>NC_081558.1:6110288-6139852 GCF_022355385.1 Mustela nigripes | reverse complement strand
ATGGAATACTATGCAGCCATCAAAAGAAACGAAATCTTGCCATTTGCAATGATGTGGCTGGAACTAGAGGGTATTATGCTAAGTGAAATAAGTCAATCACAGAAAGACAGTTATATGATCTCACTGATATGAGGAATTTGAGAGGCAGGGCAGGGGTCATGGAGGGTTAGGGAGGGAAAAAATGAAACAAGATGGGATCAGGAGGGAGACAAACCATAAGAGATTCTTATATCACAAACAGGGTCACTGAGGGTGGGGGAGTAGGGAGAGGGTGATTGGGTTATGGACACTGGGGAGGGTATGTGTTATGGTGAGTGCTATGAAATGTGTAAGCCTGATGATTCACAGACCTGTACCCCAGGGCAAATAATACATTATATGTTAATAAAAATAATTTTTAAAAAGAGAACTTAAAAAAATTGAGGTCCTAACTGCTAGGATAAATGAGGCAGAAGGGAGAATTAGTGATATAGAAGAAATGGAGAATAAAGAAGCTGAGAAAAAGAGAGATAAACTACTAGTGGACCACAAGGGGAGAAGTCAAGAGATAAGTGATACCAAAAGATGATACAATATTAGAATAATTGGAATCCCAGAAGAAGAAAGAAAGAGGGGCAGAAAGTATATTGGAGCAAATAGCAGAGAACTTCCCTAATCTGGGGAAGGAAACAAGCATCAAAATCCAGGAGGCACAGAGAACCCCCCCTCAAAAATCAATAAAAATGGGCCAAAACCCCGTCATTTAACAGTAAAACTTACAAGTCTCAGTGAAAAAGAAAATCCTGAAAGCCCCTCAGGACAAGATGTCTGTAACATATAACAGCAGAAATATTAGTTTGGCAGCAGACATATCCACAAAGACCTGGCAGGCCAGAAAGGACTGTCATGATACATTCGGAGCACTAAATGAGAAAACTATGCAGCCAGTAATACTATATCCGGTGAGCCCGCCATTAAAAATTGGAGTGATTGGGGCGCCTGGGTGGCTCAGTGGGTTAAAAATTGGAGTGATAAAAGCTTCCAGGACAAAAAAACACTAAAAGAATTTGCAAACACAAAATCAGCCCTACAGGAAATACAGAAAGGGGTCCTCTAAGCGAAAAGAGATCCTAAAAGTAACAGACCAGAAAGGAACAGAGACAATAGACAGTAACAGTCACCTTACAGACAATACAATGGCACTAAATTCTTATCTTTCAATAGTTACCCTGAATGTAAATGGACTAAATGCCCCCAATCAAAAGACACAGGGTATTAGAATGGATTTTAAAAAAAACTGAGACCCACTGATATGTCTGCAAGAAGCTCATTTTAGACCCAAAGACACCTCCAGATTTAAAGTGAGGGGGTGAAAAACAATTTACCATGTTAATGACATCAAAAGAAAGCGGGGGTGGCAATCCTTATAGCAGATAAATTAGGTGGTCAGCCAAAGACTATAATAAGAGATAGGACACTATATCCTACTTAAAGGGTCTGTTCAACAAGAAGATCTAACAATGTTGAATATCATTGCCCCTAACATGGGAGTAGCCAATTATATAAACCAGTTAATAACAAAATCAAACACATTGACAATAATACAATAATGGTAGGGAACTTTAACACCCCCCTCATTGAAATGGACAGGTAATCTAAGCAAAAGATCAACAAGAAAATAAAGGCTTAAAATGACACACTGGACCAAATGGACATCACAGATATATTTAGAACATTCCATCCCAAAGGAACAGAATACACATTCTTCTCTAGTGCACATGGAACATTCTCCAAGATAGATCACATCCCAGGACACAAATCGGGTCTCAACCAGTACCAAAATATTGGGATAATTCCCTGAATATTTTCAGACCACAATGTTTTAAAACCAGAACTCAACCACAAGAAGAAAGTCAGAAAGAACTCAAATACATGGAGGCTAAAGAGCATCCTACTAAAGAATGAATGGTTCAATTAGAAAATTAAAGAATAATTTAAAAAATTAATGGAAACAAATGAAAATAAAACACAACTGTTCAAAATCTTTGGGGCAAAGCAAAGGCAGTCCTAAGAGGAAAGTATATAGCAATATAAGCCTTTCTCAAGAAATAAGAAAGGCCTCAAACACACAAACTAACCCTACATCTAAAGGAGCTGGAGAAAGAACAGCAAATAAGGCTAAACTCAGCAGGAGAAGAAAAATAAACATCAGAGCAGAAATCAATGAAATAGAAACCAAAAGAACAGTAGAACAGATCAACAAAACTAGGAGCTTGTTCTTTGAAAGAATTAAAAGATTGATAAGCCCCTGGCCAGATTTATCAAAAATAAAAGAGAAAGGACCCAAATCAATTAAATCATGAATGAAAGAGGAGAGATCACAACCAACACCAAAGAAATACAAATAATTATAAGAACATACTATAAGCAATAATATGCCAGCAAATTAGACAATCTGGAAGAAATGGATGCATTCCTAGAGACATATAAACTACCAGACATATAAACTACCATATAAACTACCAAAACTGAACCAGGAAGAAATAGAAAACCTGAACAGACCCATAACCAGTGTGGAGATTGAAGCGGTCATCAAAAATCTCCCCCCAAAATAGCCCAGGGCCAGACGGCTTCCCAGGGGAATTCTACAAAACATTTAAAGAAGAATCAATACCTATTCTCCTGAAAATGTTCCAAAAAATAGAAATGGAAGGAAAACTTCCAAACTCATTTTATGAGGCCAGCATCACCTTGATCCCAAAACCAGACAAGGATCCCATCAAAAAAGAGAACTAGAGTCCAATATCCTTGGTGAACACAGATGTGAAAATTCTCACCAAAATACTGGCCAATGGGATCCAACAGTACTTTGAAAGGATTATTCACCACAACCAAGTGGGATTTATCCCAGGGCTGCAAGGTTGGTTCAACATCCACAAATCAATCAATGTGATACAACATATTAATAAAAGAAAGAATAAGAACCATATGATACTCTCAATAGATGCTGAAAAAGCATTTGACAAAGTGCAGCATCCTTGATCAAAACTCTTCACAGTGGAGGGATAGAGGGTACATATCTCAATATCAAAGTTATCTATGAAAAACCCACAGCAAATATTATCCTCAATGGGGAAAATCTGAGAGCTTTCCCCCTAAGGTCAGGAATATGGCAGGGCTGTCCACTATCACCACTGCTATTCAACATAGTACTAGAAGTCCTAGCCTCAGCTATCAGACAACAAAAAGAAATAAAAGGCATCTGAATCAGCAAAGAAGTCGTCAAACTCCCACTCTTTGCAGATGATAAAATACTTTATGTGGAAATCCCAAAAGACTCCACTCCAAAGCTGCTAGAACTCATACAGGAATTCAGGATATAAAATTAGTGCACAGAAATCAGTTGCATTTCTATACACCAACAACAAGATAGAAGAAAGAGAAATTAAGGAGTTGATTCCATCTACAGTTGCATAAGATACCTAGGAATAAGACATAAGATACCTAGGAATAAACCTAACCAAAGAGGCAAAGAATCTGTACTCAGAAAACTACAGTACTCATGAAGGAAATTGAGGAAGACACGAAGAAATGGGGGGAAAAAAGATAAGAAAAGAAAGGAATGGGAAAACATTCCATGCTCATGGATTAGAAGAACAAATATTGTTAAAATGTCTATGCTACCTAGAGCAATCTATACATTTAATGAAATCCCTATCAAAATACCATCAACTTTTCTTCAAAGAAATGTAACAAATAATCCTAAGATTTATATGGAACCAGAAAAGACTGAGTAGTTAGAGGAATGTTGAAAAATAAAACCAAAGTTGGCAACTTCAAGCTTCAAGCTCTACTACAAAGCAGTAAGCATCAAGACAGTATGGTACTGGCACAAAAACAGACACATAGATCAATGGAACAGAATATAGAGCCCAGAAAAGGACCCTCAACTCTACGGTCAACTAATCTTTGACAAAGCAGGAAAGAAAAAAGACAGTCTCTTTAACAAATGGTGCTGGGAAAATTGGACAGTCAACATGCAGAAGAATGAAACTGGACCATTTCCTTACACCACACACAAAAACAGACTCAAAATGGATGAAAGACCTCAGTGTGAGACAGGAATCCATCAAAATCCTTGCGAATGCAGGCAGCAACCTCTTCGACCTCAGCTGCTGCAACTTCTTCCTAGAAAGATCACCAAAGGCAAGGGAAACAGGGGTAAAAATAAACTATTGAGACTTCGAGATAAAAAGCTTTTGCACAGCAAAGGAATAGTCAACAAAACCAAAAGGCAACAGAAAGAATGGGAGAAGATAATTGCAAAGGACATATCAGACAAAGGGCTAGTATCCAAAAATCTATGAAGAACTTCTCAACCCCCAAAGAACAAATAATCCAGTCAAGAAGTGAGCAGATATTTCTGCAAAGAAGAATCCAAATGGTCAACAGACACATGAAAAAGTGCTCAACATCACTTGGCACCAGGGAAATAAATCAAAACTACAGTGAGATACCACCTCACACCAGTCAGAATGGCTAAAATTAACAAGTCAGGAAATGACAGGTGTTGGCGAGGATGCAGAGAAAGGGGAACCCTCCTACACTGTTGGTGGGAATGCAACCTGGTGTAGCCACTCTGGAAAACAGTATAGAGGTTCCTCAAACAGTTGAAAATAGAGCTATCCAATGATCCAGCAATCGCACTACTGGGTATTTACCCTAAAGATACAAACGTAGGGATCTGAAGGAGCACATGCACCTGAATGTTTAGAGCAGCAATGTCCACAATAGCCAAACTATGGAAAGAGCCCAGATGTCCATCAACAGATGAATGGATAAAGAAGATGTGGTATACACACACACACACACACACACACACACACACACACATACATATATATACACATTCACATGATGGAATACTATGCAACCATAAAAAAAACAAAATCTTGCCATTTGCAATGACATGGATGGAACTGGAAGGTATTATGCTAAGCGAAATAAGTCAATCAGAGAAAGATGTGATCTCACAGATATGAGGAATTGGAGGTGGGTGGGGATTTGTGTGGGGGGAACGGAGGGAAAAATGAAGCAAGTTGGGACCAGGGAGGGAAACAAACCATGAGACTCTTAATCTCAGTAAACAAACTGAGGGTTACTGGGGGGCAGGGGAAGAATAAGGTGGCTGGGTGATGGACATTGGGGAAGGTATGTGCTATGATAAGTGCTGTGAATTGTGTAAGACTGATGATTCACAGACCTGTACCCCTGAAACAAATAATACATTGTATATTAATAATGGTAAATAGAAAAAACTAATGATGTACTGTATGGTGACTAACATAATAAAAAATTATAAAAAATAAATTCTATCTGCAGTAGCATCAGAAAGCATAAAGTTCTTAGGAATAAACTTAGACAATGAGGCAGGAGACCTGAACACTGAGAGCTAGAAATCATTGCTGAAAGATATTAAGGAAATGTAAACAAATGGGAAAACATGCCACATTGTGGACTGGAAGACTCTGCATTGTTAAAATGACCATACTACCCAAGGTATCTATACATTCAATGCAATCCCTATCAAAATTCCAATGGTATTTTTTTCGCAGCAACAGAAAAATCCATCCTAAAATTCATATCAACTCTCAAACAATTCTGCATAGATAACAATCTTGAAAAAGCTGACCAAAACTGGAGGGATCACACTTTCTAATCTCAAAACTTAAACAACAAAGCTACAGTTATAGAAACAGTGGGATACTGGCTCATAGACCAGTGGAATATAATTTAGGGCCCAGAAATAAACCTTTGGATACACGGTCAAACAATTCCCAACAAGGGAGCCTAGATCATGGCATGGAGAAAGAAGGGTTTTCCAACAAATGATATTGGGGAAAGTGGAAAACAGAAGGTAAGATGGGAGTTTTCCATGCAGAGAGAGGCCAGACCAAAGTCCTTAAGAAAGCACCATTCCCTGGGGTGACCAGCTCTGAGTGGCAGAAGATTCCATTGGGTTATTTTGGCCTCTGAAAGGGAAGCATTTCAGGTTAACTGTGTTAGACACTTACTCTGGATTCAGATTTCCCTTCCCTACACCCATTTCTTCAGTCAAAACTGCCATCCACCATCATAATATTCTACACAGCATGGCTTCTGATGGGAAACTCACGGAACAGGAAATGCATGGACAATGACAGAGAGTTCTCATGGAACTCTGACCTCACCACGGTTCCCACCGTGCTGAAGGAGCTGACTTAACAGAATAGCAGAATGGGCTTTTGATGAGCAAGTGACCATGTCCCCCAGATTGCAACACCTTGCAGAGCAGGAGAACATCACGTTCTCCAGGAGGCTGTAGATGTTCTAAATCAGCATCCCGTTACATGGCACAGATTTTCCCATAGCCCTGAGGCAGGAGTCCAGTAACTGAGGGTGGAAATGGGAAAGACATCATTCACTGTTAACACTGTTACCCCTAGCGGTCCACTAGCAGAGTTTTTGCTGCATGTCTTTGTAACCTTATGCTCAGCTGATCTAGAGGCTTAATTCCCAAGCAAATTAGACTTCAGAAGACAGATTGATGCGGCGCCTGGTTGGCTCAATTAAGCCTCTACCTTCGGCGGGTCCTAGGATCAAGCCCTCCATCAGGCTCCCTGCTCAGCTGGGAGTTGGCTTCCCCTCTCTCTCTCTGCCCCTCCACCCACTTGTGCTCTCTCTCAAATAGATAAAATCTTAAAAAGAAAAAAAAAAGACACATTGATTTCATTGTACTGGAAGTTAGGACTGCCTCTGAATTTATAGGCAAAGAAAGACATTTTTTTCAGTACTAGATTACCAAGGTAAAATTGGTCTGCTGCTCTGCCATGCAGATAAGGAAGCCTGGGTCTGGAATCAGGAGATTCCTTAAGGTTTTCTCTCTATCACCAAGCCCTGTGATTGAAGTCACTGGAACATTAGAAGAAACCAATCCAGGTGGGACTAATGGCCCAGGCTCGTCAGGAACAAAGACTGGGCTTTCCCATCAGGCAGAGAAAACCATGACCATCTTGGTGCTTGCTGAGCACAAACCAAATATGAAATAGGTAAGGAAGGTAGTTATCAATACCAGCTATGAAAAGGTAATCAGTTGCAAGATGTTCATTTGATTATGCTGTTTCTTCCTTATTCTGCTATGAATAAGCTTGACGATGTATTGTGTAGGTGTGTATATTTAATTTGCATAAATATAAAACACAAATATTGCACATACGTGACCCTCACTGCAACCATGGATCCCTTTTGGGTGCCTCTCTGTACACGACCAGCCAATGGATGCCCAACAATGCAAAAGACTGTCTCCCCGCAGACACACACCCAGCCATACGGTAGGCACAAGACTTGAACATTCTTGCACTCTGGGTCTGCTCCCAGAAGCCTCATGGTCCTACAGGAGAAGCTCTTCCAACCCCAGTGCCTTCGGTCTGGATTAGTCCAGGCACCTGGCCCTTCTTTCTCTTTGGAGAGAAGGTACAGACTTACCAACTCTCCTTATGCAAATAGCTTTCCTGGATGGGGTGCCACGTCAGGACAGGCCTGGGCTGCCCAGAACCTGGGTTCATCTCATCCTCACTGCTGACTATCCCGAAAAGGCCCCCCTGGCAGAGGCCAGCCGGCTGTACTTCTTGGCAATCCTTGCAGCCTTCACAAACGTGGCAGACACCCAGTGTGTCAATCAGTTCATCTGGGCATTGCTCTTACTGGGTGTTTCCAGGTGATGATCTTTAAATTGTCAGGTGGTAACCCTTTAGGGCCTGGTCATGGGGCAGGTCCTCGGGCTGAGCTCAGAGCTGTGTAGTTACTACCCAGATTGGAAGCATTTCAGTATTTTAGCTGGTAATTCTGTGTCCAGGCTTGCCCACGACATTCCGCTGCGGCACCCCTACCCCTGCCCACTCAAGCCTCAGCTTTCAAAGCTCCCAAAAGGAAAGTTTCACCGCCTCCCACCAGGTTATAACCACAACACAAGCCCATGGAAGACAACACAAGCCATCCCCAGAGCTACAAGCTACACAGGCTCAGGGTCAGCGGGCCCTCTTTAGGACAAATCAGTAACATGACTGAGTGTAGAAACTGGAGACTGTTGAGACCAGAAACCTCAGAACCACAGGGGCCCAGAAGGCCACCCTCGGCAGCAAGGGAGAAGGGGGGTGATTCACGGACAAGGATTCTGGTCTCTTATTCTGACAAACCAGGGCTCACCTATGACCCGTCAGGCCCCTGGCAGAGAGGAGGGACCATGACGTACCTGAGGGGAGGGGGCCCTCTAGGGAATTTTGGCCCTAAAAAGAATGGAATAATGGGCGCCTAGGTGGTTCAGTGGGTTGAGCCGCTGCCTTCGGCTCAGGTCATGATCTCAGGGTCCTGGGATCGAGTCCCGAGTCGGGCTCTCTGCTCAGCAGGGAGCCTGCTTCCTCCTCTCTCTCTCTCTCTCTGCCTGCCTCTCTGCCTACTTGTGATCTCTCTCTGTCAAATAAATAAATAAAATCTTAAAAAAAAAAAAAAGAATTGAATAAGAAAGTGTGGGGATGCTGGAAACCCTAATTCACAGGGACCCATGACATTTATGGACAGCAGCACAGCTATAGCCTGAAAAGCTGCATCATAAGTCATTCCCTCTGATAGGACACAAACAGGAAAAGGAGCTCAGAGGTCGTGGACAAGGCTCCCAGGAGACCCACATCTAGGTAAAGGGTTGATGGGGGAGTCCCTAGAGAGACCTGAGGATGGAAAGTCCTGGCCACCCTCCTGGCCTTGTCCCTTCCACAAGCATATTCTAACCTTTCTTTCATTTTTGATTTTTTAAAAGAATTTATTTGAGAGCGAGAGCAGGAGTTGCGTGAGGGGCAGAGGGAGAAGCAAACTCCCCACTGAGCAGGAAGCCCGATGCGGGGCTCAATCCAGGACCCCAGGATCATGACCTGAGCCACCCACGTGTCCCCGTTCTAACCTTTCAATATGGTTTTCCCCACTTACAGCTGATGCTGTTCCAGAGACTGAATGAGAAAAGCACAAGTTCCTACTATGGGACCAAAAGGAACCCCCACAAGAGAAGCAGAAACTGTTCCTCTGTTTCCAGAGCTGTTACCAGGCAGTCACCGGTCTGGAGCAGGACGCGGCCCCAGCAGGTGCTGTTTTTTAAAACATGCACATTGCAGTGGCCCCCGGCGGGCCTGCGGAGCCTCATCCAACCTCAACAGCCCGGGAGTTCGGAGGGGGCCATCTCTGCTCCTGAGCCAGATGAAAGACACTGAAATGAACCTGCCCCCAGAGGCAGAGGAGTTGGGGGTTTCCTTCCGGAGCAGGGGGGGGGCTGGCCCTGCTCCCCATACAATCAGCTGATGCCCCAGAAGAGTTCTTAGTTCAAGGAGGAAGGGGAGATTCTGTACGTGTAACAAAGGAGCCCAGGAAGCGAAGGGACCACACCACAACTCCCAGGCTGTACAGAAACATGACTCCAACGTTTACTACTTACAGCACATATGGCCCCTTCCCACACGGAACCAGGCACTGAGGTGGGGAAGTCAGGGAGCTGGGGCGTGGTCGTCCCCACGCTCATGATGGAGGAAACCATGGTTAGGAAGCTGAGGGGGATCCCCCGTCATGGGACTGGTGAACAGAGGAGCTGGGGTCCCCCCAGCCGGCGGTCAGAAACCCCAGACCCACCCTTACCCCGAAGCGTTACTGAGCGCCTGAATTCGGCCCCTGTGGGCCTGCTCGAGGACGGGTAGCTCTTCTCAGCCTCGAAGGACCGTGGTATCTTGCTGACCCACTGGCAGGGGCTGTAGCTCCAGCAGGGGGGGCAGGGAAGGAGGGGGCACCTGCAAGCCACCAGGAGACACACCTCAGGTGTCCCTCCCATTGCGACTCAGCAGCCCCCGGGGTCGCCGTGCAACCAGGTCTCAGGCTCTCTGGAGCTGACCAGAAGACAGAGTCCACCCTACCCTCACCCAACTCCTGCCCGGCCTCCCCTCTTATCCCGGCTAAGAGGCTCCCTGGCCTGAAGCCACGCCCCCAACTCCTCCTCAGGCTCCAGGTTGTAATGATCTGCGGCCTCCCGGAGCAGCTGGATCTTCCTAATTATTCCTGAGGCGGGGGCCAGAGAGGACCCGTCCCCGGAGGATCTCTGATTTCCACACCCCTCTGCCCCAGCAGTGAGGTCACAGCTGCCGACCTCACTCTTTTTCAGGAAGTTGATCGTTTTGTCCTGGAAAGCAGCACAGGCAGATTCCATCAGAAACAGTCCCCGAGCCCATCACCGCTTCTCCTGTTGCGCTACCGCCAGGTCCCACCAGGGGGCAGGCGCGAGCAGAGACAGGACCCGACCTGGCGCCAGGCTCTGGGCTCCAGAGAAGGGGGACAAGGGAGCCGGGTCCAGACCTTCCAGCCCAACCCTCTCTGATGACAGACAGGGAGACTGCGGCCTCGGGCAGAAAGGGGTTGCTCGCCCACTGGTGTGCTTCCTGACTTGGAGGGGCCTGGCTTCACTCCCCTGCAGCCGGGGCTGAGGGAGAGGCTGAGTCCTGCTCAGACCCAGCCTCCCGCAGGCAGGTAGTCTGTAGTCAGGCAGCACTGGGCTCCCTCTGCCCAGGAAACCAGGACGGCGGCTTAGGTGCACCCTCCCCTCACTTATCCCTAAAATGGGCATGCCGCCCCTGCTCCCAGGATGGCTCATGGGGTGCTGAAGGGGGCAGCACCAGAGGCCAAAGGCCCTACCCCCTGCCCTGCCTCCACCCACCCCCACCCTCACCAGTGACCAGGGGCTGTGTAGCGAGCAGTGGGCAGAGTGACCACTGTGTAGAGGGGCGGGGGCTCACCAGGTGAGCAGCTGGTCCAGCACCCGCAGGGTGGCCATAAAGGCAGGTGAACAGGAAGAGGGTGATGTGGAGGAAGTTTCTTCTGGGAAGAGCTGTACCATGGGTTCTGCCAGTTTCCCCATCATGCCCGCCTAGAGGATCCGCACCCTACAGCCCTCATCCATGTTCAGGATGGACCCATCTTCACACAGCATGGGACAAGGAGGGACAAAACCACCAGGAGGATGGTGGTCTGGAGTCTACCCAAGAACTCCCAGCCCCTCGGGGACGTGAGCAGGAGGAAGGACAGCAGCCCCCACAGTGATAAAGGTTCTAGGCTTTAGAAGTACCATTTAAATGTAGGGGTTATGTTTATACAGTTAGTGCCTTCAAGGCATTTTGTTAGCTGGGGAACAACAGACCTCCCTGTATTCATAGCTTGTAGGAAGAGCACTGTCCCAGTGAGTCTTCCAACAAACATCCCCATTATAGAGATGAGAACACAGAGGCTTAAGCATGTCAAGTGGCTGCTGGCAATCCTGTGGGTCGGAATGGATGCTGCCCACACCAGGCCTGCATGACACTGCCTTCAAGCTGAGGGTTGGTCTGCCCCTATATGAAGGGAAAGGCCCTTCTTAGTTTGGAGACAGCATGCAGGGTAGACAACCCCTATGTGATTCCTGATGACTTTAAAGCCACTGGTTTTTCTTTCACATGAAATGGAATTTTGAAGGGCACCTGGGTGGCTCAGTCGGTTAAGTGTCTGCTTTCAGTTCAGATCATGATCTGGGGTCCTGGGATGAAACCCCACGTCAGGCTCCCTGCTCAGCCGAGAGCCTGCTTCTCCCTCCACCCTTCCCCACCCCCCATTTGTGCTCTCCCTCTCTCAAATAAATAAATAAATTTTTTAAAAAATAAAGTTTTGAGACCCTCAATATGGAGATCCCAGACTTAGATAAAAGCCAAAATTCCAAGATACCCGTGGTTTATTTTTAAGTGAAAACAGCATTAACATTTTATTCTCTAATATTCAAACAAATATGTGAAGAGTATCTTTGCACCCTCCTACCTAGCTTGGGGGGTGAATGCAGGTGCAGATTCCTGTGGGAGTAAGACCATGACACTACTGCAGAAGCCCTGGGAAGGCCGAGAAGAATCCCCAGATTTGGGGTTCTAAGCCCTGCTCATTCATCAGAGCATCCTGGATATAGAGACTCCTGCCCCCACTCTCACCTCAGACCAACCCTGGCTGTCGGTGGTGGCCTGGTGCACCTGCCCCCTGACCCAGGAGATGGAGTAGTTGAACCCATCCACCAGCTCCTTCATGATCTCCTGGAAGGAGCTCTGCAAAGACAGTGTCTGGTAGCCAGGGAGCAGGCTCTAGGAGCCTGTGTAAACTCCTCCACAGGGTGAATATCCCCCCACAAGTTCTTCTTTCAAGATCCAGGGGAGCATCGGCATAGACCTCCAGCCAGGGAGGGAACAGGATGACATCTGGGAGTTGGGACTGACATCTGGGTGGAAATGCTTGTTCTCAGAACTCACCTTTCCATCCTGCCAGCCATGACCTGGGGTATGGATGTGACAAGATTGCCAGGTCTCCTACACCTAACAACCTGTTCCTGCCCAGGCAGGCACCCTCCTCGTTTCCTGCCTTCCCCCACCTTCCCCCCCACCCCACACAGGAAGGGGCAAGGGGTGTGGGACTGCCCTGGTGGGATCACAGTTGTGGCTTGGCCTGGACTGACCTGTCCTGGGATGGACTGTGTTACCTTAGGGTACCCTGTGGTGAATGGCCAGAGGTGTTAGAAATAAGGGTTGAGCCAATGTTGATAGCAGCTGATAAGGCTCTCACTCTTGGCTCTCCTGAGGCCAGAGCCTCAGAAGATAGGGATACAACAGGATCACATGTTGCTCTATTGAGCATCTCTGGTCAAGTGAGTTGGACGAGGGGATTGTCTCTAGAATGTGGGTTCTGGTGATGAGAGTTTTAAGTCTTATTGAGGGTCTGTCATTAAGGAAGTGAATCACTTTTCAAATTTCCATTTCCTGGGCCCCTTCTGTCATTGAGACCCACCCAAAGCCTCCAGTAGACTATTGACTGTTCCCCCTTCTTGGCCATGTCATCCCCATAACTACACAAATATCCACCACAGTCTGCTCCACCACTCCTTGGGACTGTAACCAGGGTCCCAGCTTGGAGGGGTCAGAACTAAGCTCAGTGTTCTTTTTTCTCTATCATTTCTCTGTCCTGGAAAAGCCTTTGGGCCACTAGGGGCCTCTTCAGCCTCTTAACCTGCACAGGAGAGATCATGCTAGAAACTTCTTGCTCCAACATCTTCAGGTGTATATGACATAACCCTACAACACCTGTGGACTAGCATCACGTGTGTCTGATGCAGGCCCAGCAGAATGACTGCAAACACTTTGTTGGCGTTCATCTGCCTGGACCTTATAAGCAGGTCTGAGCAATTTCTTTTGCTTAGCTCATGGAGTAGGGAAGGGTCTGGGTGTGTAGGGCCTTTTAGGCAACAGCATGTTCCTAAAAGCTGCATCAAAATTGAATCTCTATAATCAAAGGAGAATGATGTCAGCATCATAATAGAAGAGGCCCCTCATTTTTCTCCCTCTACTTCCCGCCAATGATAATTTGGCAGCTATCTATAGGCAAAAGTATCTTTATGGGAGCAGTGGGATCTGGAACTATATGCCTAGGGACCTGGTAGGAGTCTGTCCCACCTGTGCATCTGGTAATATGCAGACAGAACTTAGTCCCAGGTGTGGACCTGCAGTGGTCCATAACCGGCTCTAGCCTGTCTTGGCCACTGTGTAGGAGCCCCTGGAAAAATACTGTCTTAGATGATAACACATGGTTAGGAGACCCTCTGTGAAAGTCCAGGTTTCCAGAGGAGAATTTTCAGCACACCATTAGAGCAAATATGAGTTTGAATGGTATAAGGAGTTTGGATGCATTGGCAGATTCACTGGTACTCCTGGAGGTCCTACAAGGTGCACTGATGACTCCCTCCAGAAGCCCACCCAAGAACTGCTGAAAATGGCTCACGTGAGGATACCTCCAAGTGCTCTATGCGCCTCACCCAAACACACAACTCCTAACCACTTGCTCCCTGTGTGTGACCCCAAAGGTGGCAGTAAAGGTAAGCTCTGGCAGACAGCTAGTAAGCATGCACAGAAAGCTGCCCAATTCTGCAGGCTAGGGAGAGACCACAAACTTGAGCTTTCACATCACTTTTGGAAAAACAAAACAGAGGCTGTTAAGACCTGGTCTGATGTATCGCTGGATAAGCTGAAAAATTCTGCCAAAAAAAGAGAACAGTGAGCATTGAGGTATATCCATAGCGGGTTCAAGAAGCCCAGAATCCCTAGCAGGGCGGTAGAAGATATTTCTCTCCTGAAATTGGTTAGTAAAGACTGGAGGAGGTGACTGCTACTTTAATACAAGACAGCAGTGCAAAACATTAAGGAACATGAAAAGCCAAGGAAACTCGATACCAACAAAGGATTACAATAATCTTCTGGTAACTGATCCCAAATCCATTTACTAGATAGAGAATTTGAAATAGCTATTTTAAAGAAACTCAATGAGATGGAAGATAACATAGAAAAATAATCAATGAAATCAGAAAAACAGCATAAAAATGAAATGAGATGTTCAATGAAAAGATAGAAATCATTAAAAAAGAACTGAATAAAACTTCTGGTACTGAAGAATACAGTGAATGAAATTAAAAATGCAATAGAAAATATCCACAGCAGAAAGGATCAAGCAGAAGAAAGAACCTATGAAGCAGAAAACAGGAATTTTGAAACTACTCTGTCAAAAGAGAATAAAGGAAAAAGGATTAAAAAGAGTGAGAAGAGATGAAGTGGTCTATAGTGTACCATCAAAAGGACTAATTTATGAATCTGGAATTGGAGTTGCAGAAGGAAAAGAAATCTTTTTTTTTTTTTTTTCCCAGAAGGGGCTGAAATCTTATTTAAAGAAGTAATGGTTGAAAACTTCTCAAATATAAGGAAATGATTGGGATATCCAAGTTCATGAAGCTCATGGGTCATCAAACAAACTCAACCTAAAGAGATCCTCTCCAAGAAACATTATAATAAAACTGTCAAAAATCACAAAGAGAGAATCCTAAAAGCAGCAAGAGGAAAGAAGCATGTAAGTTACAAGGGAAAGCCCATAAAGCTATCAGTAGATTTCTCAGCAGAAACTTTATGAGCCAGGGCAGAATGGGATGACAGAGTCACATGGCTGGAAGAGAAAATCACTAACCAAGTATAAGCCATCCAGCAAAGTTACTCTTTAGAAAGAAAGAAGGAGAAAGACTTACCAAGACAAATAAAAGCTGAGAGTATACATCACCACTAGGCCTGCCTTTTAAAAAAAAAATGCTGAAAACTCTTCAAGATGAATTGAAAGAATGCTAATTCGTGGGGCGCCTGGGTGGCTCAGCGGGTTAACCCTCTGCCTTTCGGCTCAGGTCATGATTTCAGGGTCCTGAGATTGAGCCCTGCATCAGGATCTCTGCTCAGTGGGGAGCCTGCTTCCCCCTCTCTCTCTGCCTGCCTCTCTGTCTACTTGTGATCTCTTTCCCTCTGTCAAGTAAATAAATAAAATCTTTTTTTTTAAAGAATGCTAATTCATAATATGAAAACACAAAACATATTGATAAAGGTAACTATATAGTGAAATCCAGAATACTCTAATAATGTGATATAGTGATGTGTTTAGATTCTAGTTACCTCTCTAAAACTGTAAAACTTCTAGAAGGAAATGGAGAAAACACTCATTGATATTGGTCATGGCAATGAATTTCCAGATATAATGCCAAAAACACAAGCAACAAAAGGGAAATTAGTAAGTGGGACTACATTAAACAACTTCTGCCTAGCAAAAGAAACAAATAAATGAAAATGCTGTCTATGGATTGTGGGAGAAATGTTTTCAAATCATCTATCTGATAAGGGGTTAATATCCAAAACACATAAAAACTCATACAACTCACAAAAATCCGATTAAACATCAGTAGAGGAGTGAATAGTGTAAGGACCTATTTAGCCAGAGGTTGCCAACCAGGTTAAACAATAACCTTGTTAACCCTTAAACTGCCCCTGCCCCTCTTCCCCCAAGGGACTTACTCAAAAACAAGTCCCAGAAACCAGCCCAGGTAACAAAGCCCAAATACAAGGGTGGGTCAGGCCAGGTGGAGACATCCGGTCAGTGGGGGGATGCATACTGTCTCCCTAGTTACCAAGGAGTATGGGCCCCGCCCTTTGGGCACCTTTTGGGCGCCAATTCTGACCAAGGTGATAGGCTGGTTCAAATGTCTACTATAGGGGCGTCTGAGTGGCTCAGTGGGTTAAAGCCTCTGCCTTCGGCTCAGGTCATGATCCCAGGGTCTGTTCTAAGGTCTGTTCTAAGACCCTGGGATCATGACCTGCTCAGCGGGGAGCCTGCTTCCTCCTCTCTCTATGCCTGCTTCTCTATCTACTTGTGATCTCTGAGTGTCAAATAAATAAATAAAATCTTAAAAAAATGTCTACTATAGGGTAAATTGTAATTCAATTGGTCATTTATGTGTGACCTAGCATGACTGTGCAGCTTTCTCTGTATGTCAGAATTTCATAGGCTACCTGTGCGTGGCCAGGCCCAACAACATGGCCTTTGCCTTCAAAGCTAGTCTCTGAAACAGAGAGAGGTCACCCTCTCTTATAAGAGGTGCGGCCCTGAATGTTCAGTCTGATTCTTGAAGCTTGGTGAGAAATAAAGCTTTGCTTGACCTTCACTTTGTATCAGTCTTGCTCCTTTAATCATGGGCCCATTTATTGGGAGACATAACAAATAGATTTTTTTCCAGAAAACAAACACAAATGGCCAAAAGGTAAATGAAAAGATGCTCAACATCACCAATCATCAGGGAAATGCAAATCAAAACCATATAACACATTGCCTCATACCTGTTAGAGTGGCTATCATCAAAAAGACAAGAAATAACAAGAGTTGGCAAGAATGTGGAGGAAAGAGAAGCCTTGTGCACTGTTAGTGGGATTGTAAAGTGGTACAGTCACTATAGGAATCTGGAATTTCCTCAAAAAATTAAAAATAGAACTACTGCATGATCTGGCCATCCTACTTCTGGGTGTATATCCAAAGGAAATGAAACAGGAGTTTGATGAGATATCTGCTCTCTCATATTCATTTATGAGCCACAGGAAAAACAACTCCAAATGGGGTGTGTTGGAGGACCCGGGTGGCTGCCTTGGGACAGAGGATGAAGAGTAGAGAGCGGAAGAAGCCCAAGAGGAGATAAGTGAGCAGGCCGTCGCTGAGAGCCCTATTATCACCCTTGACTACAGGAGTGTCTCATTGCTTCCCAAAAGCCCCCAGGACCACAGCCACGAGGACAGAGAACCACAGCTCCATCCCTGAGGGGTCCTTCTAAATCAGAAAGGTCACCGCTTTCTGGAGGCAGCGACGTCACTCCCTGTTGGTGGACTGATGATCTGGGCACCTTACACTCTGATCCTCATCTGGTAAAAAGCGCCAAGCGTCTTCAGCCCAAGCACAATAATCTCTTATTCATGGGCCCCCAGAGAAGCACAAGTACAAGTTCAGCCAAACATCCCCCTTTGCTCCTCTAGATACCGCAGGAAAGAATGCTCTGCTTGGGATGATTCCCCATGAATGCTGCCTACACCTTTAGGATTAAGTAAACAAAAATATTATTCTTCTCACTATCTATCTTGCATATTCACAGGGGGCGTTGTTTTTCTCAGGAAAAAGCTGAACTCCCTTCCTGTCTCACTGTTACATCTCTGTCCACTGTGGTTTGAAGCCCCCATGAGCCAGATAATTTGCTACATTCCAGGGAAACAGAGATGACCAAGTCAGAGACCTCCCTCCTAGGGAGCTTCAAAATGACACTCTCTCTGCCATCTAAAATGACCTCCAGTACATTCCATTTTGACTTCACTCCCACTACTTGTTAAGATTCTAGTTGCTTCTCTCCTGCATCATCACAGTAACTCTACTCGGGCTCTCTGCCCAGTCCAGCATCACTAGTGACACTTCCATATGCAAACGTGCTCATGTTTATCCTAAAAAAATCCCACAAAGTCTTAGAAAGACCAAGAGGATACTATATAAACTTGGCCTTGTCTACCCTACTACCTCTGCTTTAATTTTTAAGATTTCCAAATCTTCATGCAATTCTCAAACTCTTCCTGCCCACTCACTCCTGTAGGTACCGATGCATGTTTTTTCCCTCTGCATGAGGCATCATTCCCTCTTCTAAGTTTTCCTTTAAATTTTGCTTTAAGAACTACTGTCTGCCTGATTAAAAACTCTCTTCCTTCCTTTGAAGGAAACAACAAAGTCAACAGGAAGAGAAGTTAATTACGAACAGTCTGGGACATGAAGAACAGGACAGGTGATATGGAGAGTCTAGGTCCATCCATCCACAGACCCCTGAAGCCCCCTCCAGCATAAAAATTAAGCAGAAAATAAATGAAAGGTACTTAGTGGGGGAACATGACATCCCTCTTAGGCCCACTGTTCCTACTGTATGGGAGAAACGTATGAAGGTGGGGAGGACTTACCAACAATCACATCTCCATCCTTGTATACACTGGGGTTCGTCCCCCAAAGTTGGCCAGGATCAGCCAAACTGCACAGAAAGGGAAGAAACTGCATGAGGAAGAAGATGCAAAGAAGAATCGGCAAAGCAGGCCAACTAACACAGAGGTGCACGTATGATGCAGAAAATTGGAAATATGAAAACAAAATATGGAGGACTCGAAATACATTATATAAATTAAATACACAGAACAAATACCAGGACCCAAACTGAACAGCTATTAGAGAACTGGCAAATTGGAGGGTAGTGAGACGTGTGCCGTGAACACAGAACAGTGAGAAAGAGAAGAAAAATACAAAAGAAAAGAAGATACAGAGGTTATCTTGAGTGGGGGCCGGCGCAGGAAGTTCCCGAAGGAAATAAGAGAGTGCACGAAAGAATATCTGAATTCAAAGAAATCGCAGCAGTGACATCTCCAAAACCGAAATTCATTTGTTTCTGTTTTAGAACGACCAGGAGTGCTAAGTAGAATGAAAATTAATCCGCCCACATGTATATCGTGGTGAATTTGCACAGTATGAAGTGGTTTCTTTCCATAGCAACCACAAATGCAAGACAGATTACCTACAAAATACCAAAGAGTAAGAAAGTGAAAAAGAAGAAAATGTTGGCACTGAATTCACGATTTAGGAAATTGCCAAAAGCACTTGATTACCTTATTCAGCCTAGGATAAATGCCTTCTCCAACTGTTTGCAAATATTAAAAATAGCAGAAGATGACAGGCACGTTGGCCTTTAATGCCAGAAGTTACACAGGCTGGTGACCTGACACCTGTCTGGCACTCCTTCTGTCCCCTCTGCTTGACCTGAAAGGGAAGGCCAATGAGGCTTACTGAGTGATGGGTATGTGGGACTCTCTCTACTGCTTTTCTAAGTGCTTGAGTCTATAATTATTTCAAAATTAAAAAAAAAAAATTTTAAGTCTTATACATTTATTCCAAAGAAACTGATTCATGTTCCCACAAAAAAATTGTACACAAATATTTATTGAAAATCTATTCTGAATAGCCAAAAAACAAAACAACTCCAATATACTTTAATGGGTGAATGTGTAAACAGAGTAATATGGTATATTCACACCACTGAACCCTACTCAACCATAAAAAAGGAACAAACTATGGATGAACCTCCAGGATATTGAGGGCAAAAAGCCAATTCCAACAGGTTACATACTGTGTATTTCTAGAACATTCTTTAAATGACGAAATTATGGAGATGAAGAGCTGGTTAGTGATATCCAGGGGGTAAAGGACAGAAGTGACCAGAGAGGGGAGCGTTTGTGTCTATAAGAGGGAATAAGGGATCTCTGTGGATGACCAGACCCTTCTGTATCTGGGCGATATCAATGGGAATTCTCCAGTTGTGGTACAATACTACAGTTTTGCAAGATGTTGTCATTGGGGGAAACAAGGTAAAAGTCCTGCAAGATCTCTCTGTATTACTTCTTAAAAGTGCACGTGAATCTATAGTTCTCAAAATTTGAAAGTTTTAAGATTTTGCTTTAACATTAGGATACAGAGGTCTGAAGGCCTGATTGTAGGTTCACTTTATTTCAGTATTTGCTTTTGTGCCTTGAAAGGTTGTAAAAGATACTTTTCAAGGGGATAGATACCCACGCCTGTTAAAATGGCTGTCATCAAAAAGACAAGAGATAACAAGTGTTGGCAAGCATGCGAAGAAAAGTGAACCCTTATATACTGTTCATGGGAATTTCCAGTGTGCAGCCACTGAGAAAAACGGTATGGAAGTTCCTCAAAAAATTAAAAATTGAGCCAACCATATGATCCAGTAATCCCATTTCTAGGTGTATGTCCAAAGAAAATCAGGATCTCTAAGAGGTATCTGCACCCCCACATTCATTTTAACATTATTTACAACAGCCAAGACTCAGAAACAACCACAGTGTCCGTCAATAGACAAATGGATAAAGAAAATGTGATTTATTTAAATGGAGTATTATTCAGCCTTAAAAAAAAAAAAAAGGAAATCCTGACATTTGAGACAATTCAGATGAAACTCAAAGACCTTATTTAAGTGCAATAAACCAGATGCCAAAAGACAAATACTGCATGATCTCACTTAAACATGGGATCTAAAACATTCAAACTCACAGAAGCAGAGTATAAAGGTGGTTTCTAGGGGATAAGGGGAGGAGGAAATGGGAAAACGTTGGTCCAGGAGTACCAAGTTTCAGCTCTGATAAACAGCTCTGGAGACCTAAAGTACAGGACTGAGATTATAATTAACAATACTTAACTGCATTTTGAAATTTGCTAAGAAGGCATATATTAAGCCTTCCTAACATATACACATGCACACAAAAGACGGTTGGTAAATAAGGTGATGGATATGTAAACTAGCATGATTGTGGTTACAATCACAACGTATATGTAGATCAAATCAAGTTAAATATGTACAATTTTTAATTATCAATTGTATCATAACAAAGCTGGGAAAAAAAATAACATTTTACTTTTGCAAATTTTACAAAACATTTGACCACATGAGCGTGATTGTAAACTAGTTCAGATTTGTGTCTTTACTGTGTTACTTTTTATATCAAATAATTTAAGTTATATCATTAATATTTGCATGAGGTGATAAAAACCACATTGTAGTATCTCTTTCAGAAGTGTGTCCCAGTCTGTCCCCAGTGAAATTTAACCTCTCCCTTCTTGGAATGCCAAGATCACTGCTCTTTGCCTGTAGTAGTCGTGGGCTGTCCCCTCTGCACTGTAATTCTGCCAGCAAAATGTTCTCACATAAACACGGCCCTTCTGGAGAGCAGACTGTTTCATTTCTCTTCAGGAGAATTAACCAAAATGTTTTGCAGAAATAGATCTTCTCAAACCTCTACACTGAATTAATATTTAGGCTTTATATTTAGGCTTGGGCATTTAAAAAATAAGGAAGCTAGTACTTGACCATGTATCTTGCTTACCTAGAAAGATTACTATTATAAACAATTAACAGTACAGATTTGTGTGTGTGGTGCAAAAAATATGAAGCAATACACAAATTCTACATGGAAAGAAAAAAAGAACTTCAATTAGTTGAAATTGTTCATCTCTGAGGGCTCACTTCTTCATCTCCTGATGAGTAATAACCCCAGATGACCCTTATGTTACCCTCCAGGTCTGTTTTGTGATCCCATTAGTACTTCCCTAAATTTCAAACTTAATCCTACTATTGTGGATGTCCACTCCAAAATACATTGACTTGAAAATATTGGTGCATTTGGAAAGATAAACGCATACTGTGAAATGGTCTCAAACCACTTAACTTTGAATGGTTGGATTATCATGGGTTTTCCTCATTTTCTTCATATTTTCTTGAGTGTTTTTTATTTCTTTGCCATTTTGTTGTCACTGAGCCACTTTCTCTTTTAATTCAGGTCAGAAGTTACTGTAACCTGACACATATTTTGTGATATTTATTTATGACTCCAATTACCTTCTTTGCTCCCCTTCATTTGTATAGGTCTTTCCCTAGAATAATTTCTATAAGGGTACTTTCCTACCATACACTACTAAATTGTTGAAATCACACCTCTATTCTAGACAAATTAAAAACTCAAATCTAAGAAATGGATCCACAAATTTCTAGAGGAAGAAAGTGGCTCTTTTTATAGTCATGGGTTTTATAAGATCTGTTTGACATGAAATCCATAAGCCATCACGGAAAATATGGGCAAAATTTGATTCCGTAAGATCTCAAGACTTCCTTTGTCAGAAACCCCATGACAAAATTAGTAAGTAAATGACGCCTCGGCTTAAAAAAATCTGGTAAACATCATAGGTAAGGATTAATAGCACTGTGGTATTCTGAACTCTTACGAATCAGTAAGGATGAGTTGAAGAATTTTTAAAAATGGACAAGGAAGAAATAACACTCACCTGTGGATATATTAAGTACACTTACCCTTGAAGAAATGCTTTCAACCATTTGCAAATATTAAAAATAGTGATAATACCCTTTTGTGAAGAAAGTATGGGGACACAGTCACACTAGTTTTCATTCCTGATGGGAATATAGAGTAAGACAGTGATTCAGAAATCTATTTATCAAAGCCTTAAACTAAGAATACTCTGTCTAGACACTCCTTTTCCTGGGGCTTCTCCCAAGAATAGAATGCCAGTTAAAGCAACTGTGATATACTCAGAGAACTCCAGACATTAAAAATCACGTGTTTATGAATATGGAGGAAAGTTCAGCGTCTATTTTTTTTAACAAAAATGTAGTTATTATGCAATATCAGTACTGTGAATTAGTATTTGTTTATAAATAAAGCAGGAAAATCGACTGAAGAGGATGAACAAAATGTCAATTGTGAGTATCTTTTAAAGATGAACTTACGGTTGGCTCAGTTTTCTTTTTTTTTTAAGATTTTATTTATTTAACACAGAGAGAGAGCACAAGCAAGGGGAGTGGCAGGCAGAGGGAGAGGGAGAAGCAGGCTCCCCACTGAACTGAGAGCCTGACGTGGGGCTTGATCCCAGGATCCTGAGATCATGACCTGAGCTGAAGGCTGAGGCATAACTGACTGTAGCCCAGGTGCCCCTTGCTCCCGTTTACTTGCTTTTCTAATAAAATGATCACATAACCTTTGTAATAAGGAAAATTATGTATTGCTTTATATAACCAGATCATAAACCCTGACATTTCTGATAAAACATGAGGGAGAAATATGGGACCATGTGTGTCCCCACTTGTCAAAACAACAGCTCCAAAGCTATGGCACAAGTGGAATCTTGCTTTCCAGGAGTAGGGGTTTAAATAGCTTACTGTCTCCCCAAACAGAAAAACGTCTAATAGGTAGTTCAAGCCTACAGGTAAAATACTGAGCCTAAAAGACCGTTGTTAGGAGGCCTGTCTTCACCTTTTGTTCTTCTAATTTGCCGCACAGCTTTGTCCCTCCGTGTGATCCATGTACCCATTGTTGGTGGTGGTGTTCTTGGTGGTGGTAGGCGGGTGTGTGTTGTGTGTGTGTGTGTGTGTGCCGTGCGCGCTGCGTTTGGGGGGTGAAGGCTAGAAGAGAGAAAAGTGTTCTGCAGTGTCAGAGTCACTGTCCTCCCCCTCTATCACAGCACCAAGGGCAAGGTCATGGTGCCCGTTGAGATCGCCATCTTGGCTTCAAGCACTAGATTACTAGGCAGCATCTCCACCCCAAAGTGCTGATCTTTCCCGGTTAAGACCCACCAAGCACTCGTCAAAAGATTTTAAGGAATAAAACAGGTTCCTGGAGAAAACACGCATTCTTAGATTTTCTCTCAGAAGTCTCATCATATTTTTAGGTCTTTAAACAATAAATCACTCTGGTTTTTCACTTCGATTACACAAAACTATTATCTTTAGCTCTTTGTCTCTTTTCCAAGTTCTTCGCTCTATTTCAAGAGTCTCTACCTACACTTCCCTTAGCCATCAAGGCTCACAAACAGTAGTTCTACTTTGGATTAAGGACAATCCTCAAAGTTTTTCCTGTTTAATCTAGCTATTTCTCCCACTAGTACATACACAGTGAGCACATTCTCTCTTTCCTCTGACATCTCTCTAGACTGAAAAGTTCATTTCATAACTTGGAAATATCAGGCCATCCTCCACTGCACCTTCTGTTTTCTTTTATCAAGTGACAGTTATTATAAAGATTCCCATTTGGGGGGCGTCTGGGTGGCTCAGTGGGTTAAGCCTCTGCCTTTGGCTCAGGTCATGATCTCAGGGTCCTGGGATCGAGCCCCGCATCGGGCTCTCTGCTCAGCGGGGAGCCTGCTTCCTCCTCTCTCTCTGCCTGCCTCTCTGCCTACTTGGGGTCTCTGTCTGTCAAAAAAAAAAAAAAAAAATGTTTAAAAGAAAAAGATTCCCATTTGGGCAAAATAATTCGGTTACACATACACCCTTTCACGTTTTCTTCTGACTCCTTTAGCAGGTTTAATTTTACCTTTTGAATATATTTGGAATCTCTTCCTGCATATTGTTAATTTTTTAAATGTATCCTACATTCTCCTCGAACCATTCTCAAATCATCATTTCCCAGGTTATGTGACATGCTACCTCCATCACACACTAAGCTTCCATCCACACCAGGACTGTCCCCGCACCCACTGTATTCCTCCCTCGATTGGTTATTTCCTTCTCCAATAACAAAAGTTAAGAGATACTTCGGCGCCTCACTTTTCCATACTCCCCTCACAGGTTTTTGTCAAAAAGTTGTCTTTTGTTGTCAGTTAGGCAAACTAAAGCACCCCGGCCTGAGGCCCGGTCCCTGTCCCCCACTGCCCGCCGCGGCGCCCCACTACCCGCCGACCCCCCGCCCCTCGCGGCCACCACTCCGCTAGGCCGGGTCCTTGCCCCTCGCGCCCCCAAGGCCCGGCTCCGACCCCGCCAGCCCCCCCCCTCCCCGCCGCCCCCCGCCTTAGCCCGAAGACCCCCGACGCCCCTCTCGGCCTCCGCCCCTTGCCGCCACCGCTCCGCTAGGCCCGATCCCTGCCCCCCGCGGCCCCCAAGGCCCGGCTCCGGTCACCCCGCCCCCCCCCTCCCCCCGCCTCAGCCCAGAGACCCCCAGGCGCCCCTTTTGGCCGTAGCCGGCTCGAGGCCGGAAGCGGAAGTGCGGCGGGGGCGGGGCCGAGGAGGAGCCGAGGGGGCAGGGGCGGGGCCGCGGGGGCAGGGGCGGGGCCGAGGCGGGGCCGCGGGGGCGGGGCCCTGGCTGCGGGTCCCGTCTGCACAACAGGTCCGCACTGGACTGGGGGAGCCGCGATCCCGCGATCTCTGGCCCCATCCTGGAGGGGCTGGACCTCGGGCGTCCCCGGTTACACCCGCATCCCTCCTCCCTCCCCGGGGCCTCAGGCTGTTTCTCAGGTCAGCTTCTGGCTCCGGACGCGCCTTCCCCCTCCGAAAGCACGGTCCCCGCCACCTCCCCGTGGGGGGCCACTCTGCCCCCCCCCCGACTTCCGGCCCTGTCTGGGGACTATGGGGTGGTCACATACCGGCCTCTGGAGGGTGGTGACCGGGGACGTTCCTCAGCCCTCCACGCCCCCACGCACGGGACCGCCCCCCACGACCAAAAGTCATATCCCGCCCCAGCGTCCGCGATGCCAAGGTTGGGAACCGCTCTCTGCGGGGCCTTAAGTCTCTGAAGTCTTGAATCTGCTGCGCAAATCGTTTCAAAGTCAGCTGGGTCCCTTACCCCGGGGACTCCCAAACGACAAGCCGTAGAAGCTTTATCTAAACTGCGGAAAGAGTGAGCAAGGTGAATGCGCACAGCCTGACGCTGCCTTCTCCCGCGCGGGAGCAGAAGGCTGGGTGCGAACCAGGCAAATTCAGGCTCGGCCAGCAGGCTGGGCTCTTACTACATCTCAAATCAGTAAATTTTAAAAATGGTGAATGAGCGGTCTTTCTATCCAACAACGATTACTGCCTATATAAAGACCTCAAAAGCAATCTTTGTGCCTTTTTTTTCCCCCCCAAGGCAAGAGGAGCATCACTACAGTTTGAGTTTGGGTTGAAACCAGCCTCAGGCTCCACTTGTTCTCAGGGATCTGTAGACTTTCGTGTGACCAGGTTGAGTTCCCCGTGGAAATTGCAGCGACAGGTTCCAGCAGCTTCCATTATGCAGAACTGCTGATGGGTCCTTACTGTGGGAAAGTGACACCGGGAGTCACTAAGAGTGAGGGTTAAAAATTAGATTTCTCAGTTTTCTTAAAGAAAATACTCACATGTCGAAATTTCTGGTTAAAGTTTTTTCTTGCATTTGGTTCAAAACTTAAAGATGATATGAAAAGCTTGCCTTCACCTGTTTTTCCCTTAGCGACCTATAGGTAATTGCTTTTAATGGTTTATTGTGCATTCTTTTAAAAAAAAAAGATTTTATTTATTTATTTGACAGACAGAGATCACAAGTAGACAGAGAGGCAGGCAGAGAGAGAGGAAGGGAAGTAGGCTCTCCACTGAGCAGGGAGTGGAGGCAGGGCTCCATCTCTGGACCCTGAGATCATGACCTGAGAGGAAGGCAGAGGCTTAACCCAAAGAGCCACCCAGGCTCCCCTTTATTGTGTTTTCTTATCCTTCCAGGTTTTCAGGTGAATACAAGCAAATGTATTCTTGTTTCCACTTTACTTACACAAAACATTGTAGTACTGTATGCAATTTTCTTTGTTTTGCGTTTTGTCCCTTAACATATACTAGAGATTTGTTTCCATTACTATTTCATACTTTGCTCCTTGGAATGGCGAAGAGTATTAAAAACCAAGATCTAGACACTGGGCGTGCTAAGTGCCCCTGGAGCAGAACTTTCCCTGGATTTCGCTAGGAAATATATGTATGCTTTTGGCCCAGTAGGCCAACAAGGTTGTTAACATTTTATTTTTGTTTTTAAAAGATTTTTTTAAAACTGATTTATTTGAGCGCGAGAGAGACTATGAGCAGGAGGGAGGGGCAGACAGAAGGGGAGAAGCAGACTCCCCCCCACTGAGCGGGAGTCAGCCCTCCTGGGGCTCAATCTCAGGACACCTGGATCATGACCTGAGCATAAGGCAGACGTTTAACTGCCTGAGACATCCAAGCACCCCTAAGATTTTATTTTTAAGTAATTGCAACACCGAAGATGGAGCTCAAACTTACAACCCCAAGATCAAGAGTTGCACACTCAGCTGACTGAGCCAGAAATATGTTTTTTAAACCATGAATTTAACATGATATTACTAATTCAGTTTTAACCTTGCAGTGTTTTTTCTTAACTTTTTGGATTTTATGTTAATTTTTATATGTTATACTAAAAAGGTTGACTCCTAACAACATTGATTTATTTACTTAATGGTATTCTCCTTCACTATATATAAAAAATGACACTCAGAAACATCACTGTCTGTATCTAGCAACAACACTTCTGGAAATACATTCTGAATGTCAGCCTCTGAAAATACAATATGAGGTTATTCGTGGGAGTGTTATTTCCAGCAGCAAAAGATGAGAAGCAACTCAAATGTCCACCAATAGGAAACTGGTAGAATTAGCAATGGACTTTGTTTTAAAGTCATAGGAAGGCATCGTTTTCTCAGACTCTCTTGTGATCGTGTTTCCAACTTGATGTGCAATTAGGTTTATGTTATTTGTTTCCGTTTTGAGAATTGCAGTTGTACTTTTTAAAATATGATTCCAAAGCCAAAATTCTCTAATAAGACATGTTCCGGGAATATTAAGGATAATTCCTGTCTCTTCTTCTCGATTATTCTCCTGCCCTTATCGGTCACCATTTATACTCATTGGTTTTATCCTCTCAGTATTTTTTTTTTGCATCCATAAGCAAATAGGTATGGATATCTGTGTATGTATCTATCTACAATGTGTCTATAAATGTATATATCCAAAAAATATATATGCATACATATATACACATATATGTGTTTATCTCCTGGCCCTTCCCTTCTTATAAAAGGAACATTTCGTATACTGTTTTGTACCTTGATTTTTTTTCTCTCCTTATATTTATTGGGGAGAAATTCTCTATGAATACCTAGAGACCATCTCACTCTGTAGTGGCTACATGATCCTTCACTATACGGATATTCCCAAGTTTACTTCCCAGTTCGCCATAGATGCACATTTGTGTTGCTTCTAGACCTTCACAATTATATTTATTGTCACAGTAAATAGTCTTAGACATCTGTTTTAGTATTTCTGTATCTTTGACAAAGATTCCTACAAGTGGGATGGACAGAGAAGAAGTTAGCGTCTTCACTGTTTTCTGTGATCATGACAAATTTCCTGCTGTAGGATTGCAACCCAGCAGTGTAGGAGAGTGCCTTTCCAGGCAGACTTTCCAATAAAGGGTTTTTCTTGATCGACAGATAAGAAATAGTATCATTGTAGTTGTAGTCGGCATCGGTTGTTATGAATAAGATCTCCAGTGATTCTACCAAGGGTGGTGTCCTTGGATTGGTAGTGATTGAAACCAGAATGTCCCAGGTTGAGTAGCAAGTGAGACACAAGGAAATGAGTCAAAGGGTGAAAACACTGCCTGGGTGCCTGGATGGCTCAGTGGGTTAAAGCCTCTGCCTTCAGCTCAGGTCATGATCCCAGGGTTCTGGAATCTAGCCCTGCATAGGGCTCTCTGCTCAGCAGGGAGCCTGCTTCCTCCTCTCTCTCTGCCTGCCTCTCTGCCTACGTGTGATCTTTGTCTGTCAAATAAATAAAATCTTTAAAAACAAACAACAAAACACTTTGCCTGTGATCAGGGAAAGAGACTGGGTGAAAACGGAAGGAATACTCCCCTTCTTACAGATGTATTTCACTACTAAAAACACTGTATCTCCCATATGTATATTTACTGGAAGGCAACATATTGATAAAAATGGCTCAGTATGAGGAATATGGATTTATAATAAAGACAGCAACAACAAAAACTTAATACTGAGTAACTGAATAGCAATCCAACAATTATACTTTTTTTATAATGACAAAACGCACATAAGGTAGAAATACTGAAAAGCCTAACAGTGAAGGGGGTTCCCCTTTCTCCACATTCTCTCCAAAATTTGTTTATTTTTGCCATTCTAAATGGTAAAAAGCCAGTAATATTTCCTCGTCTTGTAAGAATTAAAGAAGTGTGGGCATTCTCCTGAAATATCACTGGACCACATAGATGTCCCCATGATACAAAAGCAATCTTTTTGTGAGGGTTACTTTTCTAAGCAGCATGAAAAATGGTTACTAGAACACCCTAATTCAAATAAGCTTAGCCTAAATTTAGAGTTATATTAGCTGCTGACAAATTGTCATTAGTAATACATTTAGGAAATGGCCAGATGTTGTGAACATGAAACAGGAAGTGCCTGAGGAGCAGGAGAGCGGCTGGACCGAGTCCTTGGTGTGGTAGAGAGACGCGGAGTGAACAAGGGCGCGTCTGGGAGGCTGGGTTCAGAGAGACGTCTCTGAGCTGCTGGTCTAGATGGTAGAACGGGGCCGGGGAGACAGGGTCTAGGGTGGTGCAGGAGGAAGGTGCGGCCGGCGAGGATGGGGGAACCTCGCAACGCAGTGAGGGTCATCCGCTCGCCCTCTGACGTCATCTGACGGTGGTGGGACTGGTGGGGGAAGGACT
>NC_081558.1:6024323-6109888 GCF_022355385.1 Mustela nigripes | reverse complement strand
GGCTGTGAAGGCTCCTGTTTCCCCGTTTCTTCCAGAACCTGGCCTGCCTGCGCGGTGGGGAGGAGAGGAGGAGCATCCAGGTTCTCTGTCTGAGTCACAGGATGGCGGCCGTGGTTCTGTCCCCCACTTGTGGTAAGTTCGGGGGTCCCCAGAGTCCAAGCATTAAAGGCCCCTGCACCACAGAGCGGGAGAGGGGCTGAGCAGTGAGGCCACTGTTGAGCCCTGGACGCCTGGGGGCTCAATCCCATGTTGTTCTTGGGATTTGGGGTGTTGCTGGTTTATGCAACTGTGGAGGTGTCACCTGTGTGGTGAATATGGGAGAGCCTTTGAATTATGTCTCAAATTCTTTCTGTAAACTTGATAAAACAATAGTGCTGGCCCTTGAACTTCAGTTTCCTCCACTGTGAAATGGGAATCATCGCCTTTTCCTCCAGTGCAGTCAGAGTCTTGGCCTTGGTGAGACAGGGCTCTGCTCTACCTCCTGTGAAGGCTGTGTGTGCATGCGTGTGTGTGTGCGTGTGTGTGTGTGTGTGTTGGGGAATGGTCAGTTACAGGTAGGTGGGCAAGCCCCCACACTGGTGAGTGCTAGAATACAGAGCCATCCCGACCTCCTCGGACTCATTTCTTTTTCTCCAGCTCAGCCTTCCCTGTTCTCAGCCTCTCCTCAAAAAGGATGCACAGAGGAGGAAGGGTCGGTGCATGGCTTCCTGACAAGCTGGTTACCGGTGAGTCAGATACCCCTTTTTCCAAGTCATTATTCTTTTCACCAAGTCGGACTTACCTTTCAGGGCCTGGAGCCTCCCAAACAAACCATGTCCTCTGGTGTTCCAGGATCTCTGGGTATCTGGTGGTAGATAATAAAATATTGTCAGTGTTTATCAACATTTTCTATATTTTCATAACTTCTTCTAGAATCACTTTATACATAACACTATCATTAGTTTTAAAGGAAAGACATGACTGGGTCCTATATTCAAGCCACTGTTGATGGCCACTGGGAAGTATCTCTGGCATCTGCCATGTCCCTGGCCTATGCTCAACCCCGAGACTGAGGGAGATAAGACTGCAGGATTTCACAGTCTCCCGGGAATAAGGGACTCACTTAGAAGTACATTTCACCTTGGCAGTGGGCATCAGTAGACAGCAGAGGAGCACTGCAGGCTGAGCCCAGAAGCAGTGGAGAGCACAGCTCAGAACCCTGCCCATGTATCTTAAGCTTGGGGTTCCCCGTTTCTGTTCCTGTCCCCTTATCAACTTGGTGGGGGTAGTCCTTGGCTAAGCCTCGATTCTTGTGACGGCTCAGGACTTGGTGACCTTCAAGGATGTGGCCGTGGAGTTCACGCAGGAGGAGTGGGCACTGCTGGACCCCTCTCAGAGAACACTGTACAGAGATGTGATGCGGGACAACTGCAGGAACCTGGCATCCCTGGGTAAGCCCCGCCTCAGCCCTGCATCTATTGAATGACTCAGATGATAAGTCTTTGTTTTTAATTCATGTAACATTCACAGAACAGAAAACATTTTTAATGTTCAATTCAGTGATTTTTAGTAATGCCATGGTGTTGTACAACCATGTCTAATTCCAGAACATTTATTGCACCAAAAATAAACCCTATAATCATTAAGTAGCCACTCCCTTTCCCACCTACTCCAGCCAGTAGCTACCACGGATCTACTCTCTGTCTCTCTGTTTTTACCTGTTCTGGACATTGCATATGAATAGAATCGTACAAGATATATCCTTTTGTATCTGGCTTCTTTTGCTTAGAGTAACCTTTTTCAAGGTTCAGCCATGCTGTAGCATGTATCAGAACTTTATTCCTTTTTGTGGCTGAATGTTATTCTACTGTGTGTATATACCACGTTTTGTGTACCTACTCAACATTGATGAACTTTTGACTCATTTCTACCTTTTTGGCTACTGTGAAGAGTGCTGTGCTATGAATATTCATGGATGTTTTTGCCTGAACATTTTGTTTTCTCTTGTACATATACCTAGAAATGGAATTCCTGGGTCTTGTGGTCATTCAGTGTTTCATTTTTTGAGGAACCTCCAACCTTTTCTCCATGCACCATTTATATTCCCACCAGCAATGTGGGAACACATAGTTATTTGCATTTCCCTAAAGAATAATGAGAAGGTCCTCTCTTCATGTGCCTGTAAGCCCATCTGTACATCTTCTTTGGAAAAATGTGTATTCGACTCCTTTGCCCATTTGGGGGGGGTGGGCACTGGAGTTGTTTGCCTTTTGCCTTTTTATTGTTGAGTCATAAGTGTTCTTTATATATTCTGGATGCTGGACCCTTAGCAAATACATGATATGCAAATATTTTCTCCCATTCTATGGATTGTCTTTTCACTTTCTTGAAGGATAGTTTTGCTGCATATAGAATTAATGGATGACAGAGGGTATTTTTTCTCTCAGCACTCTGAATGTGTCCTCCTCTGTTTTATGGCCTCTGCAATTTCTCATAAGAAATCAGCTGTTAATCTGATTGGTGGTGATCCCATGTATATGATGAACCAAAAATTCTCTTGCTGCTTTCAGGATACTCTGTCTTTAGCTTTCAACAGTTTGATTATAACATGTCTTAATTTGGTCTCCTTAACTTTTTAAAAAGATTTTATTTCTTTATTTGACAGAGAGAGATCACAAGTAGGCAGAGAGGCAGGCAGAGAGAGAGGAGGAAGCAGGCCTGCCACTGAGCAGAGAGTCCGATGTGGGGCTCTATCCCAGGACCCTGGGATCATGACCTGAGCTGAAGGCAGAGGCTTTAATCCACTGAGCCACCGGCACCCCAGGTTTCCTTAATTTTATCCTCTTCAGTGTTCATTAAGTTTCTTGATTGTGTAGATCCACAACTCTCTTCAATTTGGAGAATTTTTGGCCATTTGCCTTTTAAAAATATTGTTTCTGGGGGTACCTGGGTGGCTCAGTGGGTTAAAGCCTCTGCCTTCAGCTCAGGTCATGATCTCAGGGTCCTGGGATCGAACCCAACATCAGGCTCTCTGCTCAGCGGGGAGCCTGCTTCCTCCTCTCTCTCTGCCTGCCTCTCTGCCTACTTGTGATCTCTCTGTCAAATAAATAAATTTTTTTAAAAAATAAATAAATAATAAATAATTAAAAAATAAAAATATTGTTTCTGCCCCTTTCTCTGTCTCCTCTCTTTCTAAAACTCCATTATGCACATGTTCATTGTTTGAAGGTGTCCCATAGGTTTCTTATGCTCTGTTATTTTTTTCTTTTCTTTTTTCTCTATATTCTTCAAATTGGACAATCTCAGTTGACCTATCTTCAAGTTCAGTGATTCTTTCTTTCACCAGATCAAGTTTGCTGATAAACTTCTCTAGTGAATGTTTCATTTTAATTTATTGTACTTTGTACTCCGAAATTTCTGTTTGGTTCTAGTTTATAATGTCTTTTACTATTTGTTGAGAATCCATTTTCATGGTTTCCTTTAGCTCTTTGAGCATGCTTAAAATAGTTGAAATCTTGGTCTAGTAAGTCTCTTCCTCAGGGATAGTGTCTTTTTTTTTTTTTAAGATTTTATTTATTTATTTGACAGAGGGATCACAAGTAGGCAGAGAGGCAGGCAGAGAGGCAGGGAGAGAGAGGGGGAAGCAGGCCTCCCCACAGAGCAGAGAGCCCAATGCAGGGCTCAATCCCAGGACCCTGAGCCAAAGGCAGAGGCTTTAACCCACTGAGTCACACAGGTGTCCCAGGGTCAGTGTCTTTTAGTTTCCTTTTCCTGTAATGGTCATGCTTTTTTGTTTCTTTGCATGCCTCATAATTTGTTGAAAACTCCCAAATGTTTGGAATGTTCTGGCAGTCTGTAAGTCAGAGATTCCCCCATCCCCAAGTTTTATTGTTGTTGCTCATTCTAGTTGGGTGTTGTTTGGTGACATTTTTTTTTAAGATTTTTTTTTTTTTAATTTGACAGACAGAGATCACAAGTAGGCAGAGATCACAAGTAGGCAGAGAGGCAGACAAAGAGAGAGAGAGGAGGAAGCAGGCCCCCTGCTGAGCAGAGAGCCCAATGTGGGGCTTGATCCCAGGACCCTGGGATCATGACCTGAGCTGAAGGCAGAGGCTTTAACCTACTGAGCCACCCACGCGCTCCCGGTGACATTTTTTGAACTGATTTTGTAACGTCTGTATTTATCATGTGTGGCTCTGTTTTGTTGGGTTAACAGTCAGCTAGTGATTTATCAGAGATTTCCTTAAATGCCTAGAACTCCCAGTCTTTGCAGATGGTCTCTGTATATGTAGGAGCATGCCTTCACAACTCAAACAGTTTGTAACTCTGCCTTAGTCTTCATTTCCTGTTTGCATAGAACCTGATAGGCTGTCAAAGGTGAAGGCTTAGTGCCTTTTCAGATGTTTTCTGAGCATACACCCAACCCTGGGTATGTACATGTTCTATATTTAGGACTACGTGGGAGCTTTTCAAAGCCCCTCTCCCCCAAAGTATCTTGCTCCCTACTTTTCCTCTGAGACTTTTGGGCTAGTCTTATGTCTGCTTCAGTGATTTTCCCTTGCCCCAGGCAGCAGTAGCTAATATATTTAAATGTATTCAGTACATGTTCCAGCCCTCCACCCACATAGCCCCTTCAACTGCAGGAGAGTTTGGAGTTAAAATAAAGGCAAGCGCTTTGAGCCAGTCCTTTTGGGAGCCACCAGGAAGGTAAAAACACACAACCACACTTCTTTGAAAATAAGATTTGTCCTACTTCCACCAGTACTAAGAGCACAAACTGTCTTCAGTGTACTTGGTGAGGTGGGACACAGGATGGGGTGAGGGTCAGCTAAAAAGCTCTCTTACAGATTCAGCTGGTTTTCTTGATTAAGCATTTTCCTTGCTACTATAAGCTCTTCATAACTTTCCATAGTTTTATTGAAGTTAATTCTAACAGTTTTTACCTGTTTATTTGCTTTTTTTTTTTTTTTTTTTTTGGTGGAAGTTAAACTTTCAGAGTTCCCTACTTCACCATTTTTGCTGACATCACTTCTCAGAGGTCTTTCTTGGGCACCTTTATGTTCCTAGGCCCGTGTTAGGAATTGGGAATACAATGGTGAATAAGACAGATGTGGTCCCTACCATCATGAAGCTTACAGTCTAATGCCTTCCCTATGAACTGAAGATCTAGTGCTGGCCCTGACTTTATATTCTCTGTGCATAACAGTTTTGGAGCTTTTAAATCTGTATTTGAGCTTGGGCATTAGCTTCTGGTACTAGTTATTCCCCCAAACACCCCAGGTATCATACCGACTGAGTATGATACCCCTGGGTATGATACCCTGGGTATCATATCGAATGAGGTAACTTACATTTTTTTTCACTATGAAAGAGAGCTACTATATTTATTAGAATTTATGGATAATTACTCCATTGTTCATAAAACCACACCTGTTTATCTTCAGAAGTAGCGGCTTCAGATTCATGATGAGGCTCATTTTCCCCTGTAGGGTCCCCCTACATACTATGTCTTCTCTTTATGTATAGGAAATAAAGATGATAAACCTGGCCTGGTGTCTGAATTGGAGCAAGAAGATAAAGTGATTACAGAGGAAATCACAATTCTCCCAGGCAACTGTCCAGGTGAGCCCCAGGTAGATTGTGAGTCCTTGTGAGGAACATCTCTGGCATGTGGCTTGGGAGTTCGGAGTGTTACATTAGGAAATGTCAGTCAGGGAGCTTTGTAAAATTCCCTTTTTCTTGACAAGATCAAAAGCATTTAAGATAAACCTCTTTGTGTACCTTCTTTGCTTCCTCTTAAATTCTCTGTGCATCACTTCAAATTTTACTTCAGCCTTAGAGGAAGAGAGAAGATATGTCTATTTTCCTTCTTAAATGTAAGTTTCACATGAGCTCCATGCCCAGCTACTTCCCACTTTACATTCCTGACAATTCCTTCTTCTGTCAGCCTCAATCTCAATCTTCCTAGAGTCTTTTAAAAAAAAAAAAATACCTAAAATTGGGGCACCTGGGTGACCCAGTCGGCTTAGTGTCTGCCTTCAGGTCAGGCTCTGTGCTCTCTTTCACTATCTCTGTTGCCATCTTTGTCTCTGAAATAAATAAATAAAGTCTTCTATAAAAATACCAAAATTGTGAAACCTGTGTCCCTTTCACTGCAGACCTCCTGAAAAATGCTAATCCTTTAAGGTCTGCCTTCACTAATACGTACTTTTTGTCTTTCATTTTCCCCACAAATTTAAACTTCTTTTCAGTTTGTTTCAGATTTGGAGACTCCACTTAAAGCCAAAGGGTTAACTTCCAAGCAGTATGCTTTAGAAAAGAACAATATGAAAGCATAAAAATGGTAAGATCCCTAATTTTCCACAGTAAGAAAATGCCATAAATTAGAAAAACCACAGAGTCATTCTCCCAAGAGAAAGTGGCCTCTGAAGAGATACCATGAAACTATTGTGAATTTGGAGAAAAATTATTTCTTCCCTGAGCATCTCCATAATTGTTTCCATAAATGTGACTCAGATTTTGAAGGTTTCAAACATAAGCTTGTGTTAAACCTATCAGAAAAAATGTTCTCTGACTATAATAAGGAATTGTGGCACAACAACCATTTTTTTAACTTCTAACCACTCAAACTACATAAAGCCTATACAAACATTTGAAGTAGCAAAAATGCCAAATTATAATGATATACATAACAGAACTCCTGGGAGAGAGAATTCCTATGATAGCATTGAATATTAAAAATACTATAGGGCACCTGGGCAGCTCAGTAGGTTAAGCCTCTGCCTTCGGCTCAGGTCTTGATCCCAGGGTCCTGGGATCAAGCCCCGTATTGGGCTCTCAATTCATCGGGGAGCCTGCTTCCCTTCCTCTCTCTGCCTGCCTCTCTGCCTGTGATCTCTCTGTCAAATAAATAAATAAAATCTTTAAAAATATATATTTAAAATACTATAAATTATAGTCATCATTCATCTCTCAATCAACAGGAAAGAAATCATCTTGGAGTGAAACTCAATGAATGTACTCAGTGCTTTAAAATCTTCAGCACAAAATCTAACTTCACTTAGCACAAGAGAATTCATATCAGAGGAAAACCCTATGACCATAATCAGTGTGGCAAATCCTTCAACAGTAGTTTTTACCTGATTTTTCATAAGAGAATGCATAATGGGGAGAAACCCTACAAATTCACTGACTGTGGGAAAGCCTTCAGTAATCCCTCTTCCCTTAGACTGCACGTGAGAATTCACCCAGGAGAAAATCCTTACAAATGTAATCAGTGTTTTCATGTCTCTCATACTAGATGTATCCTCAAAAGGCACAAGAGAGTTCATACTGGGGAGAATCATTATGAATGTAATCAGTGTGGCAAGGCCTTCAGCACAACACCCCCCTTACCATACACAACAGAATTCATACAGGAGAGAAACTGTATGAGTGCCACGACTATGGGAAAGCCTTTAGGAAGAGCTCACATCTGACCCAGCATGTGAGAACTCATACTGGAGAAAAACCCTATAAAGAACTCCTCAAACTCAACACAAACAAAACAATCATATAAAAAAATGGGCAGAAGATATGAACAGACACTTCTCCAATGAAGACATACAAATGGCTATCAGACACATGAAAAAATGTTCATCATCACTAGCCCTCAGGGAGATTCAAATTAAAACCACACTGAGATATCACCTTACACAAGTTAGAATGGCCAAAATTAACAAGACAGGAAACAACATGTGTTGGAGAGGATGTGGAGAAAGGGGAACCCTCTTCCACTGTTGGTGGGAATGCAAGTTGGTGCAGCCTCTTTGGAAAATAGTGTGGAGATTCCTCAAGAAATTAAAAATAGAACTTCCCTATGACCCTGCAATTGCACTCCTGGGTATTTACCCCAAAGGTACAGATGTCGTGAAAAGAAGGGCCATCTGTACCCCAATGTTTATAGCAGCAATGGCCACGGTCGCCAAACTGTGGAAAGAACCAAGATGCACTTCAACGGACGAATGGATAAGGAAGATGTGGTCCATATACACTATGGAGTACTATGCCTCCATTAGAAAGGATGAATACCCAACTTTTGTAGCAACATGGACGGGACTGGAAGAGATTATGCTGAGTGAAATAAGTCAAGCAGAGAGAGTCAATTATCATATGGTTTCACTTATTTGTGGAGCATAACAAATAGCATGGAGGACAAGGGGAGATGGAGAGGAGAAGGGAGTTGAGGGAAATTGGAAGGGGAGGTGAACCATGAGAGACTATGGACTCTGAAAAACAATCTGAGGGTTTTGAAGAGGGGGGTGGGAGGTTGGGGGAACCAGGTGGTGGGTATTGGAGAGGGCACAGATTGCATGGAGCACTGGGTGTGGTGCAAAAACAATGAATACTGTTATGCTGAAAATTAAAAGGAAAAAAAAAAACCTGTGAGTGTGATCAGTGTGCAAAATCCTTCAGCAATAGTTTCTCTTACTGTGCACAAGATAATGGAGAGAAACCCAATGAAGGTAGTGACTGTGGGAAAGCATTTAATAATCTCTCATCTGTTAAGAAACACATGAGAACTCACACTGGAGAAAAACCCTATGAATGTAATCACTGTTGGAAGTCTTTCAGCAGTAACTCTTACCTTTCTGTGCACAAGGGAATTCGTAATAGGTAGATAGGAAAACAGTGACTGGGAAAGCATTCATTGATTTCTCATCCTCCAACATCTTGGGAACTCATGCTGGATGTAGAAATTATCTTTGCCTAACAAGTTAGCCCCAAGACGTAGTGCTTTAAAGCAACAAACATTTATTATCTCACAATTTATGTAGGTCAGGAGTTCAGAAATGGATTAGCTATATAATTCTGGTTCTGGTTCCCTCACAAGGTTGCAACCAATATGTTGACTAGAACTGCAGGCACCTGAAGTCTTTAGGACTGAAGGGTCCACTTTGAAGATTGATTATTCACATTTCTGACAAACTAGTGCCAGTTGTTGGGATGGGACCTGTGGTTCCTTGCCATGTAGGCCTTTCTGCAATAATGAGTGTCTTTATAATATGGCAGCAAGTTCTCCCCCAAATAATGTGACTCAAAAGAACCAATGCAGGAGCCATGTCTTTTATGGCTTAGTCACAGAAGGATATATTCTCTCTTCATCTATACTGTGTTGGTCACCCAGACTGATTCTGACTCAGTGTGGGAGGGAACTACACAAGGTATGGATACAAGGAGAGAAACCACTGGGAATGATTTTGGAGACTGATCATGACTCAGTGAAGAAAAGCTGTCATCAATATGGAATAGCATTCAGTAACCCAAAAGTTAACTCACTGTGGAGAGAAACCCTGTTAAGTACAGCTTATGTGATAAGACTTTTACCTCAAACTCTCACAGAAAAAAAGAAAAAATTACCAGGCACTGGGGTGGCTCAGTCATTAAGCAAATGCTTTCAGCTCAGGTCATGATCCCAGAGTCCTGAGATCGAGGTCCGAATCAGGCTCCCTGCTCAGCAGGAAGCCTGCTTCTCCCTCTCCCACTCCCCCAGCTTGTGTTCCCTCTACCACTGTGTCTCTCTCAAATAAAATAAAAATCTTTAAAAAAAAAATTACAAACTGGGGAGAAACGGGAGGAATGCATTGGCTAAAGGAAAGCCTTTTGTGGTATCTTGTGAATCACATGAAATTCACATGAAGGGAAAACCCTATGAATGTCACCAAAATGGAAAACTCTTCCAACAACACTCATCCTTTAAGGCATACATAAGAAATCACACTTTACAGAAATTTTACAGACATACCAATTTTAAGACATACATAAGAAATCACACTTTACAGAATTCCCTATATATAAGGAATATGAAATGAAAGCAATTGGCACTCTCCATTCTACCCTCCTCTTCCCTGCTCCTTGCTTCAAGAGGTTAATGAACTATATCAGTGGGCTCACATACCTCAGACTTCGGTTTGCGTTTGTCAGAGAAGAGCCCAGGTAGATCAGGGGGATGGAGGAGAATGAGCCCATGGTACAGCATATCCTTGCAGGAGAACTGGGTTCTAGATGCTACCCTTAGCCACTTCTCAGCCCCTGTAGTGCAGCCCTCTCCCCTCATCACACCATGCCCCCGAACTTCAATAATCACTCCCTCCTCTGTCCTCTCCTTCCTTGTTCCCCTTCCAGTCACTGTATATGCACTGTCACTTTTTTGTTTCCCTATACCCTTCCTGCAACTGTTATGGTATAGTGATATACCAGTGTCCTGAGAACATAATAAAAGGTCTTTACCATTTTTTGCAAAGCCCCAGACAATTCAGATCCACTGCAGAACAGACCTCACCTTCCACCACTCCTGTTTACTTCCTAAGTTAGTGTCGCACTGGTCTTGCTCTAGCCTCACCATCCCAGCACAGCTCAATATCAGGGTCTCAATACTGCCTGGACTTATATTCCCAACAAAGCTATAGAGTTCATTCTCTCAGTTCACTTAGGTTTCTGCCAAAATGTTGCCTGAACTGAAAAACTTCATTCCCACTCCAAATATGTGAGCAAGTCTCCAGTTCCCACATTTATTATCTTTATTGGGAGTGTTTCATTTCAACAGCACTTATCAGCATCTGACTGACTCTATATATGCTTCTTTATTTCACTAATATTTATTCCCCACCCCAACCCCCACTATGTTGTGTACACTATGAAACCAAGGACTTTGATTCATCACTGTAGATCCTGTGCCATAACCATGCCTGGTATGGAGGCAGTGTTTTATTGCATAGTGACGAAGAGTATGGACTTTGGAGAAAGACTATTTGAGTTCAAGTCCAGACCCTACCACTTAATCGCCTGGCTACCTCAGGCAAGTAACAGTTATTCTGTGCCTGTTTTTTCATTTATAAAATGGGAGCAATGAGAGTGCCTACTTTGTAAACTTGTACTGAGGATTCAGTTAGTTCAGTTAGTTCATATATATAAAGCACTTGGGGACTGCCTGAGATATAGAAAACACTATATATGTAATGGCATTGGAGCCTTCCAAGTTTATCCAGGGCTTTTTTTTCTGAATCTTTAAGGGATATGTGCTGGGACAGCCCAGGGCAAGGGCATCTGGGGTTTGTGCATGTGGCATCCTGCACCTGTGGGTCACTCTCTGGGGGGGGCAAGGGGACAGTAGAAGGAACACGAATGGCACTTGCACCCCTGTGTTCACTGCAACCTCATTTAGAGTAGCCAAGATATCGAAACAACCCAGGTCCATTGATGGGTGAATGGATAATGAAAATGTGGCATAGATATAAACAGAATAATATTCATCCATAGAAAAGAGCGAAATATTTCCATTGGCCGCAGCATAGATGGACCTTGAAGGCATTATGCTAAGCAAAGTAAGTCAGACAGGAAAAGACAAACACCCTATGATTTCACTTATATGTGGAATCTAAAAACAAAAACAAAACTCAGTTCATAGAACAAGCTGATGGTTGTCAGAGGCAGGAGGTGAAGGGGGTCAAAAGGTACAACCTTCCAGTTATAAAATAAGTTAAGTCGTGGGGAAGTCATGTACGGCATGGTGACTATAGTTAATAAAACTGTATTGTGTATTTGAAAGTTGCTAAGAAAGTAAATTTTTAAAAATTCTCATGACAAAAAAATGTCACTATGTATAGTGATAGATGTCAACTACTTTCCTTGTGGTGATCATTTTACAACATATACAAAAATCAAATCATTATATTGTACACCTGAAACTAATATAATGTTACATGTCAATAATATCTCAATTTTAAAAAGAAAAGAAAAGCTAGGATCTATATTTTTTAAAAAAGACAGGCAAAGGAGGATGCCTACCAGGAGAATCATGATGACGTCAACGTCAATGATTGATATTATCTAACACTTCACAGAGACAGTCTATGTGCCCCACATGAAATGACTCTTCATCTACACAATACCATAAATCAGGTTGCTGTGATATTTTATTCGTTTTCTTTTGCTGTGTAACAAATTTAACAACTTAAAACCACACATTCGTTTATTATCTCACAATTTCTATGGGCCAGGAGTCTGCACATTATTTAGGTCTCAGAGTCTCTCAAGACTGCAATCAAGGTGTCTTCCAAGCCACATTCTCATGTGGAGGCTCGAATGGAGAAGACTGTGCTTCCGTGCTCATTCACGTTGTTGGCAAAGTTAATTTCCTTGTGGTTGAAGGACTCATGACACCAGCTTTATACTGGCTGTTGGCTGGAGGCCAACGCTCTGTCCTCGGGGCAGCCACAGTTCCCTTCATGTGGCCCTTTCATAGGCAGCTCACCATAGGATTGTTTGCTCTTCAACATCACCAGTAAAATCTCTCTCCAACCTGCTAGTGTGAACTCTTGTATAGTACTCCACAATGATGGGAGTGACATTCCATCACCTTCTCCATGTTCGAGGAGTTAGAAACAAGCCACAGGGATGCCTGGGTGGCTCAGTCAGTGAAGCGTCTGACTTCAGCTTGGGTCATGATCCCAGGATCCTGGGATCGAGTCCTGCATCAGGCTCCTTGCTCCTGGGGAGCTGGCTTCTTCCTCTGCCTGCCACTCCCCCTACTTGTGCTTGCTCTCTCTCTCTCTCTCTCGGACAAATAAATAAATAAAATCTTTTTTAAAAATATAAAGAAAAAGAAACAAGTCACATTCCATCGCCATACTCAGGGAGAGGGAATTATACAAAGTGGTGGATACCAGGAAGTGGGACTTATTGACTGGGGGGGGGGGGTCACCCTAAATTGTATCTACCACAGCTATTTTCCCCAACATGATAGGACAGAAAGGAATATCAGTGATGTTCCTTCAACTTCCTGAAGCCCAGGTACCACATCTGTGAAACAGAGGGTCATCCGGACCACATGAAGTTCATGAAATGACTCCACACACCAAGGAACTCATTCTCTGAGGCTTGAAAGTGTGTATTTATAATAATAAAATACTAATAAGACTACTTAGCTGTGCTGAGCTTATACCATGTGCCAGGCTTGGTGCTTAATGCCTTTCCAGTCTTACCCAATTTCATCTCAGAATGACCCTCTAGTAGAGGTTCTGTGATGATCTTTTTCTACTGTTGAGGAAACTGAGGCTTAGGGAGGTTTAATAAGCTGTCTCAGACTGCCGGGTGAACAATCAGCCAATTCACAAATCTCTAACTTTGGAAGTCTTGTTGTGAACCAGTCAGTACCTCTATAATACCCTTCACCATGGGAACTTTACCTTTTCCTTCCTGTATGGGTTATGGTTCAGCATTCTGTATTTCTCATGGCAACCATGGAGAGACTGTTCAGAAATCTCACAAGGGGAGGTCACCTGGGTGGTTCATTTGGTTGTGTCCGGCTCTTGGTTTCAGCTCAGATCATAGTCTCACAATCGTGAGATGAAACCTCGCATCCAGCTGCACACTTAGCCTGGAGTCTACCTCAGATTCTCCTTCCCTCTCCCTCCCCCTCACTCTCTCTCCAACTCTCTCTCTCTCTCTCTCAAATAAATAAAATCTTTAGAAAAGAAACCTCAGCTCTTTGTTTTCTCCTTGATGCTGGAATGCCGGATGAACCTGTAGGTCCATCAACCAGAGCACAGTGAAACAAAGCAACTTGCTGTGTGACCTTTGAGAGTTCACTGTCCTTTCTGATGCATTTGCTAAAGCTTCCAGTGAGGGCCTCCCTGAGGTCCTAACATCTCTGGGGTGGTAGATGGAGTCCCATAAGGAAAAAAAAAAAAAAAACTCAGAGCTCTTTTATCCTGCCATCATCAGACAGATGAGTGAAACCATCCGGAATCACTCAGTCCAGCCAAGCCATTGCTTGCCCCAAGAGGTTAGACACAGAAGCCTGGATTTAAGTTAAGTGCTGGCCTGGCTTACGGAATGGTGAGAAATTACAGCTGTTTGTTGTTTGAAGCCACTAACTAATGGAGTGTTTGTTTACAGCAACAAATAGAGAGAAGGGTTTAGTTGATTTGCCTGGGGGAGTCTTACCAGAGGTAACTTGGGATCAGCATCTGTAAGGGACCGAAGTGGGTCTGAGCAGAGGGAAATTCACACTGCAGTGCAGCGGCAGCCAGAACCTTACCTGATCCCACAGGGAGCACTCCAACTTCGGAGTTGTTCTTCAGAGTCGTCCCACACTGCACTAGTGTATTAGGGCTGCTGTACTGAAGGTCCACAGCCCGGGAGTGAGCTTAAACAACAGAAATGTATTCTCCCACAGTTCTGGGGGCTGGAAGCCCAAGATGAAGGTGTCAGCAGGATTGGGTCCTCTTGAAGTTGTGAGGGAGAATCTGTTCCTTGCTTCTCTTCTAGGTTCTGGTGTTCCCTGGAGATCTTTAGCATTCCTTGGCTTTTAGGTGTGTTGTCCAGTTTCTGCCTGTGTCTTCACATGGCATTCTCCCTGTGTGCCTGTGTCCAACTTTCCCTTTTTATAAGGACACCAGTCATTTCAGATCAGGGGCCCACCCGACTCCAGCATCATTTCATCCTCACTAATTCCATCTACAGTCACGCTATTTCCAGGAAAAGCCACATTCTGAGGTCCTGGAGGTTAGGATTTGAACATACAGTTTTTGGAGATTTGGGGAGACACACTCAAACCCTTAACAGGCACAGGGGTCAGAGATTCATACTCCTACAAAAACCAGTTATCAGATATGGCTGCCCTAAGGAAGGGAGCATAACTGTGGGCAAAACAGCTCCCTTAAGCCTAGGAGAGTGCTGGCAGAGGGACTAAGTTGTGAGCTCCCAGCAGATGACATCTGGAAGAGCGAGCACCTGGGTTCTGAGAGGTATTCTGGATGGTGCATTAGTGTCAACTACAGTGAATCCACCACAGTGCTCACTACATCTACCACATGGATAGATCTACCCACTAGATCTACTGCAGCATCTACTGCAGTGGCAACTCGTGGCTCTAATTACAACACAGCCTTCTAGAGGGGCTTGAGGTGTAAGACTGGGTGAGTCACCTAGAGGGCACAATCTCAGGCAGCACAGTCAGCCTCATGGGGTAGAAACCATGCCCTAGGAGATGGGTCAGCAGCATCCAAGGAGGTTAGAGACCAAGAGCTAGAAAACATGAACCTCATCATACATAGTCTAGACCACCTAATCATGTCAGCCCTGTTAAGAGCATCACTTCCCTCTTCCGTGTACTTTGGAGATACCAAAGCTTTCATGTGCTTCCTCTCACTTGTGCACTATGCTGGTAACAACGGTCTCATCTATGGTCATGCAGCACACACTTGGGGCAGAGTCAGGGCCAGAGCTTGTACCTCCTGGATCCCAACCCTGAGCCCTTCTACCATTCACATCCCCATTCCAACCCAGGGCCCAGCCAGAGCTCCTCCTCTGGTTGCAAGATTGTGGCCTATAAAGCCCAGATGATGACCCTGCTTCCTCAGCCTTGCCAGCTTCTCAGCAAAGGCCCAGAGTCTTGGATAGATGGGCAGATGGATGAACAGATGAACAGATAGATGGCTGAATGGACAAACAGGTGGATGGATAAATGGATGGATATGCAGATGGGTATACAAATGGGATGGTTGAATGAATAGATGGATGGAAAGAAGGAAGTAAGTTAGGGAAGGAAGGGAGGGAAGGAGGAAGGAGAGGCAAAAGGATGGCTTGATGGGTGGTTCCGTGGGCAAACACGGGCAGACCGATAGACAGAAAAATGGACAGATGGATAGATGGATGAATAGAGTGAGACTGTGACCAGAAGATCCACTGAGCCAACACACAGAACCATGAAATATGTTTGCTGTTTTAAGCCACAAAGTTTTGAGAATGTTTGTTACACAGCAGCAACTAACATGTGAAGTAGTGTAACTCATTCAAAGTCACACAAGGAGCTGAAGGAAGGGAGTCTATCCCCTTACCCACCACACTCTGTGTATAGTTCATGCAAAGCTGTTCAAAATCTTCTTCCAATCTGTGGTCCCCCACTGACCATCCACGCTGGGGTCAGGTCCATGCTGCCAAGATGACACTATAAGTATTCAATATATAAGTCTTCAGCATGGTGAAATGGAACAAGATCCTGGAGATCCCCTCATATTCCTGGAGCAAAGCCCTTAGTGCTTGCATCATGGGAAGGTCTGGGGGTCTTTGGGATAGCAGTTACTTACCAACTGGTATGGGATAGTTTAATATATAAACCACCAGCTCAACTATACAGGTATGTACCAGCAGATCATCAGCCCTGTTTATAACAATATTTAACCTCCTGCTTCATTGAAGAGCCCATAGGTTTGTTCCTTCTTAAAACAGATCTGCACAACTTCCAGATTTCCCTTAACACAGCCCACCCTATAGCCACAATCCCATACAGGTCACAGGTCCTTGCTTGAACAGCACACACACACACACACACACACACACACACACACACAAAAAACAAGACTATTCTTGGATAATTTATTCAGAATTTTCATATAAACAGGTAATTATCCCATATTTTACATGCAGAGCAATTTCAATATTCAAAAAAAAAAGGCATATTCTGTACACGGCGCTACTTGGCTCTTGTAGGAAAACATTGAAAAAATAATTGAGCTCTTGGTGGGTTTTGTGTTTCTGAGTTGTTTTTCACATATGCCGAGGCACATTTGATCCTGTGCAGCTGACAACAGATGGGAAGTGTCTGCTGCTGACATGCGGGGCCAAGACCGCCCCCAGGCACACAAAGTAGAAAGATTAAACAAGTCATTCCCGAATGTGTGCATAGACACACACTCATCTTGGAACTTGTTCCTTCTTTCCAAAGCAGACCAAGAGCCTCAGATTCACAATCTGGTTTCTAGTAAGGACTTTTAGGGCCCACATCCAAATAAGAATTTGGCTGAAGGTTGTTTCTGGACCCTGACTGGTATGAGGTGACCATGAGCTCAAAAAGTCAATGTTTCCCTCTGCTTCTGGGGGGACCCCTAAGGAAACATTCACCTTTAATTGTAGCCCCTGAAAGTCCATCACATTCTTTCAAACAAATGCACAAATTAGCATTTGTTCTTTCCATCTCAGCTTCACCTTCGGTGTAAATCAAAATTCTAAAGAACATTCTGGAAGGCTTTCTAAATGGACACCATTCTACGTGCACCATTTATATACAATCAGCATTTCCCTGTTCCCTACCCCCCAACAAAACCATAATTTCTGAAGAGCCTGAGGTGTCAAGGACTCACCAAGTGGTATCCAAAAGACATTTAACACCAAACTTTCACCCATCACGAAGTAGAAGAATGATTGTCCCTGGGACTACAGCACATCCATCACCTACCCAGATGGCTAGCATGGGCCATGCTCTGATGGCAATGCTGCCCATTGACCACTATTTTCACAGCTACAAATGAACACCTCCCAACCCAACAAGCACATTATGGCAGATTGTCCGCTCTGGTGGGAGATAGTGGAAGAATTGTCCATTGACTGGCAGCAGTCTCCAATGATCACAGGATTGTATGTGCAGACCCTTGCATCAGTTCCCACACTTCCTCCATTGTGCTCAATATCTCTCCAAGAGAACCAGCAGCAATTCTCCCAACTAGCTTGAAATAACAGGAAAGCACCAAGGATAGCTCCCAGAATACAAACATTTCCAGAAGTGTGCTTGACATCACTGGTCCTGGGAGAAAGTAATGTGCTTGCTATTCTCCTCTCGGAAGAAGAAACTACTATGTGGATTAGGCCACATTAATGAAAAAGGTTTTAATAATAATGAGACATCTTTAAAAGCAAACAGCAAAAAGTGTCAACCTAAGCTGGCTTTGTTGCTTTTTTTTTTTTATAGCCAATCACTGCAAGCCCCCCCAGTATAGACCATCACTATAAAGCCCCTCCCAGGGCAACCATGACTTCCTAGGACCAAAGTTATTAGAGCCAACATTATGTGATGAAAAAGGCTTGTGACCCAATGGCTGCTTGCTCTTCTCACTGCAGTAGCAGAGGCAACTAAAGGAAATAGGTGAAATCCCATTTGTGCAGGTGGGCCCATCACTCTACTGTATCTTTCCAGGGTAAGCACAGAAGGGTGAGACAATTGGGGGGGGGGGGCAGCGTCTGAAAGTATAAGGGCAGTGAAGTTTGGCAAGTACAACCCTGCTGGCCCTTCCCAGACTTACAAATGGGTTTTTTTCAAAGCCCCGTAAGTTCAAACAGTATCAGCCAGAGGTCAAGCAAACACAGGGGTCCAGGGTTTTGTTGCTTAAAAAAAAAAAAAAAAAAAAAATACACTCAGCATGCTGGTGGATTCTGGATTGGAAGTTCTCAACATTCCCCCTCTCCACTTAGAAAACAGAAATGCTACATCAGGTGTTTGCATGTGAGGTCCCCACAAGTGCGATTTGTCCCACTCCCATTAAAGGAGTAGGAACAAGCCACGGAGAGCCAGGGCACCTCGGTGCTCAGTTCACGGGGAGGCAGTGGGACAGTGGGTGTGCTGGCTTTGCCCTAAAGCCTCTCTTTGCCCCAGCAGGAGATGGAGTATCCTCTCCTAGCCAAAGGCAGGTAGCTCAGGCCTCGGTACCCCACAAATCAGATCTATCACAATGGCCTGAAATTTAGTTCATGTTTGGGAGCATGGTGTCGATGGATGGAGGACCAAAACAAAGTGGAGGAGGGATTGAATTCAGAGAAGATTATCAGCCAGAAAAAGGATCTATGCTCACACGAAAGCCACACTTTATCCCAACTCCCTCCCTCAAAATTCTTACTGGTCCCTGGCATTTGGGATCAGCTGATACAGATTTTCCCTGACTCAGATTGGATCCAGGCAGAATTCTGAAGTCTCAAAGATGTCCATTATTGAACCACATCCTAATGATACACTGAGGTAGACTGTGCTGGAAAAAAAAAAATCATTACCCCACATTCACCTGTTTATTTTTGATAAAAATTTACATGCACTCCATTTTTTATGAAAGTGATTTTTACAGTGATTTTTATATATTAAAATAAATAATTTTCCCCTAATATAAGAAAACCTTTCTGAATTAGAAAAATGTGAAAATTGTTGCTAGTGTGGTATACGGCCACTACAAATTTACTATGAAAAGAACAAAATACCTAGATCTATGTGTTCTTAATTTACGTAGACCCTCTTATATGTACAAAATAAATTTGGCAAAAATAATTTCTGTACTCTTGTTCCTTGTACCCAATCACTGAGGCTCCCCAGAAGTATTTCATGTGCTATAATTTCTCAAATCATATAAATAAGATAGTAATAGGCAATTGGGATTTGTCTACCTGTGTTCTTAATCAAGAATTTGAGAAGGTTCAGAGGTTGCCATTGTCTCTAACCTATTCTGAAGCCCACAACTTTTAAGAGAAGAGGAGAAGGAAGCAGTCAAAAACTCATGAGAAAATGCTCTCAGGGATAACACGTGGGTGATGATTTTGATGAACCAAAGTAATGGGTTCACCGTGTTCTTTATTTGAGCAGCTGTGATTCTTTCCCCAAAGGGAAGTAACTGGATTCACGCCCATCCAGAAGTTCTTGGTTGGCGTGAAGGTCCTTAGCAGTTTCTCTTCCAGACTCTATTCTCTTGGGGACTGCAACGTCATAAGCACCTGAGAGTTCTGCTCAGGCCCCACACCTGGCCCAACTGAGGTCACTGGGCACAGAGCAGCTTCTGGGAGGTCAACTCTGAGGACAGGTGGATGCCCTGAGGGTGGAGGGGACCAACAGGTGCATCTCACTTCATACTGCTTAGTGTTCTCAAAGTCCATCTGGGCTGTCGCACTTTGGGGTTTAGTTTTGCTGTGGTATGTGCACACCCAGTTGAGGAAGCATGCGAGGTACACATAAGGAACCAAAAGATCCAAGAGCCACAAGTGTGTCTGAAGGCAGGACTCAGCTCCAGGTGGCTATCAGCTTTCCCAAGCAGAAACCAAACCCAATTGCCCACACCCTCAGCGTGGCCTCATCATGTCCAAAAGGGTCAGCAGCTAATGTGGCTTTATTCCCAGAAAAGTGGATGCCTTTAAGACCAAACAAATCCGCCACTGGTGCCTCGCTCCCTCTCTGCACACAGGCAGACCACCCACAAACCCTCCCCCCCCATCCCGGGAAACAGTTAATAACTTATGAGGCTGACGTTGGAGAGTTTTAAAAAAATTAAATATGTTACAAATATATTCTCAAAATCCTTAATCAACTCAGTTCTTTTTTTTCTTCTTTTTTTCTTTTTTCTGTCCTAGCTTTGTTTGGTCTTGAAAAGATCCACTATCACTCCAAATGACTCCCTTGGCTCCTGGAAAACATTTTTCACCAAAGTTAAGGGAGAAGACACTCCTGAGACTAGGCTTGGGGCAGAAGAATCTGTGGAGGGCACAGTCTCCCAGTAAATAAGGAAGGAAGGAGATGGGAGGATCAGGAGCTCCAGAAGACAGAACCTTCACGAGCCGACCCCCAAAGTGTCAATGGGGCATGAACGCTTTGCACGCACGCACGGGCACAAACGTGCACACACACACGCCAGCCATGTCTAGCCTGGACATACACACACACGCGCACGCGGACACACGCCGGAACTGCAGATCCTTATCAGAAGTACAAAAGCAGCAGCTATTGGTCAATTTGAGGAACTGATTTTGTGAAGAAAAAAAAAAAATCCTTCAGCCTGGATGAGGAAAAAACACCTTCCTGAAGCCCACTCTGGAAAGCCTGAAATTCTACTGGAACAGGGTTGGCTTTTTTTTTTTTCCTTTCTTTCAAACTTTTGTTCCACAAACAAGTTTCATGTTTTATACTGTAGCTCAGATGCCAGGAGAAAAAAAAAGAAAAAAAAAAAAGATTTGTAAAAACAGGTGCTTGCTCTCAATGTACTAGAAAAAATAGTAACATCCTGGCTTAAAACCACAGTTGCCTACAAAGGACAGCAGCCGAGGAAACCCCTTCTCTAGGGTCACAGTTCAATTCTCTGACAGCTCGTCAAATTGGCAATCAAACACATTTTTAAGTCACAGATGAACAGCAATGGATAGTTATGATCTCTGAGCTCCGTCGGACACTGGCAGATTCAAAGGAGAATCCTGAGTTTTCTGGAGACCTTCAAACCCGAGGAAAGTGAAGATGGGAACCCCTCCCCCAAAACAGGCGCTGTTAGGAAGGATTCGACCTCGGCAGAGTCAGAATCCGTCCGTTTTTCTTGCCCCCATTCATGTGGGTATAGGGGATGTGCTCCTCGTAGTTCCTCTTTAGGCCCAGGGAGGACCCTCCATCCCGGCCCCCGGCCTCCTCCCTCTGAGAGTGGGAGGCCCGATCCAGGGGGACGCTCTCCATGTCCTCAAACTCCATCTCCAGCTCCTCGCTCTCAGGCGCCTTGTTCTCCTCGCTGTGGAAGAAGGAAACTTCCGGAAAGCTGGGGTGCAGGTCGTCCTTGAGCAGGTCGACGATCTCCAGGAAAGTGGGCCGCATCTTGGGATTGAACTGCCAGCACATACGCATCAGGTCGGTGCTGCGGGACAGAGGGACAGTCAGAAACACGTCCGGCGGCATCCGGCCGAGCAGTCTCCACCCCAGCCCCCTCCCACGACAACAAGTGCCAACATCAGCGCAGGCCATGGCCAAGACAGAAACGAGATTTCTACCAGTACTTAGAAGAGAACGGTTTGGGAAAGAGAGCCGACGGGGCTGCCTCACTCCCCAGCCAGATCAAGAAGCCCACCCCTCGATGCACCTGCCTGTTGGCCAAGGTTGATCATTTTCTACATTCCTGATTTTTTCTTTCTCCCATTTGGTGCATTTCATAAAGCTGAATTCCTGCCGGGGCTTCCTGAAAGGCTTCCCTGTGCCAAGGAGCAATCTTTCTAGGGTCAAAGATCCTTCAGGGTTGAGATGCTTGCCTGATGGGGCAGCTGAGGGGACTGAACCGAGAGGGCCCAGCTCTGAGCAGCCATCCTGCAGGCTTGGTGCCGGCGCTGTCCAGGGTGCTAGCAGGGGTGTACAAGCCGACTCAGCCAAGCACGCACAGTGCAGGTGCTGAGGGTCTGGGGTTTCTATTTTACCTCTCCCTGTCCCCAGATGACCTGATCTGGTCCTCTGCAGTGTCTCTGTAAACAAAGTTCTACTGAGTGTTCTGCAGTTCCTCGAGTACAGATCCTTAACCTCTATGGTTAGGTTTTTTTCCCAGTTATCTTATAGTGAAAAGAAGGGCCATCTGTACCAGTGTTCATAGCCAGTGTTCATAGCAGCAATGGCCACAGTCACCAAACAAATGGATAAGGAAGATGGGGTCCATATACACTATGGAGTATTATGCCTCCATCAGAAAGGATGAATACCCAACTTTTGTAGCAACATGGACGGGACTGGAAGAGATTATGCTAAGTGAAATCAGTCAAGCAGAGAGAGTCAATTATCATATGGTTTCACTTGCTTGTGGACCATAAGAGAGAACACTGAGGACATAGGGAGATGGACAGGAGAAGTGAGTTGCGGGAAATCGGAGTGGGAGATGAACCATGAGAGACTGTGGACTCTGAGACACAAACAGGGCTTTGGAGGGGCGAGGCGTGGGAGGTTGGGGGAACCAGGTGTTGGGTATTAAGGAGGGCACGGATTGCATGGAGCACTGGGTGTGGTGCATAAACAATGAATCTTGGAACACCGAAAAAATAAAATTACATTAAAAAATAAAATAAAATCAAGTTCTACTGGCACACAGACATACCTCCTCATTTACGCACCATTCACGGCTGCCTTCTGTCTACCTGACAGAGTTGAGTAGCTGCAACAGGGAGCCACAGGGCCCACAAAGCTCCAAATATTTACAGTACTTTCTAGAAAGCGTGTGGACCTCTGCCCTAGGGCCTACCTAATCTCCCTGGTCCTGGAACGATGCAGCCAGCTACTAAGGACCAGGAAAGGACTCTCATGAAACTACATTCAGAAATTCTTTGCTCAGAGTTTCGAAATAACTCTGCTTTGTACTCTTTTTCACATAAGGTCCCTTCCAACTGGGTTTTCTAAATTAACAGTCTTATTCTTTGGAGGATGAAACCTCAGAATGGCCTTTCCCCCTAGATTTTCCAGGAGGGCAAACTTTTTTCTTAAGAAACACTGATAATGGACTTCATATGTAAACCGTCTCATGGTAGAGAGGAAACACCCCCAAAACACAGGGAAAATATAGTCTGCACACAACTCTCCTTCAGATCTAACCTCTTGCCTTTTCTATCTGAAGACATCTGGAAATTAATACACACACACACACTTTATACTTAATATTTTAACATAGGCTTATCTTATCTACTGAGTTATAAAATATTTTTATAGGCATCATCTCAAATTTCCATTGCTACTGTCATTTCATTTTTTAATTTATCTTTAAGTTTCTTTTAGAGATTTTATTTATTGAGAGAGAGCATGAGCAGGGGGAGTGGCAGAGGGAGAGGAGAAGCAGGTTCCGTGCTCAGCAGGGAGCCCGATGTGAGGCTCGATCCCAGGACCCCAGGATCACAACCTGAGTCGAAGGCAGACACTTAACTGACTGAGCCACCCAGGTGCCCCCCTTTTTTTTCTATGACCAAAATACAACAAAAATTGGGGGAGCGGGGAAATAAGTAACACATATCCCTGACCAAAAATAATTTTAATGTTTCTGCTTCTGATTTCTTTTTTTCCCCCAATTCTGTTGCGATATAACAGACATGTCTGATTGTATTCACTCCCTGACAAAATGTTAAGTATATAAAGGACAGAGAGTTAAACATAAACATCCCACCCGAGCTACCCAATTTCCTTCTCCCATGGTAACCATGGTAACCAATGCTGTGCGGTTTCTCTACAACCTTCCAGACACAATATGCAAAAAAGCATTTGTGCAAAGATATGGCATGCAAACACAAACGTGTGTATAGGTATGATGTGCAAAAAAGTGTCCATGCGAAGACACAACATGCAAACATGAACACACATGTAGACATATGACACACAAACCAAAGGGCAACGCCTTTTTGATGAAGAGCCCACACAGCACCCAGTCTTTCTACACTTACACTCTCTCTGGACAATTGTCGGGTTGGTCCAGATACCCTCCATCCATAACAAATTTCAACACCTGTTCATTTGACAGGCCTTGGTAAGGCTGTTCTGCCAAGCTGGTGATTTCCCAGAGGACCACGCCAAAGGACCTGCCAACGACAGTTCAAAGTAGTAACAAAGAAGCCATTAAAACAGACGCACACGCACGCGCGCACGCACCCCTCCTTGGTTTTTGAGAACATGGTTGGCTGGTTAATTAAACAATTCATGCTGCATTCAGAAAAGCCTAGATTAGTCTCAACTGAACATAAGTGGCCATACAAGGGTCCTTCCAACATGACATCCCCTCTGCTTTCTTGATCAAGGGGCTGTGAGGAAGGCAGGTTTTAACTGGCTCCCCTCTTGCCAGTCGCACTAATGCAACACCCCGGGATCCAAGCCCAGCACCGTGTCCACCAATCCATCCACCACTCACCACATGTCAGAAGAAGTGGTAAAGACCCCGTCCTTCAGGGATTCCGGTGCCATCCACCGCACAGGGAGCAGACCCTTGCCTCCTTTCCGGTAGTAATCCGTTTCATAGATGTCTCTGGTCATCCCAAAGTCTGACAACAAAGGGGTCACGTGGTCTTAACCTTCAGCCTACAGTCCAGGTGTCTCCTTCTTGCCCCGCACCTGGTAGAGCCCTCAGATGGGCTTACCTGCCCCAGGTGTGTGCTCACCTGGGTGGTAGCCAAATCCCATGAGGATAGTCTGAGAGTACTCATGGGGATGTGGAGGGAAAGGATAGGCCACCACGTAAAGGGAAGGAAAAGAAAGCACCAAGTGGCCAAGAAGCAATGTTTCAGCCCACAGCTTGGGGACCCCATTCTCAGCAACACTTCCTTCCCACCCACGACCTTACACGCATCCCAAACCAAAGCATGGCGTCTCCGCAGCCAACCTGATCTTCTCCACTAGGTACGGCCCCACCACTACCCTGCTGCCCAGCACAAGACCTAGGGTCGAGCCCCCTTTTGACCATACCCCTTTCCCCATACCCACATCTAAAACATCGGCATGTTCTGCCCATTCTTCTTCCACATCCGCTCTAACCCAGCTCTTCCTCCCCATCACTCCGGCCCCACAGCCACCTCTTACCTGCAGGACCTTCCCTACACCCTGACCCTGACAGCCCAATGCCCAAGAGAAGCTCCATAAATAGGGTCATATTATTTCTTGCTTCCCATGGCTAACGGAGGATAAGTTCTCTTGGGATTATAAATAGGATGATATTCTGGCTTCCCTTGTTGATAATGTCATTTGGGTTCATAAGTAGAATCACGTTACTTCTGCTTCCCACTGGCTCCTTAGGGTAATGGCTCCATGACTCCCTGATTAATAAAGCCCTTCCAGGTCTGGCTCCTGCCTCTCTCCCTAACCTCCCATCTCATGTTGCTCTGCTCCCCTGCCTGTTCCTTCTAATACACCACACCAGCCATGCTTCCAGCGTAAGGCCTTTGTATCTGCTGGAAAGCCCCCTGGGAAGCTGTCATTCATTTAGGTCAACTAATCCCACAAGATTTGGCCAAAAGCCTGCCTCCCTACAGAGAGAAGCCTCTCTCCTCTCTACCATGGACTCTTTATTTCCTTCAGACCTCTTATGCCCAGTCTTCCTTCTCTTGTTTATACAAGCACTATTTTACTGTTCATTTCTCAACAGCCCCGTCCAGTCGAACTTTCCATGATGACGAATGCCGTCTAGGCTCACTCTGCCCAATATGGCAGCCACCAGGCTCAAGGTGGCGACCGCTCACTTGCAATGTGGCCAGCGCAGCCCAAGGAATACATTTTTAATTTCAGTTAATTTAAGCTGACTTGGCTGTACATGGCCACATGGGGTGGGTGTTGTGTGAGGGCAGAAAAACCGTGGTGACTCACCGATCATCAGTCCCATCTATTGGCTCCCAGTGTGGTGGCTTCCACCAATGGGGAACACCACTATTATCCAGAGCAGGAAATGAGCCAAGTTCATGAGCAAGTGCAATTAAATTATAGACCGAGGTCCAGGCCCTCTTTGTACTATTGGAAAAGACTGACCTGCTCAGGACAGACATCTCCTGCAATCAGACTGGGCCTGGGCCACACACTTCCAACTAGAAGGCCAGACGCACCTCCAATTTTGACGGTGAAATCGTGGGCCACCATGCAGTTCCGGGCTGCAAGATCCCGGTGCACGAACTTCTTGGCATTCAGGTAGGCCATCCCGTCGGCGATCTCCGCTGCCATCTGAATCATCTCTTGCAGGGTAGGGGGAGGGCGGCCGGGGTTATTCTAAAATTGAAACAAGGGGTCGGGTTCAGGGACCCGGCCTCCTGCGGCCACGAGCGGGCACCCTGCCGGGTCCCCAGAGCCCGCTCACCTCAGCCTCCGGCCGCAGGGAGCGGAGGTAGCTCTTGAGGTCTCCGTGGGCCATCAGCTCCATCACCACCAGCGTCGGCTGGCCTTTGGACACCACCCCCAGGAGGCGGACCTGCGGAGCGAAGATCTTGGGTAAGGGTCCCGGGGAAGGTTGCCATCACCAAGGTCTGCCCGTATGACATCGGCATCACACACAGCACCCTGCGTGGGGATCCCGGCTCTGTCTGGCTCCAATGCCAGGGTCAGGGCCTTGCGGGGGCAGAGGCACCAGGGGAGGGAGGGAGAATTCAAGACTCTCGGTCTCGCGCGGTGGGGAGCACAGGGACATGCCCTATACAGCAACACTCCAAGGCAGACCCTGGGAGATAGCCTCGGGGGAGCAAATCAGGCACGTGCCCACCTCCCAGGCTTTGCACTTGCTGTTCCCTCCCGGGTCCATATGGCCCAGTCCCTCCGTCCTTAGCACACCTTCCCCACTCCCAAATGCCCAGCCCCCTGATTCTGCTCTCTTGCTCCAACCCGCCAGAGCATTGGCTCCTAATGACCTCCAGGAGGAACTTATTGGGCTTAGGATCTGTCTCCATGGCTGTCCTGGACTCTCCCCAAGGACAGGAATCTGCCACATCCAGGAGACAAGACAGGCTCAGCACAGAGCAGATCCCCTCAGCTATGCATGGCAAGGAAGAAAGGACACAAGGCTCAATGAGAAGCTGTGGGGCCACGAAGGAACAGCAGAGCAGGGAGAGTCTGTGCTGGCTCGAGTGGGGGCAGGGATGGGGTGAACCATCCATGGTGTTTCGGAGTCACAAAGGCACCAGGAAGAGGGAAGAGACAGAAGTTTCTGGAAAACAAGTTTCTGGACAGAAGTTTCTGGAAGTTTCTGGAAAGCAAGGTGGAAGAGGGTGGGGTTTGCGAAGGGAGGAGGGAGGGAGCCTCCTCCACACCTTTACGGTGCTTAGCGGAGCAGGGGACAGGCAGGGGTCCACACCCAGAGTCCTCCCGCTCTGGGCAGGAGGAGGAGGAAGGGGAACCGGGGAGTAGGCACAAAAGGACGTCTCTGTCTGCTTCTGGGCAAACGTGGGACTCACCACGTGATGACAGGTGAAGCCCTTCATGACGGAGGCCTCGTTGAGAAACTCGATCCTCTCCCGCAGACTGGCCGACTCGTTGACCGTCTTCACCGCCACGCGGGTCTCCGCCTCGCCCTTGACGATGTCCCTGGCGTTGCCCTCGTACACCATGCCGAAGGAGCCCTGCCCCAGCTCCCGCAGGAGAGTGATCTTCTCCCGAGGCACCTCCCACTCGTCCGGCACATACACAGAACATGGGAACACTACTCCTCATTGATCTACACGGTGTCCTCGGCGGACCCCCGGGGAGCCCCCAGCCGCCTCCCGCTGGAACTGCCCCCCACCCCACCAGGGGAATGTTCATGAAGGGACTTCTGTGGTCCAGGCCTTGTACCAAGCAGGCACTGGGCGCAGAGCCAAGAACAGGACAGGCGTGGGCCCCTGCCCTTCCTGGAGGGGGCAGCGGAGGCTTGGGATGGAGCCACCATCAGTCCAGGGAAGACCTGCTAGTAAGACCTGAGCTGGGCCGAGCTGGGCCCGCCTCCTCCTTGTCCTTTCAGTTTGAGCTAAGAGCCCTGCCGCCCCACAACTCTACTTCCCATCTGAGGCTGTTTTTTCTGCCAAGTGCCAAGGGGATGGGAGACCACCCAGCCTGCCAACCGCTGGCCATACCAGTGAGCCCATCCAGGGCCAGTGGATCGGCAGGCAGGCTGCGGCCGTGCAGAGGAGCCCCGGCGAGATCAAAACATCTGTCCAGCCTAGCAGATCCCAGCTGGCGGACCCACCGGACTGCGAGCTAACAAACACTGGCTGTTGCAAGCCACTAACTCTGGGGTGGTTTGTTATGCAGCAAACGATTTGCAGACAAATGCACAGAGGCCTCATAAGAAAAGCCAAAAAGGTACCAGCCTTCCCCCAAAGCGGGGATAAATTGTGTCCCTCCCCAGAATTTATGTTGACGTCCTAGCCCTGGTACCGCAGAATGTAACTGTATTTAAAGACAGGGCCATTCCGGAGGCAATTCAAGTTCAAATGAAGTCAGTGGGGAGGGTCTAATCCCATGTGGCTGGAGTCCTCGGAAGAAGAGGACATTCAGACCCAGACATGCACACAGGGCCGAGGAGGGAGGCTTCAGCAGAAACCAATCCCGCTGACACCTTGATCTCAGACTCCCAGCTTCCAGAAACGCAAGGAACTAAAATTCTGTTTCTGAAGCCATCCATCCGGTCCCTGGTGTTTGTTCCAGGAGCCCCAGCAACCGATACAGTCACCAGGGCCCCAGGCAAGGACACTGGAGGAGATGAGCACACACACATGATCCGTGGGTATCCTGTCCGCCAGCGCTCTGAGCCTGGGTCTTTCCCTGGGAGCGCCCCTTGGCCCAGGCCTTCCCAGCCTTAGAGACCCTTGAGTTCCAGTTTCCAGCTTTCATGGGCCACCCTTGTGGCCTCGGCCATGGCTGCGTTCCCAGAAGGAAGCGGGGCAGTTGGGTGGAGAGGCAGCCCTGTGCAGCCTTCCCGGCCTCACCCCTCCCGTGGGGTCTGACGGCAGCCCTGAGGCTGAGCTTTCCCACCTCTGATGTGCAGTAACAATGCCATCCCCAAGCCGGGAGAGGAAGCTCCTCCATCTGCGGCCACTCCCCCTGCTCCTGGCCCCTGCACACGTCCCCACCCAGCATGATACCCTCTTCCAGTTTCCCTACTCTGACGTTTTAGCATCTGGGGCCTCGATGACCCCGGAGGGACTGACCCCCTAAGGGTGGCCAATCCCTACAGACCCTAAATGACTGGCCTGTGACAGTACCTTCTACCTGCAAAACCACCATCCAGAGCCCAAACCCTCACCCTCTTCTCTAGATGCTTCGATCACCCTAGGGCCAGCCTCCACACCCCAGAACCCACTCAAATCATTCAAAATAGCAAGTCCTTGGTCTTGCCCTGCCCTGCCTTGCCTTGCCAAGCACACCACAATAAACATTCTTATCTTCCTTCTCCCACACCCCCTCAGCAGACCTGATGAGAACACATCCTGGGCGTCCTTACAAACATCCCCCCAGGATCCCCCGGCCACAGCGTTCACGCCTCCAAAGTCACTTTCTGATTCCTGCTGCGTGAAGTCCTTTAGAAACTCGCAATGCGGCAGACGCTTTCTCCTCGGAAGGAGAGCGTCATCTGCAGGGGCCGCCCAGCATGCTTCGGTACGATCCAGGGAAATCCAGGTGTCAGTCCGACACTCGGGTGCTGGCATCAGCGTCCCACCCGCGTTCAGCCCCTGCCAGCAGCGGATGCGTCCCCCGTGCCCACACAGCCGCCTGCGCACCCCATCTCACCCTTCGTTCTTGTCTTCCCTGCCTCTTACCCCGTGTCTCATTTTGGCTCCTGACCCCCACCTGCCAACCTGGACAGCAAGTCCGTGCACGGCCCTCTGGCTCTGACCCTCCGCGCAGTCTCTGGCACAGGTATCCCGGGTTCCACTCCCTACTCCCCCAACAGCTGGGACACCTGACTCTCTGTCAGCCTCCCAGCCGAGCCCCTGGGGTGAGCCCAGCTAGATCAGCCTAGCCAAACAGGTGCCAGACAGCGGGTGCCTGGCTGCTCTCGGTAATACGGTCTCGCAGCAAGAGGCAGGTCTGTGAGCTCATGTGAGTGAGAGGTCTCAGCTCAGTCTCCCTGGGTGCCGACCCCTGACCTGCACTTGACACTGATAGCCAGGGACCCCAAAAGGCAGGATTCTGGCCACCCAAGGGTACGGGGATGGTACTCACCATCACTGGCACTGAGGTACTCAGGGTTTGAAGATGCATACAGCGGTCCCAGCGGCCCATCCGGCTGCCTGGAAGAGAAGAAGGAAAATATTCTAGCTTGATATCCTCAAGGGGCTCTGGGTCACTCGAAGCGGGGTTTAGCTCCCCAAGGCCAATGACAGCCCTTAGCAACAGCATCCCTGTGACCCTGGATATGGTCTGGGGTGTCGTACAAGCCCATCAGATGGCTACTTAAATATGCATGAACATGGGATCATGAACCGTAATTTACAGTTGTCCTTACTAACACCTGAAAGACACTCGCCCTTTGCTGTTCTCATTCCAGCTCAGCAGAAACAATAGCTAAGTTTTCGGGAAACTGGAGAGCGGGCTGTTAATATAATCATCCTCCAAAAATTAAGATACAGGCTGACATTTACATAAAATGATACTAAAAGTTGGGGCGCCTTCTCTAGATGGGATGGAGCCCTGCATTGGGCTCCACACTCAGCAGGGAGTCTGCCTGAGATTCTCTGTCTCCCCTGACCCTCCTCCTGCTCTTTCTCCCTCTCTTTCTTGCTCGTGCTCTCTAAAATAAGTAAATCTTTAAAAAAAAAAAAAAAAAAAAAAAAAGTCATCTCCGTGATTTGAGAAAACATTCCTTCGGTATCTAAAAGTCACTACCTGACCAAGCCAAGTCACTTCTTTGATGATGAACCTCCACATCTTAGTTCATTTTTACCTTCCTCTTTAATGAAAACAAAGCATCAGTCAACAGGTTGGAGCCATGTTCCTGCATCCCTGGCAACCACAGGCTGCCTACAGAGACAAAGTTTCAGGGGTGGGGCGGGGGGAATCAACCAAAGCATTTGGTGACCATCAACCAGCGGGAGGGCATTTGTGATCATTTATGATTGAGCGTTGCGAACTGTATTACGATCTTTAGCTGTAAGTTGCAGGCCACGCCCATCCCTTACATCAGTCAAACTGACAATAAACTGAGCTAGCGCTCCCTCTGTATCTAGGCACGCCTGCTTTCCTGGAGAGCCCGTCTAACCATTTACCCGCACACGGCCGTACCCACCTCTTCCGCAGGAACAGGTAAATACTTCCAATCACAACACTGAAGAGAAAGACAAAGATGAGGGGGCCGATGATGATTTTTGCAATATTCGATGGGACATCTACTGAAATAGAATAAGACAAATGGTTCACATCAAAATGTGTTCCTATCGCAAATCACATCTACGCCTGTAATGACAAGCCACATGCTCCTGCCCCTTCTCTTGTTCCGAGCCTCTCCGCTGGTCACCTGAGCCCTTCTTTTCCAGCAGTCCCAAAACACTGGCTGGTTCCATGGGGCGGGAAGGCAGGCTCCGAGGCTCCGACCCCCAGACCACACCGCCCACCGCCAGTCCACACAGCTTCCCAGGCAGGCAACCCAGGCCATGGTCCAAGTCCCCACACTTGAAAGGCCTTGCTCCTTAACGCCCCACTGCCACTGTCTTGAAAGTCTTCATAATTTTTAGGGGCGCCTGGGTAGCTCAGTCATTTAAGCAACTGCCTTCAGTTCAGGTCATGATTCCAGGGTCCTGGGATCGAGCCCCGTATGCGGGAAGCCTGCTTCTCCCTCTCCCTCCGTCCTTCCCCCAACTCATGCTTGTGCTCTATTTCTCTCTCTCAAATAAATAAAATCTTTAAAAAAAAAAATTCTTAATAATTTTTAAACAAAGGGCCCTACATTTTCATTCTGCAGTGGGCTCCGCAAATTAAACAGCCGATTTTCATCCGAACAACACCTCTCACAGACGAAAAATTCACCAGGAAGGGCCCTGTATGCTAACAGGTCCTCCCCTCTTCAATTTAGGGAAGAAATGCTATGGAGCCTTTTTTTTTTTTTCCTTTTTTAAAAAATCTGCAATGTAAAGCCGAGTTGTCTGCATTTATAAACACACTCCCATATTCAGACTCTCCCGAGCCAAGGAGGAAAATGCGTTCTAAGGAATCACGGAGGGACCCTGGTCCCTGGTCCCTAAGGTCTTTCCTGTCAACAGAGGTTTACTGAACACTTAGGAAAACACCAGGCGCTAAGTGAAGTGCTCTGTGCTGGTTGATTTTATTTAATGTCACACAAGCCATGGTGGGAGGGGCTGTGACTAAGACCAACCACTAGACTGGGAAAAGAGACTCAGAGACCGGAGGGGTCTTGCCCCAAACCCCAGAGCGGACCCACGGTGGAGCAGGGATTTCAAGCCGGGCCCATCTGTGGACGTGCTTAGCCACAGCCCCACGCTGCCTTCAGTGGCTGGCTATACCCTGAGACCTCCGGTCCCTCCCTGAAGTCCCAGCAAACTGCCTCCTCCCCTCCCCGGCAGCTCCTGGCCACAGAAAGTCTCCATCAATATTTGGTAGTTGAAGGAGACATGAGAAGAGGGAACCTACTGGCCACACATGGGTGTCTGCGTGTCGCTTCCTCCCTGTCCCTTCTTTCCTCAGGAGCAGGGAAACTGGAGACCACCAAGTGGCCGGGACTTAGCAGGTCTGGAGACACAATCTGCGAGTCATGCTGCACCCCCGTCTCGGCTTCCCAGACCCCACAGTCCTGCTCAAGCCTCCGATTCCCGTGGCCACGGAACCAGGCCGTGGAGAAAGGGAAGCACCCGGGGTGCAAAATTTGAGAGCTCTTGCTCTGGGTCACGGAGACACAGGGTCAGCCCCTGGGGGTGAGCACCTCCTTAAAATGTGCACCCCCAGTTCCTTGCTTGCCTCCCTGTGAGAAAATAAAGAACTGTAATTTTCCAGACTTTTTGGCATCTTTAGTAATGCTGCATTGCATTTCCTCAAACACATTATCTTTTCTGGACATCTCTGTTCATTTCCTCAGGATAATTTTCTAGAACCAGAATTGCTGGTTCACACAGTCAGAGCCTTTATAAGATGTTTGATACGGATTTTTCAAGTAGTATGCTTTAGGGGAGGTGGTTCAGTCAGGATAGTGTCTGCCTTCAGCTCAGGTCATGATCTCAGGGTCCTGGGATCGAGCCGCATCAGGCTCCCTGCTCGAGTCTGCTTCTCCTTGTCCCTCTGCCCCTCCCCTCAAGCTCATGCTTTCTCTCTTGCTTGGTGTCTCAAAACAATCAATAAAAGTCTTTAAAATAAAGTGCTATATTGTGGCATTCACCAACCATGAAAAGAATGTCCATGGGTCTCTACTCTTGGACAGCACTGAGTACTATAATTGAACAGAAACAAACGCCTTGCCAATTCGATAAGTTAAAAATTACCTCTTGTTTTAATTTGCTCCCTCTTTTGGTGTGGTTTTGAGGTTGAACTTTTTTTTGTGCTTTCTATCTTTTATATTTCTTTTTAAGCTGGCTATTTACGGCGTCTATGCTTGTGTTAGGATTTATTTATATCTTCTACTCATGTACTACATATATATATATTCATTTTATAACAAGGATATTAACTTGTTGTCAATGATGTTACAAACGTTTTTTTCGCACTTTGATATTTTCCTTGGAATTTTATTCATGGCAGCCTAGGTTCTTGAGAGACTCCAAATCCTTGAAATATCCTGGGTAATAAGAGTGTCTTTATTATTGACGAGCCCCTTGGAACAGACCTGAGCTTATGCTAAGAGATGAGATGACCCAGGATGCCAGCTAGTCACTGGCAGACCACGCACATGATTGGAAGGCTGGACCAGAGGGGCTGCTCCAGGGAGCAGAGGGGCCGGAGATGGAGCTCCATCGCACAACAGCGATGTGTTCAGCAGTGCCTAGTGAGGGACACCCTCCACACCCAAGCCTAGAGGAGCTTCCCGGCTGGTGAACACACGGGTATGCCAGGAGGATGCCGCCACATGTCCTGATTCCACCGGGAGAACACACAGGAGCTCAGCATCCTGGACCCTCCCGACCCTCCCTTGTATGTCTCCTCATTTGGGTGGCCCCGACTGACAGCCTTTATAATAACACCGTCCTTGTAATCTAGCACTTTCCTGAGCTCCATGAGCTGATCGAGCAAATGACTGAATCTGGGGGTGGCGGGGGAGGTCACAGGAACCCCTGAGTTTGTTGCCAGCTGGGGGGTGTCAGCTGGAAGTGCAGGGAGCTTGAAGAACCCCCAACTTCTAGCCAGCATCTGAAGTAAGGCCCGTCTGGCTGGGAACTGTGCTCTTAACCTGGCAGGGTCTGTGTTCACCCCCTTAGGCAGCATCAGAACGGTGGTGCTGCACGCCCAGCTGGTGTCGGGGCGCTCATCCCAGCCCTGACCCTGGCTGGAGCCTTCCCAGCAGGAGTCACTTCCCACTTTCCGAAGTCCCACCAGGCCTGGTATGTGAAAATCCAGCCGGCCAAGCAGTAGCCTTGTCACTCCAGTCCGTCGCAAGCTCCCACTCCTCCTGGTCTAGAATCTCCTCTCCTTCCAAGTCATCTGTTCACTCATTCAAGTGTCTAGGCTCCGACCACACTGCAGGATGACCGCCTTCTTTTGTCCCCACTTGTACATTCTTCCGGGTCTCAGTCAAGATGTCACCTCCTCCAGGAAGCAGTCCCTGACCAGTTCAGCTTCCCCAGCCTCCCACTCTACTGTCCACAGTGTGCTCTGTGCACCCGATGGCAGCACTCACTCCCTGCGTATCAAGAGCACATCTGACACTCCACAGACAAGCTCCCATGTCCTCCCTTGGAGGGCACAGCCCATCAAAAATCAAGTTTAGGACACTAGTAACAAGAGCTAATGTGTTCATCTAACATGCCCTGGGCTAGCCACTTGACCTGCATAATGTCACTGAAACCTCCTTTTACCCCCAAGGCTGTTGGGGGGGTCCTTACTCTCCCCATGGTCAGATAAGAACACACAGGCTCAGAGAGGACAAGCACATTGCTCAGGTCACACAGCAGCACCAGCAGACCGGGACGTGGTCAAGTACGGGGCCAGCAGGCATAGCCTCCGAGCTTCCCTGGCCATCCTCTGAACTGCCCTGCCACGCCCAGCCCCAAGCCCAGACTTACAATAGTCTGTCACGTAGAAATAGGTGGCTTCTGTCCAGGATCCGTTGCCTGCCAGGGAGGTGGCCCGGACTCGCACGCTGTAATTCCCTGGCGGCAGCCCGCGCAGCCTGCAGCCGCGCTCCAGAGCGAAGTGTCTGCGGGAGACACAGAGGTGCAGCTCCTGGAAGACAGGGGGAGGAGTGAGGATTGTTCTCGGCCATTCGGGAGCGTCCATCCCTGGCAGGAAGGCCACAGAGGGAGGAAGGTGCCATCAGAACACTGAGTGCCCGGGCTGCGTCAGGACCGTCACAATTTCCGCACGCTCGCTCTCCGGGGAAGGAGGCAGCTGCGGAGGCTGTCATCGTGGGTAAAATCTGACCCTTCCTAAACCACAAGCCATGCGTCTGACCTGGACCAGGTCATTTCCTTCTTGTGACAACCCCACTGGGGCTCAGCCTCATGCTAGAGACAAGGACACGGGGGTGCGGGCTAGGAGGCCCCAAACTTTTGCGGTCAAAGGGGCCGGATGGTCACCCACTCACCCACACGAATGACCCACTCAGCTCTGCTGTCACAGCGCGAAAGCACCCCGAGACCCACCCCAAACCCATAACATCCGTCCACAAGCAGACGCGGTTGTGTGCCCACGGAACGCTGCAGACGCCCAACGCTGAGCTTCACGTTAAGTGGATACGTGTCATCACACTATCTTTCTCTCGATGCTTGGCATTTTTTTCTCCAGCCACTTTAAGACAGGAAAGCGATTCTTAGCTCTGAAGCTGTACGAACACAGGCAGGCGTACAAAAATAGTCCGCCGGCTGCTGCTTGAGAGACCGAATGGTTGGTGGGTGCTCTCCTAGCGGGTTTAAGTGGCTGGGCCAACCACCCTTGTTCAATCCAGAACCACGTGGCTCCTACCCTTTTTGGAACCACTGTGAGGCACTGTTACCAGGCCTCTTGAAAGTCCCAGAAGGCCAGGAAAGAAGAGACCCACAGCACCTAAATCAAATTTCAGGCTTTGCCCCCACATCTCCTGGCCTCAGAGCCAAAGGCACGCATGGGCTTAATGTCTTCAAGACCCACGGTAAATCTCCTTCCTTCCTCTGGTGCAGCCTGGCTTTGCTTTGCTTTATGCGACCATTCTGAAAACAAGCAGGGCCCTACCTCAATCTCTGAAAACAGAGGGGAGATAAGAAAAGGATACGCGCCCCCGTGAGAAGGGTGCAAACAGAGATCAATCCAGAGCCTAGTAGAAGAGGCAAGAGGCTCCCTGGGAAGTGAGACCATGAACCCTGCCCGCGACCGGCCAATTTTTTAAAACTTTCCAAAACAGCTCCAAGTTAATAGTGCATGCAGAGAGCTGGACTGGAAAATTTCAGCGGGCAGAGAAAGAAACGCAAAAAACTCCCGTGCTCGTCATGTGACAACAACAGCAAGAAAACAGATCGGGCTGATCGGGGTGACGGCAGGGCTGGGGGCACCGGTCCAAAGGTCCGTCCAAGTCCGATGAGTCACCAAGTAGAAATGGGCAAATACTCAAATGCAGACACCGAAGGTAGGTGCTGTCGGGGGACCGAGGGGAAGGGCACCCTCCGAGGCCGGCTGGGGTCCCCACACACCGCGAGGGGCGAGGGGACCATGAATGGAAGGAACTAGACAATGAGGCAGCTGTCTCCCCAGACACCGAGAAACAAAAACGAAAAGGGAAACGAGAAGCGAAACCTGACAAAGAGTGAAGAAGCCAATTCCGTGAAAGCCTGTGCCAATGAGACAGAAGCCCGAAACCACGACAGACGCTGAAGCGAAGGAGACGGGAGACGGGACGCCAACAGTGAGAAGCGATGCTCCTCCCCGGGGGAGGGGGCGGTCCCCAGGTCCAGGGCCTCCTGGGCAGAGAGGGAACAGGGTAAGACGGCAAAGGACTTGAATGCGAGGTTCAAGGAGAAAGAGCCGCCAAAGTGAGGCAGCTAGACGGGATTTTGGCTATGAACCCAGCAAATGCCAGAAAAACAACAACAACCACAACAAAAACCAAAAAACAAACGAACAGAAAAACCTCCCACCAAATGCTGGAGAGAATTTTTGCAGAACTGGCAAAATCATACCCCAACAGTATTATTAATGGGGCGTAATAAATTTTTTTGCATTATTTTCTTACTTTATGAAAGCGATGCTAGGCAATAAGGGAGATTGTGGGAGATGATTCGCCATCTTGTCCATGAAAAGGGTTTTTTTTTTTTTTTAAAGTGACGGTAATCTCTCACTCTCTCCTATTTGCCCCCTACCTACCCAAATCTCTGTTCCCCTAAAGGGCAAATAGGGCCAGTCTGTGTGGAGTTGGTGCTGCCCCACGTGGGGCTGAGGATCTAGCAGGGATTCGTACCCGTGACCCTTGGACTCCAGGAAGAGGGGGAGGCAGACGCACTGCAGGCAGCGGGAGAACTTGTGCCAACAGGGTAACTAACACTCCCAGCTCACCCAGGACCAAGGGGTTCCTAGGATGGAGGCCTTCAGTGCTCGACACTGGCAAACTCCAAGGAAAGAGCCGGGCACAGCAGCAGGAAGAAAACCACGGAGGGTCTGCAGTGGAAACGTGCTGCCCACGGCCCGGAATCCATATTCCCTTCCCTGCTGCCCTCAACATCCCGAAGGTTATGTCGCCCTGGAACTGCCTTTGGAAGCTGCCCCTCCCCCTTGAGGGGGTTCTGGCCTCCCATCCGCAACCCCGGCTCCAGGGCCGACCCTCACTGCCCAAAGCCACCCGAAAGCTGACAAGTCCCGTGGGTTCAGGGAAAGGCCCAAAACTTGGCCCAAATGAGCCATCCGGGAAATGCACATCAAGACCACAGTGAGACACCACTCACAGCCACCAGCACGGCCCTAACCCAAAACAAGGCCCAGAACATGGATTGTCGACCACGGGGGGAAGCTGGACCCTCAGACCCTGCCGCTGGGGATCTAAAATGGTGCAGCCACTTGGGGAAAGAGCTGGCCCGGGACCCAGGAGTTCTATCCCGTGGTACGTGCCCAGGAGACCGGAAACCACGTGTCCACACAAACACTTGCACGAGGACGCTCTGAGCGACTTTACTCACAACGGCCAGATGGCGAAAACGACCCGAATGTCTGCCTACGGGTGACGGGTAACAAAATGTGGTCCACCCATGTGATGGAGTATTTCTCAGTCAGGAAAAGGAAGGAAGCACAGACACGTGCCACCACGGGGATGGACCTCGGAGACATTATGATAATGACAGAAGCCGGCAAGAGAGGGCCGTGGGCTGTACGATCTGGTGCGAGAACAGGCATATCCAGAGACAGAGAGTAGGTGAGCAGCCGACAAAGACTGGCGGGACACGAGGAAGGAGAGATCAGGGGCTGGGGGGACTTTTTAGGAAAATACTCTGAAATTGATGTAACGATTGGCTCGGTCAGTGGAGTGTGAGATCCTGGTCTTGGGGGGTTGTGAGTTCAAGCCCCATGTGGGTGTAGTGATGACCATTATGTTGAATATTATTTTATTTTATTTTATTGTGAAGATTTTATTTTTAAGTCATCTCTACACACAACGTGGGCTTGAAATCAGATCCCCGAGACCAAGAGTCACGCGCTCCTCCGACCAAGCCAGCCAGTCGCCCCGAACTGTGTATTTTAAATGGGCGTATTTTATGGTATGCGAATGTGTCACAGTAAAACTGTTATTATAAAACAAACAAACAGGGCGCCTGGGTGGCTCAGTGCGTTAGGTCTCTGCCTTTGGCTCAGGTCATGATCCCAGGGTCCTGGGATCGAGCCCCACATCAGGCTCTCTGCTCAGCAGGAAGCCTGCTTCCTCCTCTCTCTCTGCCTGCCTCTCTGCCTACTTGTGATCTCTGTCGAATAAAAAAATAAAATCTTTAAAAAAAAACAAAAACAAAAACACTCATGCCCAAGCCTGACTTTATGGCTCCCAAAACTAAAAACTTAAACTCTCTGGCCATTTATAGAAAATGAGCTCTGGCCTGAGTGACCGGCCTCAGCCACAGATGGTAGGTTCCGGAACCCAACAGTCTGGATTTGAGATGCTGAGCGTGTGACCCTGAGCAAGGGCACTCAGCTCCTCCAGTGTTCACACTCCTGGCCAAAAAAAGGAGACACTAACAGATGCCACCTGGTCGGGTCACCTCGAGGTTCCATCAGATGCTTGCAAAGGACTGGGTGCTGTGCCTGGGACGGGGGAAGGGCTCAGAGCAACCCAAGCAGGTGATGAGGCTCATCTGCCTGAAGTCACACGGTCAAGGGGAGAATCATCAGCAGGGGGATTCAAGCCCTAGCCTGCACCTCCTCTAGCAGGTGCAGACCCCTGCCCTTCTGCAGATGGTGATCCACCCACAGTAGTTATGGGCGCCGCTTGGAGCCCACGCCTGCCTACTGCCTGCTTTTGCAATAAAACATTTCACCGGTGCACAACCATCCCCATGAGCATCCGTCTCCTCTATCAGGCGGCTTTCGAGCTACAACAGCAGAGCTAAGTATTTGCAACAGAGGCCGTTTAGCCGTGCGTGAAGCCAAACATGGTCCGTATCTGGCCCTCGACAGGAAAAAAAGCTGCCAACCCTTGGATGAAAACATCAGTCTTGGGTTTGAGTCCTGACTTTATTCTTCTGGACGCTGGACAAAAAAATCCTGGCTGCCTCCGGACCAAGCTCACTGGGTTATTCTGAGGATTTACTGCATCTCATCAGTCCTGAAAGGTGTATTATTTTCACATTTTGGCATTTCTGAAATTGCAAGGCAGCTTTAGAAGCAACACCAACTTAGAATTAGAATTGGCAGTTTTTGTTTTTGTTTTTTTTTCCTAGCAGTGGCTGCTCATCATGCCTTAGGCGTGATAAAAAATGATAAAGGACATAAAACCTCATGTACACGGCTTCATATGTGCGAGACACACAGTGACCCCTCAGGACAGCGTGGCTCCTTTTCTGTCCTTCTTAGATGCCATTACCTCGGGCATCTCTGCGTTCTCCCACCACCCCGCACAGCGTCTGCCGGGAAATGGAAAGTTCCTTAATAAGAACCTGAGTGGCTCAGTCGGTTAGGTGCATCTGCATTCGGCTCAGGTCATGATGCAGGGTCCTGGGATCGAGCCCTGCGTTGGGCTCCCTGCTCAGTGGGAAGTTTGCTTCTCCCTCTCCCTCTGCCCCTAGAGAACTCTGACTGAAGTGAAGTGGGTCTCCTGTGATGTCAGGAGGGACACAAATGCAGACAGCCATTGTTCACCCTGTAGGACAGCGCTGAAATGTGAGAAACTGAGGAAGTCAGTCTGGAGAACGGCATTTCTCACCCACCTCCCTGGAAAGTTCTAAATCAAGGCGTGGAGTCCCAATGACAATGCATTCAACAGGAGAAGTGTTTGGGCCAGAATTTAAGAAGAGAAGGGGGTCGCGGGGCGGGGGGGGGGAGCCGGCAACAGCTCTGAGGGACGCGCCCGAGCATCCGGAGGTCTTACCTCATCTCCATAGCGTCGGTAACTGACTTCATACAGCACAATCAGACCGTTGGGTTCCTTCGGCTCCTGCCACATCAAGTGAACGACATTGTTCTCGAAGATTTCGTGGGTCACGGGGCCGACGATGTCGTCTGCCTTGGCTGTAAGGAGCAGTGCTTAGAGGCAGGCTCCTGACCCCGGGGATCAAATCCCACCTCCAGCTGCTTGCGAAACTTTCCCATGAGGGAAGTGGACGCGTAAAACTCAACGTCTTCACGGGACTGTCTGCGTGCCTATCTATCTGTCTGTCCATCTCGCTCATATCCCACTGGTTCCGTTTCTCTGCAGAACCCTGATTAATACCATGCATAATACGTATTTCTTAATTTGACTTTATATTTCGTATGTGTCTATCTGTGTCTGTGTATCTGCTGAAGGTGTACATTGGCTAGGGGAAGCTGGGCGCCCACAAAAATAAGCAACGATAAAGGCAGATTAGATACCCATCTACGCTGCCTACCGGGCGGAGGGCTGCCCCGTGGCGAGCCCAGGTCTCCTGGCGCTGGCGATGAGCCCACCCACCTTCGGGCATGGTCCTGGCGCTGACGTAGGCCGCCACGCTGCACCTCTCCTCGGGGGCGTCCTGGTTGCAAGCCTGCAGCTCGATACGGTAGCCGCTGAAATGACGCAGCCCAGAGATGACCAGGGACTCCTTGTTTACCACCTTCTCAAAAGGCTTGCGCTCCTCCGGGCTCGTGGGCGTGCTAGTCGAGGTGTTGGGGAAACCGGCAGCTGTGGGCACGGCCGCTGTCACGTTGGCCACGTCCCTGAGGGCCCTGCGTTTCCGCGACGGCCTGTCATGACAGCAGGACACACACATATACACACACGGTCATGCGATCGCCGTCTTGAGGATAAAAAAAAAATGACGCTGGGGGATAAAAGTCTCAAAACCAAGGACCGGGCGGGTGGTGATGCAATGAAATGCAGGTTGCCCAGAATTTAACTCAGAGCAGCTTTCCAGGACACCCGCAAGGGGAGGGGGCTCCAGGACCATCAGTGGGGGACACACACGGACATTCCCCTCAACATGCTTGATTTTAGGTTGTCACGTTGCAGATTAACTGGCCACCCCGGGTCAAGTGTTAAAGACCAGATGCCCAGAGCATGTCAGAGTCTTAACTTTTCAGGAACCTTATCAAACGGCATGAGCCCAGCAGCCCAAACTACTGGCCAGCATCACCTATCTAAACAGGAAAGACACCATCTTCTAATTCTTATGACCCTAGAGGGCATCTACCTCATAGAAGTGACTACATTTCAATTCTTAGGTTAAAAAAAAAAAAAAAAAAAAAAAAAAATTTTACCACCCAGGTTGGTAAGGGTACTCAAAAAAAAAAAGAAAAGAAAAGATAAAACCATGCAGTCATACACATCCCCCCCCCAATTAAGAAATTAAGACATAAATGCAAAACCCTCAAAATTTATAAACACACATACACAAAAAGCACAGAGAAAATTTAAACAACTCATCGTTCCGCTGCCCTCTGTTTCCCGGGGGTAATTTTTTTCCTAGAAATGTTATGTGTAGGTTATAATGAGGACCAAGCGAGTTTTGTAAACCTTTGTTCGCTTGTTCTGCTGCAAACATGCATCAGAGAGCTTCCTTCAAACATAACGCCTTAAGTACTTAGTACAGAATTTACGTTTTGTCTTTTTCAGTGGGAAGGTTTTCCCTCCCCGTTAGGAAAGGAGCACATGCTCAACGCAGAAAATTGGAAAATGCTCAATTTAATGCACGAGCCATAAATTACGAACCATCCTCCTATTTTATTTAATACAGACATGCCCCCGTTTTATTGCCCTTGGCACTACGGTGCTTTGCAAATCCTGCATTTTTACAAACTGAAGGTGTGTGGCACCCAGCACAGGCCAAGTCTACCAGCACCATTCTCCAGCAACATTTCCTGTGTGTCTCCGAGTCACCTTCGGGGACTCTCACACTGTTTCGAACTTTCTCATTATCATCCTATTTGTCACGGCGATCTGTGACTCACTGGAAGCCCCAAGGATGGTCTGCATTTTGTACCAATATTTTTAAATTAAGGTGTGTGTGCTGTTTTGTTAGACGTGATGCTAAGGCACTCCTAACAGACTACAGTCTGGTATCAACTTACAGGCACTGGGGAAACCAAAAAATTCAGGAGACCAGCTTACTGTGATACCCATCTTAACGAGGGTGGGTCTGGAACTGAGCCCACAGGACCTCAGAGGATGTCTGTATTAGGAGGATCTCAGCGTCTTCTGCTCTTATCAACACCGCTTTGGTCACTGTCAGACTGTCTTATCAGATCCTAAAACTAGACTCTTAGAAGGGAAATCGCTAGGCTGTGCCTGTTCATCCACACGGCGAAACTACTCTCCGAGACATTTCAACTGATCGGGGGTCTCCCCAGCAGCCCCTCAAATGCACCTCGGGATAACCTCATCAGTACTCAGGGTTAAAGGGTTCTTTGGGTTTTGTCTGTTTGTTGGTTTGCAGATTTCCAACCCAAGAGACTGTCTGAAAAACAAGGCCCTTCTGCTCTGTTTGTTAACTCCTAACACCACTCCAGGTGAACCTGTCTTTCCTTCCTCCGTCTTTTGTGTTTCTCTAAGGAACTCGTCCATCTTCTTCTATGATGTTCTAGCACTTTCCTCACTGTTCCTACTGTTACCCTGTTTATTCACTAAGGATATTAACACAGCCGGTGAGATTTCTATCAATGATTCAAAACAGTCTTTCACGTGTATCCGGAAAATCTGAGAGCTCCACAGACGTTTACCTTTTTTCCTGTACAGTTAATTCTCCGTGGGGTTACCCAAGTGGTCTGTCAATTATGACAGGGACCAAGGGATTGTCTCCTCTGTTTTCTACTCTATTGCTAGTGTATCACCAGGCTTTTTAATTTACATTGTACCTGCTCTCCCAAACTCTCCTCCAAGATTTTCATAGTTGCTATCCTTGGGTTTCCAAGGAGCACACTAGAAAAAGTTGGCACCCTTTTCCTGTCGATGGTAGGAAGTAAAGATTTTGGATTTTGCAGGACCTGTGTCCCCAAGCACTTTTTCTCTCTACACAACTTTCAACGGCTTTCCAGCTATTAGAGCTTGAACGTGGGAGTACACAAAGTATAAACAAATGGGTGTGGCTGCTTTCCGATGAAGCTTCAAAGACAAAAAGACAGGCAGCCAGTCTGTGACATCACAGTGAGTCTATCCTTGTACTGGCCTGTTAACATAATGATGTTACTTTCCACAATCCGCTCTTTGCGATTCTTGTCTTATTGCATTGGCTGGCTACCCAGGAAGACGTTAATTAGTAATGACGACACTGGGCTTCCTCCTAAATGGAACAGGGACAGTCTAAGTATAATGTTAGCTTGGCTGTTGGTTTCATCTAGGTAATATTTATTTACCTTGTAGCAGAAGTATTCTACTCCCACTTTTCACTCATTTCCCTAAATTAGGAGTTTTGATGCTGTCAAATAAATGCTGTCTCATGAGATTATCCTATGATTTTCCTTTACTGGGTCCCTAGATGTATTATCCTCTCCGCTGATCGTAAACCACCCTTGTACTTCTGAGTGAAGCGATAATGTCAGCACGCTGTTTCATTTAGGACGTATGGATCTCAAGTGTCACATTGACTAGTCCTGGGGTTCCTGCCAACATCACAGCTACATCAGGTTCAGCTAAAGTGATATTACGTTGGATTCATAAAATGACCTGGAAAGACTTCCATCAATCTCTATGCTCAGAAACGTTTCTGTATCACAGAGTTTCAAATAACTCACCGGTAAAATTCTCTGGGCCCAGGGCCTCTCTGAGACATAATTTTTATGCATGTACCAAAGTCAGTAGACTATTTCATTTTTTCTGCTTCGTCTTGAACCTGATCAAATTAAAACTTCCCTCCTCACCAAAAGCTTCAAGTTGAATAACACAAGACTGTCCAGAGAATTCAACATTAAAATCTTCCTTTGGCTCTAGTTTCAGATCCCCTGCTTTATTTCTAGTTACGTGTGGTTCCCATTCTTACATCTGCCATCTGGATTTCCCTCTCTCACAATACATTTCTATTGTTTTACCTTTTAGGGTTTTTTTCCTTAACTTACAAGATCATTTAAGGTGACTAATTCGCATCAAAGCCCAAGCTTTGGTGATACTCTACAAATTTAAGATACGTGATATTCGCATTCCCACTATTTTCCAAATGGACTTTAATGAAGGTTTCTAGGTCTGCTTCTTCCAAAAGGTAGTGAAGTGCTCGACTTGACATCACCAGGGAGGACTTTTCTGCGCAAATGTTTGAAGCCAATTTTTAGTTTCTACTGCACTGTAGTCAGAAGACAAACACTTTTGGGGCAGAAGGTGGGGTGGGAGGGGGAATATGCACTAAGATTTTTTGTGTGGTCTCTTCGTATGCAAAGACCAGTGACGTTCTTGGACGGAAACCAAAGATACACCCATGTTAGTAAGATTCAGAACACTTCCATCCAGGCACAAGTGGGCCTTTTCCCAAATGACCACAACACTGGTGGCTCAAGGAAAAGCTATCAGGAAATGGGTGTCTGCACAACTGGAAACATGAAAAGGTCTCATCAAACAAGCCGGATGTATATGCAATCACCCCCCCCAACCCGCCCCACCGCTATCTGTGGTTTGGGGTTCTCAAAGTCCCCGTGACCTTCACACTGCACAATCTCCTAGCAAACCAGTGGCCCTCAACCAGGGGTGGGTCTGCCCCTCGCCTCGCCACACAGGAACATTTGCCATGTCTGTCTGGGGACATCTTTGGTTGTCACTACTTGGGGGACACGTGAGTTACTAGCATTGTGAGTCCAGAGACCCGGGATGCCCCCAACATCCTACCACACGCAGGGTGGTAATGATCTGGTCCTAAAGGTCAGTACGCGTCAGATTGGAGAAACCCCAGATGCGGACCCCCATGCCTCAAAGGTCCAGGCTTTTCTTTTCTGCAGGTTATATTCCAAATGGCCACTAGGGGTCAGATCAGAGCCACACAAATAAGCCTGAAAAAATACAGCTGAGAGAGTATCATCCCTCCACATGACCCTGACTTGCCTTTCCAGTCTCCCCGCCCCCCCCCCCCCCCCCCCCCCCCCCCCCCCCCCACCGCTGGCTCCTTCCAGGGGCCCGTGATTCATCCCAAGGCCTTCCTTTCCGCAGCTTCTCTGCCTGTCCTCTCTTCCAGGGCAACCCCCCTTGGTGCTTCAAGACACCAGTCGCAGGGAAGCCGTCCCGTCCACAGGGGAGATCAGTGATACAGCACGCCTGCAGCCCTGCACTTGTCACCCCAAATAAAAACATTCTGCTCCTCCACTACTTGCTGCACGTGGCAGAGACTCTGTGTTCCAAGCACAGACCAGCCCGCACCGTCGGTGCTGGTAAGTAAGAGCTTAGCGAGTGACTGCACGGAGGGCAACATGTGGCATCTACGAGGTGCCCAGAAAGTATACCCGCCCCCTACCGTCTATCTCTTTTTGGGGGGGGGGGGGCTTGAACTCATGACCCAGAGATCAAGAGTCACCTGCTCCACAGACGGAGCCAGCCAGGCGCCCCTTGAGTCTACGATTTAGTTAAGGGTGTGTTAGTGCAGACTCGTTCCGGCATTCACGCCCAGACCCCATCTGAGGGTGAAGGCAGTTCCCGTATGAATTCGTGAAGCCTCCCAGATCAGCATGGCAGCCCATCACATGCATTAAAGCCACGGAAGCCTCTGGCGTCTCAAAGGCACACGGCATGCTTCCTGCCCTGCCTGGCCCCCAGCGGCCACGCCGACCTCCTGCAGGGGAGTCGTACCTAGTGTCCTCAGCACCAGGGCTTGACGAGGATTTTCTGTGAAAACAAAACCAACGACTTTGAGGACAGACAAAACTCGTTCAGACAGACCTCTGGCTTCTGACTGATGGAAGCCACGTTCCCTCTGAGCAGCCCCAGGGTGTCCTGCCCTTGACTGTGGACCACGTCTCCCACCTCCCAAATCACAGTGTCTCCCCATCAGATGCAGAGAACACAGCAGGAGGGGGAGGAAAGAATCAGAGAAAATACCCGACCCCGGCCCGAGACCTGGCCAGCTGGGGTCCCCCTTCACGTGCCAAACTTGACTACATTTAAACATCACAACTGACTCAGCCATTCCCTTAAGTCCAGTAGTGTTTTGTTTTTAACTGGTAAGACGGTAACTGCCCCCCATGTCTGGGCTATGACATTTAGTGCTCTTTGGACTCAGGGTCATGGAGGGAAAAAAAAAATCCAAGAAAGAGGGGTGCCTGGGTGACTCAGTGGGTTAAAGCCTCTGCCTTCGGCTCAGGTCATGATCCCAGGGTGCTGGGATCGAGCCCCACATTGGGCTCTCTGCTCCCCAGGGAGCCCGTTTCCTGCCCCCTCTCTCTCTCTCTGCCTGCCTCTCTGCCTACTTGTGATTTCTGTCAAATAAATAAAATTAAAAAAAAAAAATCCAAGAAAGACATTTGTTTTTTAAATGTCACACAACAGCGGTTCTGGGAAAACACCTATTCATGTGAGAAGCGATGGCAGGCACTCAAATGGACCCATTTTAGAATCTTATTTAATCCCAATGTCACCCTTTTGGGGTTTCGATCCACCTCTGGAAACAGCCCGTTGCCTCAAGACATTGCCGGGGACCCCGTTCACTGAGGGCGGTGAAGGAAGCAGGACAGAGGGCGGCTCACAGCCTACACCCCTCACAGTTGCCAGAACCAGGGTCGGGTCCCTCACCAGCTCAGAAACACTGGCTCTGGACCCGTGGAAGGGAGGTGACAGCTGCATCAGTGCGTTACCCTAAAGACTCGGAAACTAAAGGGGCGCACACAGTTGCTGACATCAGGCAGGTCCCCCCAGCAGAGGACCAGCTAGCTATCTCCAAACGTCCCCAGGGTCAAGGCTGTGAAGCCTGGGGGACTCATGCACTCTCAAGGTCCTAAGAAGTAAGAGCTACTATGATCAGCCCATGGCAGATAAGTAAACTGAGGCAGGACAAGCCATTTACCTAAGCATCTCTGCCTCTGGGAAAGGCATGGACCAGGATGAGTAGCCTGGGGTCGTTGTCACTGCCAACCCCACCCCCATAGACATGGGCAGAGCCTTTCACTCGCTAAAGGAAACTCAATAGGCTTAACAGGAGAAGCCTCTGGGTTTTGAAGGTGCTGCAGAAATTTCCAGAAGGACCAGAAGGGTGGAGAGATGAACAAAGAAAATGCTCAGAGCTTGAGACTTCTAGATAATTCAAGCACGGGGCCAGGGGAGCGTTCCTTCTGCCACAAAATCTAACTGAGATTTAAGAACGCAGATGGAGACCCGAGGCTGGGCTAGGGTTTGGGCCACATGGGGAAGCAAATGTTGAGGGTTTTTCGGGCTTTTGGTTTTTGTTTTTTTGTTTTTTTTAAATTTTCCCCCATCTGGAGTGCTTACTTGCTCTATTTCTTACTGAATCTCTTCCTTTACCGGCCCCCCCCCCCCCCGCTGGGTCTCCCCTTCACCTTGTTCCCCAGGTCATGACCACCCCCCACATGGAGCCAAGGAAGAGTCCTGACCTGGGGACGAACACCACATTGTGCAGGTAATCCTCAAAGGTCTTCCTAAAAGAGGACTCCTCCAGCTCCTTGAGGATCTGGGAGTCTGTCTTGGGGCAGGAGCAGCACTCGCCGGCGGACTCCTCGTGTTCACTCTGGTTGTGCTTCGGGGAGCCCTCAGCCTCGAACGGCGGAGACCAGGTCCGGGACGGCAGCTTCAACCCTAGAGACAGGCAGAGCAGGTGGCCTGGGATCCTTCTCCTCACCCCGCAACACACACGCCCCCAGTGGGGTCCTTCTCAGAGGGGTTGGGCGCACGGGACATCTGTGAGTGTCAGGGTGTTCCAGAAACTGCAAGGTCACCCCATCGGGCTGGAGGAAGTGACCACTGCGCAGTCCCAAATTAAGGAATGAGCTACGCACACATCTTGGTGTAAAGCAGTTTGGACTGAGCAAAAATCAAGTGCAAAGTCCCTGGGGTAGGGATTTCCCTGGCATGCTGACAGACACCAAGAACCCCAAGGAGCTAGAAGGACAGGATGAGGGACAGGATGGTGGGAGGCGGGACTAGAAAAAGGCTGGGGGCGGGGCCAAGTGACAGTTGCATGAATGAATGACTCAGGCAGTCAACCATATAAAGTGACAGGAGGCCATATAAAGGGTCCGAACCACAGACCCAATGGTGGCCAAATCAAAGAATCCAAAGTTTCTGCAGGAATCCAGCAATCAGTAGAGCTGTGGTCCTTCCACAGGGTCGGGGGTGGAGGAGGAGATTCTGCCCCGTCCTGCACCCCCAGGACACGGGGCAAGGTCTAGAGATGTCCCGGCTGTGAGGAATACTGAGGGGTGAAGGAGACTCCGGCCCCCCCGGGGGGGTGGGGGTTGGGTAGGTGCCAGTGAGGCCGGGCGAGGCGGTGGGGGCTGCTGCTGACCATCCCACGAGGCTCGGGACAGCCCCGCCCCACAGAATGATCTGGCCCCAAATGTCAACAGTGCTGAAGGAGAGACACTCTGGTCTAACGACATAAGGGGAGATTGGGGGGGGTGGCTATTTCTCAAAAACACAAAGTTGTTTTTCAAGTACCACGGACTGGCCGTGTCTCACCCCGAGTCCTATCCCAGGGACACCTGCCAGCCGCCGTGTGAGCCACAGACGCGCTTTGGGTGCGACTGGGAAGCGTGAAAGTTACGCTCTTTGGGCAAAATCCACGAAGGGCCCTGGGATTCACCTTCCCCGCCGCCAGCCCTGGCACCTGGAGCCTCCTAGGGGCGACTGAGCACTTTTTTCCTCTCCCCTTGAATGGGTCCTGGAGACAACGGGCCCGAAGTCCTTTCCCGTGAACAGGGAGTATCCACTCGGAAGCCCCAGTATTTATACAGCCGTGAACGGCCGCAAGGGGCTCTCAAAGATGCTTGCGACACTGATGAATGGACAGAGACTAACCTGGCTGGGGTAACCATTACAGGGACTGGTCATGGCATTATGGGCGGAAGGAAAAGTTCGGGTGTCCTTTGTGAGGGAGGATCCTGAGAATTTTCTGGAGAGGAAAGGGCTTTCTGATCAGGTCAGACACACTTCCTCACTCCTGTTACACTCTCTGGCTCCCACCTCAGGGCACGTAGTGGCCCATGGTTCTTCTGTGACTACACAGTAAAAGTATAGGAAATGGGGCACCTCGGACAGTCCCGTCCAGAGAGACAGGGAGGAGACAGTGGGAGCCGGGGCTGGGGCCAGGGGCTGGGGCAGGGGCTGGGGAGTCTGTGCTTCATGGGGACAGAGTCTCCATTTGGGGAGATGGAAAGTTCTGGAGAAGGATGGCGGGGACAGTAATACGTGTGCTTACTGTCACTGAGCCGTGCACTTAAGAATGGTTAAGAGAATCAATTTTATGTTATATATTTCACCACAATTTTTTAAAATGCAGTTGGTAATTTTAAAAATGCAGCTGGATTCTAGGACTGAAATACGTAAGGGAGTCGAACTTCAATGTTCACACACACACACACAAGAAAAAAAACCGAGTGATGGATGTATGAGCTAACTCCCTACCTGGGAGAAATCCCTTTAGGGCATACAGGTGTATCAAAATCATCCCGACAGGCACTTTCAATATCTTACAGTTTTACCTTTCAATATCCTATAATTCAACCATATTTTAATAAAGCCAGGAGCAGAGGGAGGGACGTCCCTGGTGATATTAATGGGAAACCACTATTAGTCATAATTAGTAAGCTTATTTATTTTACGTATTTTGTTCAAATTGTGGTAAAATACACATAACACAAAATTTAACGTCTTCATCCTTTCTAAGTGCATAGCTCAGCGGCACGAAGCACCTTCACACCATCCTGCCGTCATCCCCACCCTCTGTCTCCAGAACTTTCCATCTGGAAAGTACTTCCATGAAGTACGGACTCCCCTCCCCTTCCCCGAGTCCTGGCTGCCACCATCTTCCTGCTGCCTCTGTTCTGAGGACCTCCTACGGGTGGAATAGTACCATATCGGTCCTCAGTTTATTTTTTAATTCCATAAACTCCCTGATCATTACAAATTAAGCCATGTTTAAACAGCCACATTGTAATGACAGAATTAAAGTTGTTACTCTTTTAAAAAAAAAAAAAAAAGGAAAGCACCGAGAGCCTCTGCTGGTGATGGTTCAAGCTGGTGGTTTCGGTTACTCGAATGCGGGGCCAAAAGCTCACAGCTCAGCTGAGGCCTGTGTTTGCTCCTGAGTTATATAAAGCGTCTGAGGAGATAAATCACGTTTGCAAGCCTCAGCTCAGGGGCGGGAGCGGTGGGGGGGGGATGAGGTCACAGGCATACATATAGCACATGATCTTAGAGCTGGGACAGCTCCCAGAGATCTGGCTTCCCGCCCCGTCTCCCGAAAAGGAGGTGGCCAGCGACCGGCTCGGTGACTCGCCCAAAGCCCTACATCGGGTCAGAGGTCTCGCCAAGCGTGGCCTGCAGGCTCGAGGCCTCTGCCGCCGCTCGCCAGCCCTCGCCGAGCCCTTGCCTCCAAGGTCAAGGGCTGAGGAAATCACGAACTCAAAACAATCTAAAGAAAAATAAATACAGACAAACATAACACACACACATATCCACACACACCCAAAAACTAAAACCTAAAGAAAAAAAAAAAAATGACATCTGTTTCTTTGGTTTGATGGTTGGTTTGATTTTTTTTAATCCAGCTTTAAAAGTTTAAACTAATTTATACAAACTAGTCTGAGGCTCAGAAAATTTTCTATTTTCCTGCAAATGGATGAAGCCTATGAAGCCCTCATGTGGGGGGGGGGGGGGGGGGGGAGTAGGTCATCACTGGTATCACTGGTATAAATTGTTCACGGAAAGCACAGAAGGGAACACATGACCAGTCCTTGCTACCTAATCCTTAACACATTAAGGGTCTAAATGCGGGGCCTAAAACTCTTCCCTGACTTTTGTCATTAACCCCTCGACTCCGAGCTTAGCCCCCAAATCCAGGCACTTTCATAAATTCTGGAGAGGAAAGGGCTTTCTGATCAGGTCAGACACACTTCCTCACTCCTGTTACACTCTCTGGCTCCCACCTCAGGGCACGACCCCCCCAAATCCAGGGGGTCGACAGAGCTGCATCCCCACAGCGGGAAAGGGGGAGGGGAAGAAAATTTCAGAAGGAGATGGCACCAAGACATGGGAACTATCTGGTTTTGACACAAGTCAAAGTGAGACGAGGGGTGATGTTTAGAAATGTGTCTGCATGTTTTCGTAGAGGAAGCAATGGCGTGTGTGAGTCCATGCCCCCAAACGTAGACTGGGAAGCCTCCCTGGGCCCGGGCGGGGACGGGGATGCTTGCCCAGAAGCAGCATCATCTGCTCCCACAAACTCCGCCCCCACCCCCGGCACTTACCTTTGAGGCAATAGTCCAGCTCGTACAGCTCACTGTCTTCCGCCTGCCTCTCCCAGAAAACCAGGTAGTGTGTGATGTTGCCGTTGGGGTCCGAGGGAGGTTTCCACTTGAGGATAATCTGGGACGAGGAATTCGAAACGGAGATTGGATCCAGGGGGACGGAAGGGTCTGCAAAGAGAAAGGGGAAGCAGGTGCACCAGTGAGCAGGAGGGTGACTGGCCGTCGGGCGGGCGTAGGAAGGCGTAGGAAAGGTCAGAGGAATCATGGGGATGTTCGCTGCGGTGTTCTTTAACGGCAGAGAACCCTGGAGACACATGGAAAGCTCACGGGGCAAGTGCACAGGGTACCAGATGACAGTCCATTCATGCCGCAGACTACAGACCCCTTCACTTATTCACTGATGCGACACGCCATCTAGGAAGGCTCCAAGTGCGTGCCAAGCTGTCTCTGTTCCAGGCACTGGAAAGACGTTGGGGAAAGGGAGGGTAGTGGGAAGAGAGAAACACACTCACATTCTCCAGGTAACATCCGCCCCCAATGGAATCCAGTCGTGGAGCAACTTTCAGCACTGGGACACCCCTATTGCTGAGACGGTACCTCCACCTAACACCCCCCAGAATGCACCACCTTTCAGGCTCCACAAAACCCAGCCCTTGAGAACGCAGGTGTCCGAGGGTGCAGGTGAGGCTCTCAAGGCAGAGAGCACTGTGGGTTCAAAGATCCGGAAGTCAGAAGCTTCCAGAAACTGTGGAGTCCTTTGGTATTGCTGGAGGATACAAGAAAGGGGGGGCACCCCCTAAAAAAGCTGGGGCTGGCTCATAATACCTGGACTGTATCCCATGGGACAGGGTTTCTCCCTCAGTACCAAGGACATCTGGGGCCAGGTGATTCCTTGTGGTGGGATCTGCCCTGTGCACGGCGGGGTGCCAAGCAGCATCCAACGCTGGTAACCCCACAACCACATCACGACAACCAAAACTGTCTCCAGACGTCACCAAGTGGCCGCAGCGCGGGGGGCAGAATCACCCCAGGGTTGAGGACCTCCACGACAGGAGAAGGACTTGGGCTTCATGAAAATACAAATACCACTAAACTGCTATGAAATACCCCTGCCCCCTCCAAAAAAAAGGGGGGGCACAGAGATGACATAAAAATAGCAAGACACAATTGTCGAAGCTGGGAGACAGTCCGTGGGGCTCCTTTTCCTCCTACTTTTGTAGATATTTAAAAATTCTCCTTGGGTGCCCGGGTGGCTCAGTTGGTTAAGCAGCTGTCTTTAGCTCAGGTCATGATCCCAGCGTCCTGGGATCGAGTCCCACATCGGGCTCCCAGCTCCGTGGGGAGCCTGCTTCTCCCTCTGACCTTCTCCCCTCTCATGTTCTCTCTCACTGTCTCTCCCTCAGATAAATAAATAAAATCTTAAAAAAAAATTTTTTTTCCAGAATGGGGGCGCCTGGGTGGCTCAGTGGGTTGAGCCTCTGCTTTCGACTCAGGTCGTGGGTCTTGGGGTCCTGGGATTGAGCCCCACATCGGGCTCTCTGCTCAGCAGGGAGCCTGCCTCCCCCTCTCTCTCTGCCTGCCTCTCTGCCTACTTGTGATCTCTGTCTGTCAAATAAAATAATTAAAATCCTTAAAATAAAAAAAAAATTTCCAGAATGGGAAGGAATATGCACATAGGCTACTGCCTTGTCTTTTGAAATTCTAAGCCTCGGCACCCGGCTCTTTTAGAAGCCAATAAGCACATCACAGAGCCCTTCCTACAACATCACTGCGTCAACGTGTTCAAGGCAAGATGTCCAGTTTGTGTAAGAAACACTTACTAGGGGCGCCTGGGTGGCTCAGTGGGTTAAGCCTCTGCTTTCAGCCCAAGTCATGATCCCAGGGTCCTGGAATCGAGCCCCTCATCAGGCTCTCTGCTCAGCGGGGAGCCTGCTCCCCACCCCCCGCCTGCCTCTCTGTCTGCTTGTGATCTGTCAAATAAATAAATAAAATCTTAAAAAAAAAGAAACACTTACTAGTGGCATCCGTCTGCACATAGATGATGTCACTCTTGGCCCCGTACGTGCGGCGTTCATCAGAAAAGGTAACCAAGGTCTTGACAAAAATGGCGTACTGGGTCCAGGGCTTGAGACCCCGCATCAGCCACCCTGGGTGGTTCTGCGACTTGGGGTCATTGGACCGCAGAGGGGGGTCAATGTCCACCACGGTCCAGCTGTTGGAGCCACATGCGTCCTGCCCGTCGAACTCGGTCACATTCTGGTAAGGGCTTTCAAGACAAAGCAGAAGGCGGTTATCATTCCATGACTCCCGTTCTGAGGATAGAGACACGCAACAGAGAAGGTGACGTCCTACAGGGCTGCCTCCTGTTCACCAACAATCTTATGCCACAGAGAAAAATGACACGGACCCCAAAGAGAAGGGACCCCAGCTCAATTTTCCAATTATATCAAGAGTGATGATGTTGATACCAACTATCTCACTACTCATCGGTAAGACTACAGGAGAGGGGCGCCTGGGTGGCTCCGTTGGCTAAGCATCAGACCCTTGATTTTGGCTCAAGTCATGATCTCAGGGTTGTGAGACTGAGCCCCGCATCAGGCTCCATACTCAGCATGGAGCCTGCGGGAGATTTTCTCTCCCTTTCCCTCTGCCCCTCCCCCCACTCTGCACACAGGCGTACTCTCTCTCAAATGAAGAAATAACATTCGGAGAAAAAAAAAAAAATCCGTGAGAGACTGAGTGCTACTTTTCAGCACACAGTCTCAGCAAAATAAACCTTCAAAGATGGTGCAATTACTCATAAGAATACCATCACAACTTCCAGCATCTCCCTCTAAAAGTTCAGCACAGTCAGGGGACCCTGGATGGCTTCGTCAGTGGAGTACCCAACTCCTGATCTCAGGGTTATAAATTCAAGCCCCATGTTGGGTATACAGATTACTTAAAAACAAAATTTTTTTTTTTTAAATTTTTTCAGCATAGTTGTATACAGCAGACCCTTGAACAACGTGGGCCGAATGGCGTGGGTCCACTCGTGCGTGGATGGATTTTTTACAGTCCGGGACCATAACTGCATTTTCCCTCCTTGTGACTTTCTTAATAGCATTTTCTTTTCTCTAGCAGACTTTCTTGTAAGAACACAGTCTGTAATACATATAACAGCCAAAATCCACATCAGTCAATAGTTTGTGTTATCAATAAGGCTTCCAGGAAACAGCAGGCTATTAGCAACTAAGTTTGGGGGAGGGATAAAAATTGTGTGTGGATTTTTGGCTGGGTAGGGGAGTCAGTGCCCCTAGCTTTGGCATTATTCGAGGGCCAACTGTACTCAGAATGACTGGGTGTTGTTTAATGGGGACAGTTTTCGTTTGGGAAGAGAAGATTCTAGAGACGGACGCTGGAGACAAGTGCACAACACTGTGAATGTGCTTAACGAGCTGTACAGAGAAACTGAGTCCAAGGGGCCAATTTTATGTCACGTAGGTGTTGCCACAATTCTTTAAATGTTGGGGAAAAAAAATACAAAATTGATATGCAAATAAATCTTTAAAAACCCACTAAGCAGACTGAGCGAATTCCGTTAAGGATGTCCTGGCAAGATGTACGGATGATGAGGCACAGTGGGATGTTGCTGTAGGAAACTTGGCATAAGAAACCGGTTTGTTTTAATTTCTGGTTTTGACAAACGGGGATTTTACTAACTTCCCAGGCCATCGGCTTGTGAGATGGTAAAAAGGGACCGATGACAGCCATCCCCAAGGAAGAGAGAGGCAGCGGAGTCTCCAAGGGGACCCTCCGAACCCGCACACCTCTTTTATCTCCTACTTACGCCTCTTTGTAGAAAAGCATGAACCCCAAAAGGTCTCGGAAGTCAGGGGGCCAGTATGGCTCCCATTTTAGCAAGATCTTGTCGTACGATGTCCGAATGTAAGAGAATTTAAGGAGTTCGTTCTCACCTAAGAAAGTTTAAAAACAGTAACGGTATCAGCACTAAAAACGTCCTTCAGCCCAGCCCGGAACAGGTGATCCTGCATCTCCAAGCGCGCCCACGGGAAGGGGGAGGTCAGTCTGCTGCCTCCCAGGTGGGCCTCACTCCCACACGCCTCCTCCTGGGGCTCGGAGGCCAGAGCCGGTCTCGCAAGCTGGCCCCTACTATGAGCCCGTGACCCGGCCAGAGGCTCAACAGTACGTAACAGCGGTCAGCACCCACCCAGAAGGACGCCGCGCCAGTAATCACTGGGAGAAGTCATTTTTAAGAGAAACGTCTGTCCCGGCACAATGCTGGCATCCAGGTGGGCTTCGGGGCCTTACGTGTCGGAAGACGTTCAATCCCGGTGCAAATGGAACATGTGCTGAGGGAGCTCAGAGAAACGAGCCCGATCACGGAGAGACCATGCCTTACACAGAGCGGCAGGCCAGCAAGCAAGCATCCCTTAAGCTCCACCCCAGCCTGCTCTCCCTCCCTCCCGAGTTCCCACACTCCGCTGCAATGACCCGAGTCCCTTGGTGCCTCAAGGCTCAGATGTCCCTTCCAGAGAGAACCTGTCAGGGCAGTGTCGTCAGCGGGCAGCCTCTGGCTCTATTAGCAGCTACGGGACCTGCTAGAGCACTGGAGCCAAGGCCATCTATATGGAGGAACTGAATCATTCATTCATTCATTCATTCAATGCCAATGGAGTTATCTTCCAGAATCAGGCACTGTTATCTCTCTAATCACTAAGATAAGATACACCTGTCCTCGGTATTTCAGAAGCAGAACCCTATGACTCAGACTTGTTCCAGCTCACTGAGAGGCAACGACACCCCCCACCCGGGGGCCAGTCCTCGAGGAGGAAGGCGGACACCTTATCTGGTCCACCGGCTGGAAGGACCAGGACATCACCACTTACAAGACGCCTGGTCCCCGTTGGTCTTCAGGGCAATGTCGTTCCTCTCCTGGCGCCCCTTGGTTCCCGAAACTTCCTCCATCTTGTGAATTTCTGACAAGCAGAGTTTGGGATTATAGTGGAAGAAGAGTTTCCCCTGAGTGATGGTGAGGTTGTGTTTGCTCCAATCCCAAAGCTGCCTTAGGTTCTGGTTGTCCAAGGCGTAGAAAGAGTAGTTCCTACAGAAACATACACAAGCCTAGTCATTCACGGGCTTGTAACCTCCAACGCCAAGATAGCGGGGCCGCGGCTGGAGCTGTGACCCTGAGCAGCCCAGAAATGGACAGAACCTGGGTCCTTGCTGGACAGCCCTCCTCAGACCTGTCACTCGTGAGTCTGTCCCCATCTGCAGGAAACACAGCTAGTCTGGCTTTCTGTTGTCTTACTGACCTAAACAGAGTCAGTAGACCTCGAGGGAAGGGGATCTGGGAAATGAAGATGGACAATTAGGGCCAGGAGAGGAGTTCCATTTTGTACCTGTGGCATCTGAGGCTTCTGGGGGTTGCCGGGCTAGAGAGAGGCTCGAGGGTAAGCCAGAGCCGGACTCTTAGCACACGTAGGAGGAGACCGCTAGAGAGACAGCCAAGGCTGGGAGCCCCCCGCGGCAAGTCTCAAAGGCAGGTGGAGTGAAGGGGCCTGGGAGGGGGAGGGGGAGGCAGGGAGAGTATCTCCAAAAAGGAGACTCCCACGGGCCAGAGATGAGAATTCCAGCAAGGAAGAGTCAATGACAAAGGAGACCAAGAGGTGTCGCTCCTCTCCTGGCCTCACTGAGGAGGTGGAGGGCACAGAGCTGGAGCTGGACCCCCTGAGATCTCCCAAGAGTGCCTGTATCTACCTCCTTGGCTAGGTCTCTCGACACGTCCCAGCACATTCCTTCCTCTCAAGGCTTCTCCAGGCACTGTCCCCTAACAGATTCTCCGGGGGCTTTAAAACCCCTAAGTTCTGTCACGGTAAGTACATGTAATGATACTGTATCACATATTTAAAAGCTGCTAAGAAAGTAAATGTTAGAAGTCGGCTGGGCGTCTGCCTTTGGCTCAGGTCATGTTCTCAGGGTCCTGGGATCGAGTCCTACATTGGGCTCCCTGCTCAGTGGGGAACCTGCTTCTCCCTCTCTGTCCGCCACTCCCCTTGCTGGTGCTCTCTGTCCAATAAATGAATTAAATCTTTTTTAAAAAATAAGATTTACGCTCTTAGCAACGTGCAAATGTAGAATACAGTATTGTTAACAATGGTCACGATAAGTACATTAATTATACCCCAGGACTTGCTTATTTTTATGACTGGAAGTCCGACCCCTCGGACCCCCGGGGAAGGTCTCCTCCTGCTCCCTACCCCTGCTTCTGGCAACACCAATCGACTCTCTGTGTCTCCAAGCTTGCTTTTGTGGTTTTGTTTTTAGATTCCTCATGCAACTGAGATCCTACAGCATTTGTCTTTCTCTGACTTATTTCACTCAGCGTAACATCCTCAAGGTCCATACACGTTGCTGCAAATGGCAGGATTTCCTTCCTTTTTATAGCTGAGTGATATTCCACTGCATGTACGGGCCCCATCTTTATCCATCTGTCTGTCCACGACACAGGTGTTTCCGTGTTTTGGCAGAAACCCCTCCTTCACTTTAACTTATGAACCTCCTCGCAAGCACCCGGACCGCACACAGAACCAGGCCACATACCCGATTTCCAAGGTCTCTCCTCGAATCAGCCGTAACTTCCGGAAAAAGGAAAGTGACACAAGAGCGTAGGATCTCCGGATTTTCAGATACCCAGAAATTTCCTCAATGAGTCCGAGGTTGGCCTCCAGCTCAGCTGCCAGGTTGTCTAAGGAAAGGGGAGAAGACCCCGTGAGCTTCTACAGAAGTATTTTAATCTTCCCATAATCACTCATAGGGAAGAGTCAGCCTAGAGGTTGCAAGTGACTTCAACACGCCCTGCTCAAAATGTATCAAACTTAGAATACTAATCAAAGCCTTTACCGCAGGGTCTGCAAGTCTCTATATAAGTGACCAGCGCATTTTTTCCTCATCCTTTACCTTGTATGCCCTTAAACAAGCTAGGCATCCTTCTGCCTCAGGACCTTTGCACTGGCTTCCTCCTTTGTCCAGAGTATCATTCTCTCATAGATCTGCTTGGTTTGCTTCATCTCCAGCTCAAGGCATCCCACTTCAGAGCAGAAACCCCCTCAAAAACAGCAGACCCCTTTATTCTCGATCTCAGAGGCTGGCAAACGACAGGAAGCCCAGTGGCCGAAATTCCAGTCCGTTTTGTAAATAACAATAACGTTTAACTGGAAAAGAGCCACGCCCCTTCGTTCTCAAGTTCTACAGTGGCAGAGACCACCTGCCCCCCCCCCCATTTCCCTGCCTCACTTCCCTCCATGGTGGGGACCACCCCAAGTTTACGTCATACACTGATGTGTTGATTTGTAGGACCCATCGTGGGGGGCTTGGCTTTGCTTTGTTCCCTGGGAGTCTGCATTCAATAAATGCTTGCTGAAAATATAAACAAAAGGATGCTTTTTTTTGCCTGCAACCACATTTCTGGAAACACAGCCCACAGACCTGCCACAGGGCACGTGGCCTACTCATTACAAATGCAAATTCCCAAGTCAGAATGCCAATTCCCAACTTGGAAAACTAGAATCTCCGGGTGGGCGGGGCCAGGACTGAGCCACCAATTTGAATTTCGGGTCTGGAAGCCAACTCCTCAAACTCCTCCCCCGTTGTGCAGCTGGGAAGGTAGGTCCTCACCCCCGGGGCAGCCCCCCGCCCCCAGAGCACTCACTGCCCCCTCGGATGTTGATGATGAGGCTTCCGTTGACCACCGTGCAGCCTCGAAGCTCCTGGGCAGATGTCACCGAGTCAATGGTCTTCTCGCCTTCCAGGATGTGGCAGACCTTGGGACAGGGGCCCAGGCATGGAGTGCACATCAGGCTGAGGACAGAGTAGAGAGAGGGGGTCAGGGCACCCAGGACCCCACATGCCAGGACTGCACCGGGCCCAAGGGACAGGACTTACGCTGTTACCCTAAGGCTGGGCATTTCAACCACAGCATTGCTGACATGCGGGGCAGGAGAAATTCTTTGTGGTGAGTGTGTCCTGGCGCTGGAAGGTCGTGAGGAGCCCCCCTGGGCCTCCCCCACTCCATGCCAGCCAAAAATGTCTCCAAACGTCGTCCCCGCTGCCGACAGTGGGACAAATCACCCCCAGTAAGAACCACCGCATAAAGGGGCAGGTGTGTACCATCCTCCATGCCTGCAAGTCCTACAGCTTTACCACGAAGGCAGGGGACTCACACTTCTCCCCTAAAACAACGAGGGTCCCACATACCCCAAAGTAATGGGATTCACTCTGCACCCCCAGGAGGATCCTGTTCTACCCCGAAGAGGCAGGACTCATGCCATCACACCGAAGGGATGAGACTTGGGTGTTATCACGTGATGGGAACTGTTCCAAGCTGATGGGCCTTTCGGAGGATTTCCACTGCCCCGTACCATGGTGGGGCTGCCCCCACAGGGCAGAACTGCGGCCGCTGCTCCCAAGGAGACCAGGTGCTTACTGTTGCATGGGGTACGATGTGCCCACACCTGTAACACAGCCTGGCACAGGACAGTGTCTGGCGGGCGCAGCCTCTGGCTCTGCTGACCATAGCCAGTGGTCCTTGAAGGGGGTGGGTTCTTGGCTAGCACAGCACTCCAAGGTCCAGGCAAGACTACAGGATCCAGGCCAGGCTGGACACCACCTTCCACCCATCCCCAGGGATTCAGAGGTGGTGGGCACGCACCCAAGTCAGTCCAGAGAGGGTTTTATCAAACTTCCCAGGGGGAGAAACCGTCTAAACCACGTGGCACGTACAGAACAAGAATCACCAGTCCTTGCTCTGATGATCACTTTTCACTAGCGGTATCACTGCTGCTACTGTTGTCAGTCACACACCCCTGGCATATCCGATTCTTCAGAATGACCTTGGTGACAGCAGTCCTAGGTCCTGGCACAGAGCTTCAAAGGCCCTTGGCATTCCCTGAGAGGTGGGAGCCCCTTTGTTATACTACCGAGGGGACAGCGTGGGGTTGGGGGGGGTCCCTGTGTAGCTGCAGGATGGGGTCCGGTCACCCAGAAGACCAAAGGTAGGATCCGATTTGTGGGTTTTTCAGCCACTGAAAACGAGCGTTCAATCACATGGTCAAGAAGTCCCCAGGTCACAGCTCTGTAATGAGAGCCCAGAGGAAATTCTGGACACTGGCTCTGTGAAGTTTCCACGGGGCAGAGCTGGGCATCTCCGCGGTAATTAAGGATGAAGCTGTACTTGGGAATGTGTGCAGGGTCAGTGCCTGACACTGACCAGCTCTGATTCTCAACGTCCCGCTGGAATCAACGTTCCGTCAGCAGGAAGACCCGGCCCTGAGCCACACGCCAGATATGGAACTCGGCTGCCCCGCCCCCGAAGCCCCCTCTTTGAGAAAGCTCTGGGGGCCTAGATGGTTGACTGCCCGAGGGACCCCACGTCTCCCTCCCACTCCAATTCCTCTTCTTATGCTTTAAATTCACCAGGAAAGGGCGAACCCACAAAACCGTGGACACCCGCCCTCGGGTCCTAGCAAAGGCAGAGCTGCAGGTTCTCTCTCTCTCTCTCTCTCCTTCCCCGTGACCTCGCTGTGTGGCCCCCGAGGCTCTGTGTGCCCTCTGGTGAGGACTCATGAGTCATCGCCCTCATTTCTCTAAGTTCCCAGATAGTCTTTGCTGAAGTGCGTCAAGTGATCATAGGAAGAACCACAAGGGCCGGCCCAGCGATAAACAGGGGCCCTGACGGGGAAACGTCTGGAGCTCTCCATGAGCAACGTGTACCTCCTGGCCGACCCCTGCCCGCGTCCCTAACCAAGGGTGCTACCATCAACGGGCTCGGGACTGACAGAATGGTATGGGATTTTTTTTTTTTAAAGTACTGTGACCTGTTCTAGCAAATTACTGAACCTGAAAAGGATATGTGAGAACCCCTACATGTATAGTCAGCCGAGGAGAAGCGTGGGTGGCCCAGGTACTCCGAAGCATGCTGGCATCTGGAGCGAGCACTGGACTGTGGAGGGCACAGCCCGATGCTCACTCTGGGTGGCTGGGGTCCGAACTGCCCCCCAGACACCCGGCTTACATTAGAACAGCTGGCGCGGAAATGGAACAGGGACCCAATGTTTGGGTTCTTTTGTTGATTCTGCAAATAACTCCCAGAGCACCTGTAAGGTGACAGGTGATACTCTAGGCCAGGGATCGGCCAACGATGGCCCTGCAGGCCAGATCTGGCCAGCCACCTGTCTTTGTAAATAGCATTACGCAGGAGCCCGGCCGCGCCCACTGGTTGACGTATCATCTATGGTTCTCTTGCCCTATAGGGGCTGAGCTGCATAGCTGCAACAGAGGCCATATGGCCCTCCGAGCTGAAAATATTTACTATCTGGCCCTTTGCCAGCGCCCATCCTAAGCCGCAGGCATATATGAGTGAAGGAAACAGGCGATCTACTTTCCCCGTGGGAGATGACAAGGCCACAAGTTGTCTGCAGCCCATCCCAACAAGAAGTGCGGGTACTCCCCATTCAGAGAATCTGGGCTTGCCCACGTGACTTGCTTTGGCCAATGGGACGTTAACAAATTTAAAGCAGAGGGGAAAAGTACGTGCACACTGGGGCAGGCCCTCGGGCTGGCTGCTGGGCTAAGAAACCACACGGGGAGAGGCCTCGGCCGCCCAGTCGAGATAGGAGAGGCTCGGTGCAGCGCAGGCTGGACAAACCACCGGTCAACCCCGGAAATCATTACAAATCAGAAATGAGTGTTGTCTCGAGTCACTAAGTGTTGGGAGGTCTGTTACACAGACAGAGCTCACCGATACACTGTGAAACCTACAGTCAGGCGGCGAAGGCACTTAAGACAGCAATTAGCAGTAAATGCTGGGAAAAGAGTGAAAACTGTGCGATGTGCCAAGGAGTGGCTGCACGTTCATTCAGACGGGGCAGTCAAATATAGGGAACGGGCTTTTCAGCTGGGAGCTGTATGGCAGGCGAAGATCATTCGGTGGTCAGGGGTGGGGGGGGGTGAGGGATGCCCCACCCCCACCACACTCTAACATTCATCCCACAGAGCAAGCCCTCCTCATTCCAGGAAAGAGCACCCCGGTGCGCCCACCAGGAACCTAAGTCACCCCAGATAGTGAAGCTTTCTAACGAAATCACATGGCTTCCCAGACCTCTGTTCCAAAACCATCAGAAACCATTTCCCAGATAAACCTATCTGGTTCTATTTGGTATCAAACCACATTAGAAAATGAGAGCACTAAAGTCTTTCAGCAAATAAAAGCTCTGGAAGAAAAGCTTTGGAAGGAAAAGCTAGTGTTTGTTTTGGGGGGTTTTGGGGGTTTTTTTTTGGTTGGTTTTTTTTTGTTTTTTTTGTTTTGTTTTTTTAACCAACAAAGTGAAATATTGCTATGGCAAGTTCTAACTGGCATTCCTCACTTTGCCTTTCTTCCCTCAGTAAAGGTCCCAGACATCACAGGACGGGCTGCCCGCTTCCCGGGGTTTGGGTTCGGGGGGCTGCTGTCCCATCAAGCAAGCACATCAAAGAAATCTCCTCTCCATCTCAGGTCTCAGTTACGGTCAAGGGGGAAAAAAATACTTTTTATTTAAAGCCAGTGTCTTTTAAACAAACATCTCGCCGGAAGACGTTAATATCCATGTTTTATTTCAAACATGGAGAAAAAACAAAAAACAGAAATGAATCAAAAGGAATATGGTCATTTTCCCAACCTGACTGATAAAACTAGCCAGGAAAAGGAAAAAAAAAAAAAGGCTCTGTCTGGCATGCAAAGGTGATTTATAGAAGCCTATTTTTGGTCAACAAAGCCACTTGATAGGTTTTATCAAAAACAAGTAAAACAAAACATGTTGTACTTGCAGGTTTCACAAACACTCAGAGAGAGGCTCATAGGAACCGAAATAAAGATTGTTTTCCTTCCCACCCACTCTACCCGGGGAAATAAAATTTCCCACCAGAACACGTTCGCTTGGCTAATTCTCAAGTCCGCAGAGGAAGATTTTTTTACGTAAGCAGATCAGCTCAAGGCCCCTTGACGTGCGTCTGTTTCTGATTTGTTTTTTTTGTTGTTGTTGTTGTTTCGTGGGGTGGGTTGCTTTTTTTTTTTTTCCCCAAACCCTCAACACAAAAACCAGGAAACAGATTTTTTCAAACTTGGTTACAGCCCTGAGACATCGAAATAGCTCATCTAAAAAGCTTAACAAAGTGAACAAAAAGCCTGTGATGTGTGTAGGAAATCTGACTCACACAGTATTCCTCACCCGAACACTAGGGAATGGCTGGACGGTGCTGTCCTTCAAAAGTGCACCAAAGTCCTGGGAAGAGTCTGGAACACTCCGGAATCTCTTCCTCCCTGTGCTCCAGGCTAATCTCCCCATACTAAGTGGCTCCAGCAGGCAGAAAACCTAAAAAACTCAGCTCTGCCCTCAGCTGTAACTTAGCTGGGCAAAGTCCTGTACATGCAAAGGAGGGCGGGGACCAAGAACTCCTGCCTTTCTGTCTTCTGCTCCCCCAAGCTAAGCACAGAAAAAACTTTAAAAAATGGTGCAGGAAAAAAAAAAAAAATGGTGCAGAAGATGGGAAAATACTCACTCTCTCGTCGACTCCCTGTTCCAAAGGCCAGGACCAAACCAGGAGGCAGAGACGGCCTCCGACAGACCCAAGCAGATCACTACTCGGCAGCCGCCTCCTCGCTCGATGCCAGTTAGCTCTAGTTTTTCACACAGTTTTAGCAGATGCCGCCCGCCCCCTCCGTGCCTCCCCCCACCCTCCCAGAAGCTGCACCCCGGACTCACTTGCTGGAATTCATCGTGTAACCAGAGGGGCACTCGGGGATGCACTTGTTGTTGTGAATGACGTACTGGTGGCAGCCCTGCCTCCGGGAGTTCTTGCATTTGTTGTGCAGGTCCTGGCAAAAGCTGAAGTTCACGCAGCGCCAGTCCTGGAAGTGATAGTACGGGGGCGGGCAGGTCTCCACGCACCTGCCGTCCAGGTAGAAGTTGCGACAGGCCACGCACTTGGTGGGGTCGTCGGGCTCGGAGCAATTGCCTAAGCACTCGCTGTGGCAGCAGAGGCCCTCCGAGGTGCAGCCGTGCGACTTGCAGATGGTGGGACAGACTGGAGGGAGAGAGGAGACAGCCAGTCAGCGATGGCCGGCAAAAGAAAACCAGCAACGGTCTCCCTTCTACCGTACTCGCTCCACGCCAGGCGTGACTGTTAACCCAAGTCAGCCCCACTACCCCCTGCCAGCGGTGTGCTCGCAACTGTGTAAGACCACTCTGGGGAGGCAGGCAGACAGTCTCTGACTCACGGCTCCTGCACATCGCCGTGGTGTAAACACCCCCTCCTCGGGCCATCCAAAGCTACCAACAAAATGCTGCTCAACGGGGAGCTGATGAGAGACAGGGAGCAGCCCAGCCTTCAGCAGCCTCTCCACCAGATGGCTACAATAGTAGCAAATAACCCAAGAGCCTAATCGAAAAACGTACGAGGCGATCAGAAGCGGTGAGTTCTGAGTATTTATTGCTTTTGTTTTTAAGGTGATTTGTTCACGGTAAGTCTGTATCATGTACATTTCATAACGCTTCTTTAATAGCTGGTTGACAAATGCCCTGAAAACCCGACAGTCAGGTCTCGCAAGCTTGTTCTAGCGGGCTTCTGCGGTATCCATGTACACAGATAGTGTTAGGGCCACTGCCTCCGCGTTACAGATGGGGAAACCATGGTATGAGAAGGTGAAGCAAGTTACCCTAACGTCATTTGTCACTTCAACAGACATCTGATTGCCCCGATCTTGGCTTCAGCCAAGGAACAAGGAACAAGGTGGCCACAGCCCCTCCTTCCGGAACACAGGGTCCAATGGAGGAGGCAGGTTCATTACTTAAACTGGCGCAATCATATAAGCCACACGGCACGGGGCTGGAAGTGAGGGGAGGGGACGTGTCTGGTGCAACCTGAAGGAGATAACGAACAGGAAAAAAACAGAAGGTCCCGCCGATGGGGACACCAGAGGCTTCCCTTTGATCTCGTGGCTAGGGGAGTTTCTGGTCCCCCGCAATGAACTGTCCACCAAATGCTGGACTCTGCCCCGAGTTCCGGCAACAGCTTGTGACCCATCCCCTTTTTCCCCACGTCTCACTACTCATCCCTTCCTGATCACCCCTTGATTTCGGTCCCTCAGCATCAGGCCTCCCTGTCCAGGCTGTCAGCAAATCTGTCCATGGACAAATGGCTTCCCTGAGGCCGGACACACCTTGGCCGTGGCACTGCCCGTTCTGGGAGTTTCTTCTCTCATGCACTCTGCATGGCTGAAACCACGGCTTGAAACATAGCCCGGAAGCTGGGGGTGCTACTGACCCCAAGCCCTCAGGCGCTTTGCTGCACCAACTTTGTGCCCCCAAAACTGGCTCTAGGAAACAGAAGGGGCGCCTGGAGCCACATTCACACAGGAGCAGCGCTGCCTGATGGACTTGCTCCGAGGACAGGACCGTTCTCCAGCTGCGCTGTCCAACACAGCAGCCACTTCTCCCCTGTGGCTCTTGTGTGTGGTTAATGCAATGAGGAACTAATTTTTTTTAATCGTGGCAAAATACACGAAGCATAAAATTGACCATCTTAGCCATTTTTAAGGGCACAGCTCAGCGGTATAAAGTATACTCACACTGTCCCGCACCCATCCCCACCACCCATCTCCAGAACTTTCACATCTTCCCAGACCGAAACTCTGTCTCTCTTAAAACACTGACTCCCCGGGCACCTGGATGGCTCAGCGGGTTAAAGCCTCTGTCTTCAGCTCAGATCATGGTCTCAGGGTCCTGGTACCGAGTCCTGCATCAGACTCTCTGCTCAGCGGGGACCCTGATTCCCCCCCTCTCTCTCTGCCTGCCTCTCTGCCTACTTGTGATCTCTGTTTGTCAAATAAATAAATAAAATCTTTAAACACACACACACACACACAAAAAAAAAAAAAAAAAAAAAACACTGACTCCCCAAGACCCACCCAATGTCTGGCTCCCACCATCCAGTCTGGGGACCTCCTAGGAGTGAAATGATGTACTATTGGTCTTTTTGTTACTGGTTTGTTTCACAGAGTATAAGGTCTTCAAGATCCATCCGTGCTATAGCAGGTGTCTGAATTTCTTTCCTTTTTAAGGCTGAATAGCATTCGACGGTGTGTATATGCCACATTTTATTTATTCATTTATCCACCAACTGGCAAGTGCCTTGCTTTCACCTCTACGGCATGGCGAATAATGCCGCTAAGACCATGGATACATGAAGACCTTCAAGACCCAGCTTTCAAGTCTTCCGCGTGTACACCCAAGCAGAACTATCAAATCAGATGGTAATTCTCTTTTTAATTTTTTGAGGAGCCGCCATACTGTTCTCCACAGTGGCTGCGCCATTTTACTTTCCCACCAAGAGGACACAACGGTTGCAATTTTTCCTGAGGAACTGAACCTTTCTTTGTATTCCAGTTTTAATTTCACCAGCCACTCGTAGCTACTGGTTCTTGCATTGGACACCAGAGGATTAGAGAATGAGAGTAAACTCCTTAACAAGGCCCAGAGGTCTCTTGTGGTCTAGCCTCTTGGAGTCCTTCTCCCAGCCCCAGGCAGCAGCCATCTGGGTCTTCTTCCTGCTCCCCAATCCCACCCCTCACTGCTGCTCACATGACACACATACACACACTTCTACCTCAGGACCTTTGCATCTGCTGTTCCAGCTGGCGGGAGTGCCCTCCCCACTGTCCTCCCATGACTGGCTCCTTCTTGTCCTTCAGGTCCCAGCACCTTAGAAAGACCTTCCCTGACCTCCCCACTGGAAGTCACTGCCCCGCAGCTCAATCATGTTCTAACACATTATCTGATTACATTTTTCCTATAGTATTTATCATTCTCAAAAATTACTCTGGCTGTTTGTTGACCATCTGTTTAGAGGGAAGGCTGGAGGACAGGCTGTGTCTGCACCATTCACAGCACCGGCTCCTAGGACACCCACTCCTAAGACGGGGCGTGCACCAGCACCAGCTGGAGTTTCGTAGGGACACCTCTGATTAGAGAGGAGGAAAAGGAATGACTCTGGAGTACGTCCAAGTACCCCATTTTTAGCCACTGGCTCAAGGATGCACCCACAATCCAACTCCCAGTTACAGGTGCTCCACAAATACCATGAAAATCTACACACAAATGCAAAACCTGGAGCATCTGTGCATGGAGCATATTCTGATTTTTTACGCCATGGACCCAGACAGAACAAAGCAGCTATAAGAGGAGCAAGGTAGGTGATGGGAGAAGGTCTGTGTAGGTTTTTTAGGGATTACATAGAGGCCATTAGATTCTCACTTAATTCCAAAGAAGACTCCAGCAGGGTTGGGAGTAAGGAGTAGAGGAGCAGATGCATAAGGACGTATTTCACAGAAGCAGGACCACAGGCCTTTTGAGAAGCAGCAGGGCCAAAGCAAACCCCTAGATCTCTGGGCTCTGAATATGATTATTCCAGACATAAAGAATCACTGTGGCCATCCACAGGGTCCACGCATCAAGGAAGAAGCGATCTGCCCTCAGCTTGGGCAACGCGGCACCCACCACTCAACAGGCACACCATAAAGATTTCCTTAAAGAAGCAACAGCCTCGGTTTTTTGGTTTGTAAAATGGAGATAATGGTCCCTTAATGTCTCCTAACTCAACAAGATGATGCAGATAAAGCACTGGATTCTTGGGAGGTAGGGGGGAGGTTGTTTGTTCTGCTTTTTTTTTTTTTTTTTTTTTTTAATTAGGCAAACTGGCGCCTAGCACGGAGCCCAACGTGGAGCTCAAACTTGCAACCCTGAGATTTAAGACATGAGCCAAGATCAAGAGCCCAATGCTCAACCACCATGCAGGCGCCCCAGCACAGGATTCTTTGATCAAGGTGCAGGTTTGCTCTAAGTTGGCTACTACTGGTCCTGTTATTATGATCGTCGTTGTTATGAATGATCGGTCTGCAGGGACCAAGGGTGGAGGCTCAATGGCAGGAAGCAATATTTAAGGCAGACAATTATTTAGGACCCACAAAGACCCGACCCTCTGGGAAGGCTTATGTGAGAACAGGAAGGGCTCTATTTCCTGGGCTGGAGCTGTGTCTGAGGGTCAGCCCTTGAGTTCAAAAGTAGCAATAGCAAAGACCCAACAAAAACTTCCCAAACACATAAGCCTTCCGGCCTAGACAATGCCAAGAAAAAATACTCAACACTTGCATACAGGGCCTGGAAGCTGACAACAGGAGTTTCCAATTTTATGCTGGAGCCCACCTAAGAGTCATCTCATTCCCCAGCAGAGCCCCTGGCCAGCTTTTTCTGCGAAGGGTCACAAAGCAGCCCCAAAGAAGATACGTGCACGTGCGCATACACACAGGTGCGGCTGTGCCTGATAAAACTTTAAGAGAAGCAGGCAAGGGGCTGGATGGCTGGCCAGTCCCTGCTCAGGGAAACATACCCGGGATCGAGTTACTATTCCTACCAGCGCCTAGATTCCCAGGGAGTCCGATGTCATCTCATAGATGGACACACTGTAAATGATTTTTATCCACCAGAAGACACAACCTCCCAGAAATGGCAGTGTTGTGGCCCCAGACGGCATTAAACAGCCCTGTATCGAACTTTGCAATCCTGATTCAGTGACAGCAAACCCTTTGGCTTTGCCATCCTGCGGGTCCCCTTACTAAAGAGTTAAAAGAAATGTGTTGATGAGTGTTCTTTTGCTGGCTTTTTTTTTTTTCCTTTTACGTAAAAGTTGTGTTTTTAACTTTTGCAGACTATGCTCTGATCATGATAAGCCACCTCCGGGTGTCTCCCATTCTGTTTCCAAGTACTTCATCTTATTTAATAGAAATGCCACTGGGCCAGCCACGGGCCCCCACCCCTCCCCGGGAGGAATAATGAAAACCACAGGTTCTGCAAGATGAAAAGGACCAGATGGATGGCTTTCCTCTCCCCGTGCTCCTCCACTGGCCCCTCTCACAGACACTGACCGAGTCCCAGACCTAGACGCAGTCCCAGAAGCTCACGCTCAAAGGGCCACCGCCCAGGCTGTTTCTGCCAAAGACAATGGCAGTCTCTTTGAGAAACTGCCAAGCAGTCCAGGGGCTGCTCACTTTCCCGGGACAAGTGCAAGCTGTGTAAGAAACATCCACCCACCCAGACCTTCCAGAGACAACACGCACCAGTCCTTCCTCTTCCAAACACACAAGTCCCTCGTCCATCCCTCTCTCTCTCCCCCACAAGCTACTTTGGACTGCTGGCCCCAATTCCCTCTCTCTTCTCCCTAAAGGTTCCCAAGCCCCTGGCCTTCAGTTACACTAGCAGAAGCAGCCACAACCTTCCTGAAACTTGACCTCAAAAGGCTTTCCCATTATGCCCTGTTGAGAAGATTGATAATTGAACTCTAAATAACTCCATGGAGTCTGGGGGTAGGGGGGTGGCAGCTATGTCTGAATCCTCTGGTTGGACCCTCTGGAGTAAGTGTGATGCTCCCCGCCCCCAATGATGCCTCCCCTAGAGGGAGATCTCCAGAAATTACTTAAGAAGAGGGGGCAAAGGAGGGAAATGCAACTTGACCCACTAGGTCTTCTACTAGGAATCACCTTGCAGACAAGAGAGACTCTGTGTACACAGATATCTGGACAAGGGTCATCTTCACCCTACAGGACATTACCCGCTGGGTTTATAACAGCAAAGGACTGGAAACAACCTAGAGGTCCAGGTGAATAAATTACGGGGGATCGAGGCGTGGAATATTCTGCAGCTGCAAAAAAAGAATGTAGCTCCATGCACGCTGATGTTGGAATCATTTCCAAGGTAGCAATTAAGTGAAACAAGCAAGAGGCAGGGCAATGTCTACAGAACAGAAGTCCTTTGTAGAGAAAGGAAAGACCCAAACAGCGGGAAAGGCAGAGCACGGCAGCTGGTTTAGAAAAGTTTGGTCGTTTCTTATAAAGTTAAACATGCCCTTCTTGTCCTTACCACACAGCCTAGGGGTTTACTCAGGTGACATGGAAAACAAATAAGTCACGGGTGTTCATACAAAAACCTGTACTTAAATGTTTATAGTGGCTACATTCATAATCACCCAACACAGGAAACAATCCAATTGTCCCCGGAGTGGAGAATGGATAAACATTATACCTGCACACAAGGAACCCCACTGAGCAGTCACCTAAGTGTTAACAACCACAAAATGTGGATGAATTTCAAACACTTTGTCCTGAGTGCAAGAAGCCAGTCTTACGTGCTTTAAATGATTCCATTTACATGATATCTTGGAAAAGCCAAAACTGTCCGGGCAGTGGACACATCCCTGGGCTGGAACTGAGGAGGGGCTGTAAAAGGGTCTAGAGGATCTGGGCGGGGGGTGGGGGCAGGGGATGATGGAACCATTCCGTATCTTGACAAAGGTGGTGGTTATGTGAATGTACGTATCAGTCAAAACTCGCAGAACTTTACACCAAAAGAGGGCAGATTCTGCTGTACAGAAATTATTATCTTTAAATGGGAATGACGGGAGGGGAGAGAAACGGACAAATGAGACATACGTCCCTCTGAAAGGGACACAAGAAATGTGCCCCAAAACTGGGGAAGGGAATGAGCTTGGAGCAGACAGTATGTAGGATACCCTTACATATCAGCAAATTTGGTAGGTTTTTTTTTTGGTTTTTGCTATGTATGTATAATACCCTTTTAAAAACTGACATCTATTTGAAAATATGTATTTTAAAAGCCCCTGGTAGACAATTAAAAAATACTATTGATTAGCCATACAATTCTACCCCAACTACCCCAGTACAACTATGTAAGAGCCGCCTGACATCACCGCGAGCTTATACAATAGTCTCTTCGATCATTTTTGCCTTATTACAAAACCGACAGTCAAAACAACTAAGTAAGAAGTGTGGTCTTAGATCGAAAAGAGGGCCAGGAAAATATAGTACTGATGAGGACAACACTGGCTCCTGGGATAAGATTTATACACAAGCTCGTGGATTAAAATATTGCCTCAGTGTTAACTTCTGATTCTGCTCACTGCACTGCCACCATGCAAGGTAATTTTCTTGTCCTTAGAAAGCCACTAAAAAGTTACCAGTTGAGGCCCAGTACGCCTACAACTGACTCTCAAAAGACTCAAGAAAAAAACCAAATATATGTATATAATACGTGTAAATAAATGCTTTAGAAATAAGTCCAGTAAGATGTAAACAATGAATCTGGATACAATTCTTGCAACTCTTCTGTAAACCTGAAAACTACATCAAAACAAAAAGGTGAAAATAAATCCAAAGTAAGGTTTAAAGGTTAGAATAGTGGGAAAGACTAGCACAGGGCTGCACTGTAAACGACATGCTTAGAAAAAGACAGCCACCTTTTTTATTCCCACTTTGCCTTTTTTTAAAGTTGAAATCGGTTTGGTGTTCCTTAATTAAGAAGCTATATGGTAAAAAGCAAAACAAAGCCAAAGGAAAGAAGCCACTATGTTTCCAGAGTACAACATATGTTAATAACATTTTGTTACATTTCTTTCCAAAGCCTGTAGTTGGGGCGGGGGGGAACCTCAAGATTTATTATTCCCAAAATTACTGCTTTCCAGAAATTTCCAAACGGAACAGTTGCGTCATGGGCTTGCAGACACATTCTCCACAGGGCCCCGTGGCTCTCCCTGAAAGTGTGAATTTTATAAACTCTGTAGAGTCATTTACTCGGTTTCCGTTCACAGACCTTCTCCCCCACTCCCGCCCTGGGTCCCGGGCGGCTGAGGTTCGAGCCCCCAGCACCCCGCCCAGCCCCCGAGCCCCCGAGCTAGGGCAGCACTGACTCGGGGAATTCCTCCCCTTGGTGTTTTTATGGTGGGGAGGAGGCCGGGGGCAAACTTCTGACGGCTCGGCGGTCAACAGACGCCCTTTCCAGTCGGCGATCCGCGACAAGCGACAACCGCAAGGACGCGTGTCCTTGAAGCAGGGAAGCTCCCCCTTCGGTTCCCTGACAATGCCGCCCCCACGCGCGCGAACTGATAGGCTTTCCAGATGCATTTGGAATCGAGTTGCGAAGCTCTTAGAAGACATACGGTGCGCGCAGGCCAGAAAAGGGGGGGGGATGGGAGGGGTGCTCCCCGTTAAAGCAGCCTCAGGATTGGTCGGTGACAGGTATCTGCGTGTGTATAGTTCCTAACGGGCGGGCCGAAAGCGGACGAGGCCCCGCCCCCCTCGAGCCAGCGGCAACCGCGCGCTGCACAAAGCCCGAGGTGCAGTCCGCTCCGTGGAATCTGGGCCAGGTGATGGCGATGGCCGCAGCGCCGCCCTCGCGCTCAGCCAATAGACGGGCGTGTTGCCGGAGCTCTGGCCCCGCCCCCAGGCGCGCGGGGCTCGGTCGGCCCGACTGGTGCTCCAGCCGTGACCGCCGCCAGGCAGTCCGCGCTGGGGGGTGGGGGGCCCTCCCGAGGATGCAGACCCTGCAGGACGGGCCTGCACAGAATGGAACTTTGGGGAAAGTTCAAGAAAAGACGAAGCCAAGTGTAAGGGCCGCCCCAAGCAGCCACTGCACCACTTGGGCCGCTCGCGAGCTGGACGTGTGCCCGGGAGGAGATCGGGTCACCGCGTGGCAGGGCCTGGGATGGCCGAGGGGCGCCCTGGCTCCAGGCTTCACTCGCTGGGGGCCCAGAGAGGGGGAGCGGCTCTCCAGGGTCACACAGCAAAATTCCCCAAATTGGAGGCACAGCTCTCTCAGACCCTATCCCCAGGACTTGCACCCATCACTCACCCAGAAAACCAAGGACCATACTCATAAATTACACTTTTAAGAAAATCTACAGGCTACTTTTGAGGTGCCCTCCAGCCAGTGTTCCCTGTAGATCTGAAAACGTCAGACCTGTGTGCTCGGCGTGTATTTGCAATTTCAGTAAACCGAGGCAGTGAACGGGCATTATCTCTAACCATCTCCCACCAAGAATAGTTTAAAAATGTACATTCCTCCTGCAGAATAGGACGGTCAACCCACATCAGTTAGGAAGGTATTAATCCTACTACTCAAAACAATGATCTCCTTCTGAGGCACAGAAAGACAGCTTTGCTGAGGCCAACTCAGCTAGCAAACCGCTCCTCCAAAACTCAAACCCAGGTCTCCCAAGGAGAATGGGGCTGAGTGTGGCATCATGGAGTTCTCTGGGTTTTATTTACCTGCTCCCCACTGTGGCCCACCTGGATCTCGCCCCTTCTTGGCACTGGTACGCAGAAATGAATGGAGACACTGTCTCTCCTCTCCTGATATGCCCTGTGAAAGGAAGGAGGACCTCGCCTGTCTTATGCTGAGCCGTAGAGCCATGCACACAGTAGGTACACAATAAAGCTCATGGAGGGGAAAAAAAGGTGGGGGATCAGGTGACTGGCTTTACCCCATGGGGGAGGGATAGTGTGTGCAAATGCATGAATCATCGGAAGCTGCCTTTAGGCAACTATGAACAGTTCAGAGTTGATGAAGGGCAGAGTACAGGGGAAGGAGGCAGGGGAGGTCAGGGCAGACGGGGAAGTTAGGGAGCCTCGGGGCTTGGACTCTGCACCCCAGGAAGAACCAAAGAAGGGCTTCGACTAGAAAAGACACCATCAGACCCATGTCTGGGACAATTTTCTAGCTCTCTGGTGGACGGCTGAGGAAGCCAAGAGCAGAAGGGACAGGAAGGAAGAGGCTGCCTTGGGACACCACTAGGGAGGTGGAGCCTTTGGGACTTCTCTCCCAGATGGTTCCCCAGTTTCCAACTTGGGCGGCTGCGGAATCTTAAGACAAAAGACGGACAAAGAAGCTGGGTGCTCAGACTTCCCTGACCTGGGTTTGACATGTGGAGTCCACAACATCTGCTAAGTCCCTCCTCAGTCCACCCCAGCCTGGTCCTAAAACCCACTCTTGCAAGGTGTAAGGACCCCTGTTTGTTTGTCGTGGATATTTTTCAAGTTTTCTTGATTTGTGTACGTAACACATACATGTGTTAGGCAGGGACTCTAAGGGTCACTTTTTAAAAGCTGTTTCCCCTACTCAGATTTTTGGCTTCTTGAGCCAAGGTAAATTTTAAAGGCTATTTGGAAATTCACAATGGCAATTTATGAGATTCAGGCATAGCTGCTCTTGGGGGCAAAATCACAGCCTTAATTTCTTCCACAAGGTCCTGATCAGTCTAATAAAATAAGCACTTAAAACACTAAGTGAAATTATTTCAGTAAGATTCCCAAAAGTATTACCAGAGCTGTCTCTAATTTTTACTGGGTTTTACATTTCTCTTTTCATTCTTAATTCTACAATATTTGTCCTCCCACCCCCTTTTCCCCCCCTTAGTTACATTATTTCAGAAGTCCTTTGGAAAACAGCACTGTCTTATATACTTTCTGCATTGATAGAAAAGTTCTGTATCTGTGCTGTCCAAATTCACTAGCCACTTATAGCTACTGAGCGCTGGAAATCTGGGCAACGTGACTGCAAATCAATTAATTTTCCTGTGGCCAGTGGCTACCTTATTGGGCATTATAGCTCTAAAAGACCCAGCTCTTGAGTTTGTCAGTTCTATTTGTTTTCTAAATCAGTTAGTCCCTGTTAATTCATCATTTCCTTCTTCCTGGAAAGAACTGTTCTATTATTTGTTGTGTCATTTTTGTGATTTCTGTGGGTGATCGCTTATGGCCCTGAATATGTCTCTGCATCTACTCTACTGCCTTCTGAAGAGTCTGTCCTTACAGTACTGAGCTCTTCCCTAACCAAAGTTAAGAGCTCTGTTTTGTTTTTCCTCATCACATGGTAACAGTTTGTCTCGCATGTCTGTTCAGTTAAGCTTTTAAAAATTAATTTCCACTTAACGTTTTGCAGCAAAAGATTAGGGCTAGTGTTTTTTGGACTGTGTTGGGGCTCCTTTTTTTTTTTTTTTTTTTTTTGAGATTTAACAGATGATTAATTTTTCTAAATATTCCAAGAGTACTTTCAAATGTGTATCATTTGTAGAGTACAAAGTTCAGTCTCCTCTGTTACCATGATCTTATTAAACATCGTATCCAAACTCCTTGTTGCCTAATTGAGGTTTATCTCCATGATCGAGACTATGTTTGAGGTTCCCCAAGGGTTTCTCAATTCTTCTGGTATTTCTTCCAATTTCCTCTCTGAAGTCTGATACTATGCTTGTGGGCCCTCACTAAAGATTGTCCCTTCACACAATGCAAAACCTCTCTTTCACTCCCTAATAATTAATGCCTTTTGCCATGAACTCTTTGCATATTTTTCTCTGTCGCTATCTATACACATGGTCGAGTGCTGTGTGTCATTTTTGGAATTAGGTATGACCATTTTCTAGTGGGGCGAGGCAGAGACAGTGAGAACTGCAGCCTCCATGGGAACAAGGAAGTAGAAATGGGGAATGTCAGAGTTTGAAATCCGTCACCGTGCAAGGTCTGAATTGCGAGGAGGGTTTCCCTGGGGACAATCTCAACCATAAAAAGGTCCGCTCGCTCACATGACTGACTGATGGCTTTTCAATAACAAAGTACACGGTGGTCTTGAATGTACGCAGGTCAACAGAAGCCAGTTTCCTAGAAGCTTCTACACACATGAGCTAACAGAGTTTAGACACAGTGACAAGGAATGAAGAAAATCTCCTCAATTTCTCAAGGACAAAAGTCAACCGCAGAGCATACTACATTTCTGCAGAGACACACCACGAAGTAGGATCAAGTTTACTTTGAAGAAAGAAGACACCTAGTTCAAATTCCATTGTGACCAAAGAGGGAAACTTTCAGCTTATTTCCTTATTGAGCTGGTTCCTAAAGCCAGTTTTGGCTGCTTTATTTTCTGTCTAGCAAAGACCAGAAGCTCCGTTGTGTCATCTCCGTGCCAAGAGCCCCGTGGCTGTTCTTGGGACGTGAAAGTGTGTCTACCTCGGACACTGCTGTTCTATTAGGGGAAAAAAAAAAGAAATGGAGTTCTCTGATTTAGGGGAAAACCCATGTCCTGCCCATGTTTATTTCAGCCAGAGAAAAGAATGGCTTTACCCCTTTGCCACTGGATCCTCACTTACTAACTCTCGAGACCTTGTCTGTAGCCCTTCATCTACCTGAGCAAACAGCCCAGACACCTGCCACTTCCCGGCTCCGCCTCTGTTTACGCTGCCAAGTCCAGGCAAACACTTGGGGAAAGTACATGAAGGAAAACAGAGCTGCAGAAATGCCTTCCCATCAGCCTGGAGGCCAGGCATCATCTTAAAAAGATGCGTAGTTTCTCAACACCGTAAAGAAGTCACCTTCTCTCCTGATGGAGAGAAAGCTTACCGGGCTCTTTTGCACGCACGCTACGACCATGGAGAAACTGCTTCCCCACCAAGACCAACAACACCCATGCCCTCGCTCGCCAGCCAGTATTTAGTCACAGGTGGATTGTTCTCTGCACCATGGAGATGCCCTAGAAACCCCTTTGACCTTCACAGGCAGGCTGCCTGCCTGTGAACTCCTCGTTTCTTAATTTAAAAGTTCACTAGGTAGCAAGACACATTGTGTTGCCAGTCTTCCCACCATCCTCCTTTGGGTCCCCTCGGTGCACAGATCTGTGCTCCCCCAGAGCCGCATGCACCATGCTAAGCTCTGGACACAAGGTGGTGAACAGAACAGACACAGCTCCACACACCTCTCGGGGAGACAGACAGAACAGCTCGGGAGCCCGGGAACATTTAGTGACCTACCAAGAACATTCGGTTACCGACGATGCTGATACTCCACGCAGTTCACAAGGGGCTGTCAATTTCCTCAGAGGGTTATTCCCGTGAACCCTATAGTCTTTCCTTCTTGCCCTGAACAGCCAGAGAGCTAAATGCCCTCTTCTGGCGGACTCCTCTGCCTTGCCTTAGTCCCCACGGCTTCCCTCCCCGTCTTCACCATGCAATCAAGCTGCTGTTCAGAGTCGCCCATGCATCCCAGACCCTCAGCCACCAGCACTGGAACTGGGGCTGTATCACGAACAGGAGGGGGAGAAATTCTGCATTGTCCAAATCTGCTCTCTGGAGGCTTCCTCGTCAGCCCTGGGATCCGCAGCTTCAAAGCACCCCAATATGGAGCACGAAGAATTATGACTTCAGGCCGACCTGGGGTTTTTTTTTTGAGGGGAGGCATGCTATCTCCTGGTCACAGGATTTGGCGTTCTGTGCCTCAGTTTCCCTGTGGGTATACATGGGAAGAGTAACAGCAGCTTGGGCAAGCCTGAGGACCAGACAGGATGATGCATGAAACGTGCCCTGCACAGCATCCAGCCCCTTGCTGAGCCCAAGAAAGGAGTTCACAGGTATCCTCAGCACCAGCAACAACACCGGGCAACAAGCACCAGTAACAGCAGCTTGGGTGAGCCTGAGGACCAGACAGGATGATGCATGAAACGTGCCCTGCGCAGCATCCAGCCCCTTGCAGAGCCCAAGAAAGGGGTTCACAGGTGTCCTTAGCACCAGCAACAACACCGGGCATCTCATCTGTCAGCCCTGATTCCTCTGCAAAATAGTGGACCTCCTACAAAGCACTGGCTGGGAGGCATTGGATGGATTAAATGACCAAATCTAAAATATGCCCCAAGAAACCGTCACGTCCCTCTCCCCAAAGTATTCTCGGGGAAAGTGTGTTCATCCTTACTTTTGTGCATTCACTCTCAATCTGCTAAGTATGGAGCAAGGGTGGAGGAGGGGAGGCAGCCGGAGATTTGGGATCGCTGGTGACCCTGCACGGATGGCTGACCCTGGAAACCCAGCCTGTCACTGTGCTCCACCCATTACTGTGTCCATTCGGTTCCCTCAGTGCAAACATTGCCATGCCCTGTGCTAGGTAGCCCAAGGCCACGCAGGTGACCAAGGCAGAAAACACTGGGGCTGTCCATGCTCCCCAGGTCCCCCATGTCCAGCACAGGAAGGTCCTCGCCAGGCACTTCTGTGGGTCCTTTCGGATCCAAATCCAGTCTCTTCACGTTCCCATCAACCCCACACTCACTTCTTCCCCCAAAGGAAAGAGCCAACATGATTATCCAGGGATCTCAATGGAACCCATGACGAGCTCTTTCTATAGCCCAAGAACGTCATAAACTAACCACACTTCCCTATGGTACCTAAACAGCCTTTGAAACCACTTGGAAGCTTCTAGAAGAGCTCACCCACAGTAGCAGAACACTGGAGACTAAAAGGGAAAACAGAGAATGCCCAATTTTCCTCTCAGAAATCGAGATTTAATAGCCTCCTAAGGAAACCATAATTGGAGGGCTCTGGGGCACATTCCTGCCCGAGGCCTGTGATTATGGAATGCTGGGAAAGGTTGGGAATTTGGGCCTTGAATGACTTTGGGCTTAAACTTGAAATGAGTAAGACCCAAAGCAAGATGCATAACTGCGTCCCTTCTCTCTCACACACACACACAGAGACACGGACACTGAGAAAGGCTGGGGAAGGAAATCCTCCTGCAGAGAAACAAACCCACAGTCTCAATGGAGACACGGCTCCCCCTGCTAGGCCTCCCTGGCCTGGCTGAGAATGGGGGGAGGGGAGAGAGGGGGCAGGGAGAGGGTGGACTTGCAAGCAGACTTATGGTGAAGACCTGCCCCTCACACCCCCAGGAAAACACCTCACACTTGGCTCATAGACCTCCACTTCTTGGAACTGCTCTCAGGCACGGACAGCCACCCCTCTGAGATGTCACCGTGCCCATGCCCTATGAGCCACCGGCCAGACCTGCCTGCGTGCGGCTTTGACCTTCCTGGGCACACCCCTCGCTCTCACTCCCAGCTCACTTGGAGATTCCCTCCGAGGCATTTGAAGATCAAAGGTGCACCTTGGTTCTCAAACACACATCCCCCCCCAACCCACCAAATTTCCTTCCTATCTGTTCCTTGGCAGCCCTTACCCCGGGCTGCCCATTATTCACAAAGAGTTCCACAGGATGCAAAGATAAAAATTAATGCATTTTTCCTTAGCAACCAAAAAATAAGAAGAAGAAGAATTAAACAGCAGGTACCCAAATAGAAACTCTGCATTAGGAAAATGGGGTGTCTCTCTCTCTCTCTCTCTCTCTCTCTCACACACACACACACACACACACACACACACACACACGGCATCATAACCTTGACTAGCTTCCGAGAACAACTGTCACATGTGTGAGAAACCAACGGCCACAGCTCTAGGGCAAAAGGGGTGGGAAGTAGCCAAGATAAGTGCTGGCCCACAAAAGCCAGAGCTAGAGACCCCTCCTGGGACGGGAGGAGGACGCAGCTACTGAGCCAACAGAGATGGTCTGATGGAGGGGTGGGAGGCAGGGCTGTCCTTAAGCCCCACATGGCCATCAACTCAGGGTATGCATGCCGGTGGCCAGAAGCTCGGGGCAGAGAATCAGGTCCAAGGTGGAGTCTGCCACCTGCCACCTGCCAACTCCAGGCTCCCAGGCAAGCATCTTGACCTCTCGGAGCCCATTCCCCCTCTTGTAAAATGGAAGATCACCCGGGCCACCCGATTCGCAGAGTTGCTCTACGGTTCACTCTGGGCCTCACTTGTGGCACTGAAAGCCCAGGCAATACAAATCAATTCCTTTAAAAAAAAAAAAAAAAATCACCAGGTCACACCAGGGCCTTTGCACATGCAGTTCCAACCACCTAGAAGCCGCTTTGCTCCCCAGTGCCTCCCACAGCAGCTTCCCCGCGAAGGGGCTCTCCGACCTCTCTACCTAATGAAGCCCCCACTCACCCTGGCCGGCCTTGTCACCCGGACATCATTCCTTCCTAGGACTTATCGGGAACCCAAAATTACCTTGTCCACCGGTCTGTGGACGTGTTTCCTAAATACCAGGCCCACTGAGAATAGGCTGCATGAGAGCTGGACCCTCTGTTTTTTATCCACTGTCCCACACCAGCAGCCAGCAAAGAGTAAAAGCTATAAAACAGTGGCTCCTGCTTTTAAGAACGTCCTCACATGTCCAGGGTGGGAGCTCTCTGCCCAGCCACAGTGAGCATGGGGCCAGCCCTAAGCCTGGAGGCAGCAAGACTGAGGCCTCGTAGGTGACTGGCTGAGCGTGGGGCTGATGCCACCTGCCACCCGTGAGGGCCTGGAGGAGCCAGCTGATGCCAGAGGCACGAGCACGAGTGCGTGGAAGCCCCTGCGGCTGGGTTCAGCTGCGGTTTTCTGAGTGCAGCTTGCCCAGTGTTCCTCAGCAACAGGACTGCACCGAAGCAAACCCGGTTTATGGGGTTCTACTGTTCGCCATCGTGTCTGCGCTGGAATCTTCCAATGGAGCATGCAAGCAAGGTTAAGGGTACAACCTCGGGGACAGGTGAGACCAGGCGGAGCACTGAGGGTAAAACGGCCCACACCTGGGGGTGCCCGCAAACCCACCTGTGCCCGGGCATCACCTAAGTAATAATGAGGACTCAGTTGCTGCAAGTACACTGTGCAGGGAGCAATGACTATATAACTCACACCTCCCCCCTGACAGCCCAAAGGAACCAGACATTTACCTGAAACCTCTAGCTTCTGCTCTTCAATGTATGCAAGTGTCAAGATCCAGTCTATAAAAGTTATGTTTTACCCCATAAAAGATCCATGTGGGTTTGAGGATAAAAATAACGTGTGAATAACCTACAAGCTCAAATACAGAACGTTCTGCATCACCCCCTCTTCGAATACTACTTTACCCACCCTCCTTCAGTTCAAGAGCAAGAGCTAGGATGTCCTCGGCACTCCGGAAGGCACCACCTCGAAAAAAACTCTGTGCCGTTTCAAGTACAAGGACAGCCGACTTGCTTTGCTGTTTCTAACAACAAAGGGTTGGAAATGTCCACCGCTTGCCGACCGGACAAGTCCCTTCCAAATGACGGGGCCACAAAAGAAAAAGATGCAGAAGACTTCCAAGAAATGTCATTAAGGTAGAAAGCCAAGGCACAGAGCAGTTAGGAGAGTGTATTCATTCAAAAACAGGGCCAGGCAGACGTGAGCAGCGTCCACACACATGTGCATACAATTCCTCTCTGGGGTGAACATGAAACTCGGAGGAGTGATTGCCTCTGGGGATAGGGGAGGCGCAGAAGGACCTTACTTTAGCTGGTGCACCTCTTTAAGGGGGTTGACAATTGCATGTATAATACGCTTTTCAAAAAAATCGGCTGAAGGGGTACCTGGGTAGCTCAATGTGTTAAAGCCTCTGCCTTTGGCTCAGGTCACAATGCCAGGGTCTGGGGATGGAGCCTTGCATAGGGCTCTCTGCTCAGCAGGGAGCCTGCCTCCCCCCCCCCCCCCGCCTACTTGTGATCTCTGTCTGTCACATAAATAAATAAAATCTTTTTAAAAAATTTAAAAATTTTTAAATCTAAAAAAAAATAAGAGAACTAAAAATTGGTTGAATAGATAAACCACATGCGATTAGACAGATATAAATATAAATGTATAAGTAAACACACAAAAACATGCACACACAGGAGTATTATTCAATTCTAAAAAGGAAGGACATTCTGACACCTGCTATAATATGGATGAACCTAGGGACATTATGCTTGGTGACAGAAGCCAGACACAGAAGGACAGATACTGCAGGACCCCACTCCCAGGAGGTCCCCAAAGAAGCCCCATCCACAGAGGCAGAAGGTAGATGGTGGGAGGGATGAGGTGGGGGAGGGGTGGGGAATCCATGCTTCATGGAGACAGAGTCTCAGTCTGGGGAGATGGAAAGTTCTGGAGACGGATGGTGGGGGTAGTTGCACGACAGTGTGAGTGTGCTGAACACCAGTGAGCTGTACACTTAACTGGTTTAGATGGTAAATTTTACGCTATATATAATTCACCGTGATAAAACAATTTTAAGTAAAAGAAAAAAAAAAGACACAGGTAGTAATCTGACGGTTTGAGCACTTAAGTGACAAGGTGCTGCAAAATCCATGTTGCCATGATTTAATTCAAGATAAAAACCAAAAAGAAACAGGGGTGTCTCCTACCTGTAAATAAGCAGGAGAAACCCTCGCCTCCCGAAATACAAAGTTAGGAAGTCAACAAGAAGGCAAAGGCCAGAAAAGTTTGGATTCTGGAGCCCGACTGCTCAGGCTCAAGGCCCTGCCCCAGCTTGCTGGCTCTGACCCCAGGATAGAAACCCAGCCTCCATGGGCTTCAGTTTCCCCATCTATAGAACAGTCTGAGAAAATTACCCAGCCTCCCCGATCTGGGACCAGGATAGGGCAAATGAGGCACTCCCCTCAGGCACAAATGTAATGGGGTACCAAAGCCCACAGTCCTCAGGACAAACAGTATTTTTAAAAATCAAAATTAAAGGGCGCCTGGGTGGCTCAGTGGGTTAAGCCGCTGCCTTCGGCTCAGGTCATGATCTCAGGGTCCTGCGATCGAGTCCCGCATCGGGCTCTCTGCTCGGCAGGGAGCCTGCTTCCCTCTCTCTCTCTCTGCCTGCTTCTCCATCTACTTGTGATTTCTCTCTGTCAAATAAATAAATAAAATCTTAAAAAAAATTTTTTTTAAATTAAAAAAATCAAAATTAAAGCCAAAAAATAAAAATTAACAGTATTTTTAAAAACCAAAATTAAGGCCAAAAATTTAATTTGGTGCACCAAATACCAAAATGAAAACCAAGATTCAACGGGAGCAAGACTGGGGGGAAGGGAGTAGGGTCAGATCCCATTTTTATTTACAATTTTGAAGTTCTGGAGTGCCTGGGTGGCTCAGTCAGTTAAGCGTCAGACTCTTGATATCGGCTCAGGCTGTGATCTCAAGGTCGTGAGATCGAGCCCCATATCGGGCCCCACAATCAGCATGGAGCCCACCTAGGATTTTCTCACCCTCTCCCTCTGCCTCTGCCTGTCCTCCTCAGCTCATTCACGTGTGTGCACACTCTCTCAAAAAAATCATTTTTTTAAAATTCTGAAATATTATTCTTTGTAAATATTTTGGCTTTAAATTTGATTTTCTATTTTTTTAAAGATTTTATTTATTTATTTGACAGAGAGAAATCACAAGTAAGCAGAGAGGCAGGCAGAGAGAGGAGGAAGCAGGCTCCCCGCTGAGCAGAGAGCCCGATGCGGGACTCGATCCCAGGACCCTGAGATCATGACCTGAGCCGAAGGCAGCGGCTTAACCCACTGAGCCACCCAGGCGCCCTAAATTTGATTTTTTAATACAGCATTAAATTACTGAATATTTTTGGTGCCGCCTTAAATTTTGTGCCCCTATCCAGAGACCTCAATCTGTCCTTGATATAACCAGATAATTCTAGAGAAACTGAATCCTTGGGATCGAGCTGCTGGTTTAGTCACCAATAAAGCAAATTCAGCTTTCAGGAAATGTTCCTGTCTTGGAACAGGGGACAATTTTGCTCCACCCTCTGCTTTTTCCAAAGCAGCCTCTGAAAAGGACGGCAGGCCACCAAACTTTCTCCATGACCTGGGGCTTCAGGGCCAGGTAAGTTCCGGATTTTATTATTAGTAACAAATTAAATTGACTAACAACAAAAGGAAAGCACACAATCCAGTGACCCTCTGAACCGAAGCATACACAAGCAGGTACGGAGCTGAGTAACAAGCTGGGCAGCTGCCGCCTCTCCCACCAACAGAGCACTACCCGGCCAGTAGCCGCAGAGGACAAAGCTGCCCCCCATCAACACAATCCGGAACAATCCACAAAGCTTATCAGGAGAGATTCCATGGGCAAGAGGCACCAAACACGTCTTCTGCTGAACAGAGCTTTGCAGAGAGTACTGGTGTGTCTGAGGCAGGACGCGACCACCTGCCAGGGTCTCCTTCCTTGCCAAGCGCACACCTGGGAACTCTGCGGAGCTTTCCCAAGTCACAGATTTGGGAGATCCAGGGTCAACCTGGGGCTGACAAGTCCACCCTCACTGTTGTCTTGGACCAGGGTTTCTCCACCTTGGCACAAGCAGACATCAGAAGCCTAAGCATTCTCAGTCGTGGGGGTCGGGGGGGCGGGAGGTGTCCTGAGCGAGGGAGGATGCTGAGCCGCATCCCTGGCCTCCACCCTCTAGTCGCCAGTAGCGCACTCCCTCCTCCAGTCATGATAACCACAAATGGCCCCAGATATCCCTACAGTCACTGTCCAGTGAGAACCACTGCTTTAGAGCATGACCTGTGGCCAAGACAGAAGGAAATCTGAAAAGTAAATGGAGCTGAAATCCTGAAGTTTGTCCACCCAGCACTGAGGTACAGCTGCAGAGGCTCCAGCACCCCACCCTACCCCCTGGTCACACCTCAGTTTCTAGAGTCCCCACAAGCCATGTCTCCTGTCTCTAGCTCTGCTCTCAACCTGCGCATGCATGCGCAATCCACGGCATCAACTGTACACGCACGCGCAATCCACCGTGTTAACCTGCACGCGCAATCCATGGCATCAACCTTTATACGCATGCGCAATCCAC
>NC_081558.1:5953229-6024223 GCF_022355385.1 Mustela nigripes | reverse complement strand
GCGCAATCCATGGCATCAACCTTTATACGCATGCGCAATCCACTAAATTAACCTGCACACACACGCGCAATCCACGGCATCAACCTGTACACGCACGCGCAATCCACCGTGTTAACCCGCACGCGCAATCCATGGCATCAACCTTTATACGCATGCGCAATCCACCAAATTAACCCGCACACGCACACGCACGCGCAATCCGCAGCATTAATCTGCCCACGCATGCGCAATCCACTGCATCATCCACCTGTCGTTTTGATGAGGATCTACCACGTGCCAGACCTTGTTCCGTTGCCACTGCCCTCATCACATCAGCATGTGGACAGGCAGAGCCAGAGAGAAGTTTCCATCTTCTGTGCCCCTCTCTGCCAGCCCCCACCAGCCATGGACCCTCCAAGAACCCCTGACGCACAGGGGAGCCCCAGGCCAGCAGTGAGGGTCCTTTCCCAGCTCCATTTCAAAAGTGAGACTTGGAACAACGCTGAGGATTCCTGAAACCACTACAGGGCCCTGCGAGAACCCACCCTCCATGAATCCTGCAAAGAGTTAGTTAGTATTAAACTTAAGTCCATTTTCCTTTTTGTTTCTCTCACCGGGCAATGCTCAGGATCCGACCTCCTTTATGGGGTTTTAATGGATCGAGACAGAGACAGTCTCAGAGAGGCTGATTTCAGAAGCAAAGGATTTGTACACCTTTCAAGTTGGGTAACCCACAGCCCCATGCATGGGCTGCTGAAGGCAGTCACAAAGAAAGCAACATCGACATGCCAAAGGCAGCAGGGCAAGACTGAAACAGAAGTCAAACAGCAAGTTAAATAGAGCCACCGTGTGAGGGGAAAGAGTACACCCTCGCAGGTCTATTTGTCTGACTTGTTCAGAGCAAGGGCACATGCCTAGTTTCATTCCATCCTGACAACCATTTGTGAAGTGGGTTGGATTTTCTCATTTCTCATAGACAAGTTCGACAGATGACACACCCAGCCCGGAGATGGAAAACCAGGCTTCCTACTGGACATACATGTGATGGGAAACCTATCCGCTGTCCGTGACCAGGGCACACATGCACAAAATGTCAGTACGAAAGTGGCTTTTAAAACCCAGGACGTGGGTGCCTGGGGGGCTTTTGGTTGAGCATCTGACTCTTGGTTTCAGCTCAGGGCACACCCTCGGGGTCATAAGCTCGGAGCCCCAGGTCCAGGTCTGCACTCCTCGCAGAGTCTGCTTGAGATTCTCTCTCTCTCTCCCTCTCCCTCTTGCGCTCTAAAATAAATAAATCTTTAAAAAGAAAAGAAAGAAAGAAAACCCAAGACTCACCACTGATGGATAAATGGATAAACACACTAGGACCCATCCATTCGCTGGAATATTATTCAGCTAGACAAAGGAAGGAACTCTGACCCCTGCCATGCTGTGGAGAGGCCCCAGGACACTGAGCTCAGTGAGAGGAGCCAGACCCAGAAGGACACATCCTGCAGGACCCTGCTCCCAGGAGGTCCCCAGGAAAGTCCTGTTCACAGGGACAGAGAGGAGATGGTGGGAGCCTGGGCAGGGGGTGGGGAGCCCATACTTCATGGGGACAGAGTCTCCGTTTGGGGAGATGGAAAGTTCTAGATATAGACATGGGGATGATTGCACAATAATATGAATGTACTTAATGCCACTGGACACTTTAAAATGGCTGAAATGATGAATTTCATGTTATGTATGTTTTAACACACACACACACACACACACACACACATACCCCCAAGAGCACTAATGGTAGCCAACCCCATGCCAGGCATTGTAGTAAGAGGTCTGCATCCTCCGGCTAACCACCACAGGTACAAACGTATCCTTATTTTGTAAAGGAACAGCAGCTGCTCAGGGTCACTCATCAAGGGCATGGTGGGTGGAAGCAGGATTTGAACCCAGGCAGTCTGGCTCCAGAGTTAGAATTTTTTTTTTTTTAAGATTTTATTTATTTATTTGAAGGAGAGAGACACCGTGAGACAGAACACAAGCAGGGGGAATGGGAGAGAGGGAGAAGCAGGCTTCCCACTGAGCAGGGAGCCTGATTCGGGGCTCAATCCCAGGACCCTGGGATCATGACCTGAGCCAAAGGCAGATGCTTAATGACTACGCCACCCAGGCACCCCCAGAATTAGAACTTTTAATGCTCACACTGTAGAGTCTTCAAATTCAGGATTCTTAATTCTGACTTTCTGCCAGTACCTCCTGCATTCCAGTAAATTCCTTCCACTTCCCTGCGTGGATCTTCAAGTGCTGCCTTTCTGCCCATGATCACCAACACAACAGGTGGGAACTGTGATGATCACAGGACCCCCAGGCAAGCCACACACACTCCTTCCCTGGTTGGGCTTGGGCTGGGCTATAGGGACACAAGGGGTCTCATGCGTCTCCCAATCCACGTGAAGCAGGACAGAACCAGAGCAGCTCAGACCGCGAGGTCCGGCAGACCCAAGGTCAATGACCAACTCTGCCCTTATGTGACATCAGGCAAGTGAGCCAACATCCTTGGGCCTCAGTTTCCCCATCTGTAAACAGGGGTTAATGAATAACAATCCCTACATAACAGTTGGTTAGAAGATTAAACATGCTGACGCACAGAGAGTGACTAACCCAGGTCCTAGAAAATCAGAAGTCCTCGATAAACAGAAGATGCTACTGTCATATATCCTATTACAAAAGTAAAAGTCTCCAACAGTCCTAGTTACAGGAAAAACCTAGGAGTTAAAATGGGACCAAGAACAGAGAATTCTATAAGCCTGATAAGTCATTCTGGAAGAGGTGCCTGTGAATGTGGGTTTTTTTAAAGGAACAACGGCTGATACATAGGACATAGGCTCTTGAACTTTCTAGAACCCAGGCCAGTCGGCTAATAACAGCCCAGCCAAACGGGATATAAATCAGCTCCTTTCAAGGATATCAACCCCATGACGGTGTTTTCTCTTTCTAATCAAAGTATGTATAATTCCAAAGGAGGGGAATTCAGTGTAAGAAGCAAACCAGGCAGAAGGAGAAACACTCCTCTACCCGCCACCCAGAAGGGTAGGAAGCAGTGAACCTCCTTCCCTCTGCTGGTCCAGAACCCCTTTCTTCCAAGGTCCTTTCACTTGGGTCCACCGCAGTGCCTGAGAAAACAGGGTCTGGGTCATGTTTCACCTGTGCCGCCCTCCACAAACGTTTAGAGAACACGAACCAAGAAGCTGGAGGCAAAAGAGACCTCAAGACACCTGGGCCGCTGCTGCCCGACCAGAGGGAACTAGCCGTCAGCACTCAAGTTAAAAGTTAAAAGCCTCCCCAAGGTCACAGAGCCAGGTCTCGCTAACCTGGCTAGAGGTCTTCATTCCTCCCTACTGAGCCTACCCAGGATTTAAAAAAAAAAAAAAAAAAAAATGATCTTCTCTACAGATGGGCCAAAGTTGGGGGGTTTTCAACCCACCATTACTAGAGCTGAAAGAGAAATAACAGGATGCAGCTCAGTGCTAAGGGATCTGTGGACACTGCCCCGTGTAACCCACTCAGCACCCACATGAGGCAGATCCAATCATCTCACTGATGCACAGAACAAAACAGAGATGTTAAGTGGATCCCAAGGTCACACAGCATGGAAGCAGGAGAGGCAGAATTCGAACCCAGGACTATGGGGCTCCAGGCCATGTATGTTAACGTGAACACCAGTGAGCTCAGGCATGCCCAGGCCTCTTGGGCAGTGTCAGATGCTTCCAGCGAGGACACGGGGAAGGTCATGGGTCCTCGTATTTGTCCTCTGTGTCACTGTCTAAATCTGGGGGAAAGAATCACAACCGAACCACCACAATCATCTCCCAGATTCTCCATGCGGGCAGAGCAGGCAGCTGCCACCACCACGACCCACATCTGCTCGCACAATCCCCCTTTCTCTGCTCCCACTTCCCTGGGACTCCCAGTGTCACCGAGCCCCCCCCCCCCCAAATACTGAGCCTCCTATCCCAATAACATTCCCCATTTCTGCTTCCCTGTCTTCCTTCCAGGACATGTTCAAACCACAAGACCCAGCCTGGTTGGGAATTCTGATAAAAACAGGAACAGGTTCCCGCAGCCCACGGCCGCATTTTAAGGGAAAGTGGTGGGGACGCTCAGCCTTGTGCCTGGCACATCCTCAGCACCCCATGAATATTCATGGCTATCATTTTCCTGCAGGAGGCTCTATCCAGTCCAGGGTGGGCTAGTGTCTGGGCCGGCGTCCTCAATAGATGAACAGGGCTGGGGCGCCTGCGTGGCGACTCTTGATTTCGGCTCAGGTTGTGAGCTTAGGTCTCTGTGAAATTCGGGGGGGTGGGGGGGAGCACATCAGGCTGTACGCCCAACAGGGAGTCTGCTTGACATTCGCTGTCTCCTGCAGCCCCTCCCCGCGCTCCCACACTCTCTCTAAAATAAATAAATAAAATCTTGATAAGTACATAAAAATGAATGAGTGGGGTGACTGGTGCTCAGCGGACAGTAGCAAGGTAACGGAAAGATGGTAGCAGCCGCTGGAAGGAAAAGGGACTCAACTAACATCTGGTCCAGCCTGACCTTCTGGGCTGCAGCCGGAACACAGATGTCCGACCTCTGATGACCTTCAGTTGCCTTGGCCCTGAATCTAACCCTGAACCTGTTTCCTACTTACTCTGCTAAGACCTGACACTCGACACTCCCACGCTGCCCCAGAACTCCAGCATGCCATGTGGCTTCCCGAACTGATGGGGACTATGCCCACACTTGGCTCTTGGGAAGCATGTCCTTGGGGAGGGCCAGGCTGGAGTGACTATGCTCCCTCAGAAGACAGTACAAGGAAGCCCACCCGCTTCAGGGACGGGTGCCCACTCCGATGCAGACAAAGAGGGCAAAGAGAGCTAAAATGGCAACAGCTAAAACCAAAACGGGTTGTCGGGTGCCACGCCCTTTGCTTATTAGCTCACTGCAAGCATTAATTACCTTTCATTCTCACCCAAACCAAGAATTGGAGGCTTGAGGGAAAGAACCTCAGCAGGAAGAAATAAGGGAGCATTGTGAGAGATGAGCATTGTTGGGGATGCGTTAAAGGGAATTCAGTGGGTGTCCAGGATCTGGTGTAAAATTCTGCTGCTGGGTGAAACCTAGGGAGACCAACAGTTCTGGTTTGCCTGGGACTGGTGGGTTTTCCAGGAAGCAGAGCTTCCTAAAACTGAGAAAGCCCTCGGAAAGCCAGGTGAGTTGGTCACCCCAGTCATCCAATTACGGCCTTCAAGGTATTTGCTTCTGGCCAATTCTAGGATGAACAGGGGACCAAAGTCAGTACAGAATGTGTTTCTTCTTCATCGAACTCCTATTCAACCTTCAAATCCCAATATAAAAGGTCCCTTCCCCCATTAAGGCAGAGTAGAGCAGGAAAGGCTGGATTTCTGAAGCCAGACTTTAGGCTCAAAGCCTACCCCTTCTGACAGTTAGGAGGGTCCTGTATCTGGTGAATGGTGCCTAATAAATAATGGCTTTGGGGTGTTCCCAGGTGCTCCAGGGCCCTTAATTTGCTATATCTGTTATCTATCCTCACCCTTCTTTAGACCCGGAGTTCCCTATTTCCTTTCTCTGAACCACCAGAGCAGAGAGAGAGAGAGAGAGAGAAAGAGAGAGACACACACACACACACAGATAAAATCTTGTAACATGTGCAAGCCAGTTCATGCAAATCTCCATTTCGGTCTCTCCCCATCACCCTCAAGCCCTGACACCGAGCAAGGCTGTTTTCCACTTGGCTTTTCCTCTCCCGATGATTTCACAAGAGCCCACAGAGAGGCGTGCAGTGAAGTAAACAAGAGAAGCTCTGAAAACCCATTCATGGGCAGCTCAAAGGTGCCGGGCAGCCAGAGTGTACAGCCAAGTCTTCCGCTGTGGGGACAAGGAGCCTCCGTGAAGCCCAGGAGCCTTGCCGACGGCCCCAATCCGGGCGACCAAGCCACATCTCGACCAGAGGAGCAAGAATGCACAAAGAAAGACACTGTCGCCACCGGAGGACGAAGGTCTCAGCCAGTACCCTGCACGGGGCAAAGGAGCCCAAAGACGTGTGGTCCCGAGGAGGCACACTGTGGTTAAATATAGCGGAGGGTGTTTTGATGAGGCTCGTGTCTGAAAGCGGAGATGGTCCTGGCTAACCAGCCACAGGGGGCTTCTGCACAAATAAACCCCGGGCCTTTCTCACAGACACACAGGACTGCACAGAAAGAAGACTCCAGACTCCGTTCAACGGCCAGGCTGCACTTGTCTCTAAGTTGGCCAGCTGACCAACAACAGGAGAAGCTGCAGAGGTCGGGGAGTGGGGTGCGGAGGTCGCAGCTGATGTGGAGAGAGGCGACACCCCACCAAGGTAGCAGAAGAAAGGACAGTCTGTCCCCACGTGCTGCCTGACACCTAGATGGGGCTTTCCTGCATGCCAAGGACCTTTCTAACCATGTCACCTACTCCTCTCAACAACCTCAGGCACTACTATTATCCCCATTTCACAGATGAGAAAACTAAGGCACAGAGAGCTTAAGCAACCTGCCTGTGGTCACACAGCTAGTGAGTGGCCGAGCCACAGCGAAATGTCGCTGTGGGCCAGTTGCCATCAGAGGCATAAGGTGATTCCTTTTTCATTCTGCCCTACTGTGTGTGAAGCAGCACCCCCAGGGGGAAACGCTGAATGTCCCCTTCCATGGCTCTTCATCCAACCAAACCAACCTGCATCGTGCCCTGTGCTTTTCCAGTCTACAATGTGACGGACCAGGTGTTTACAAGACAGCATCCAAGAGGGTGGTAACCTGTCTGTGCTGCTCCCCACGGCCTGGTCCTCTCCCAAGCATGGCACCCAGGAAATCCATAAACCCACCCATTGGGGACTGTAATCACATTTCCTCGGATTCTTTGGTCCCCCTGGGATGGAGATGTGGTTGCCGTCAGCAGGCAGCCCTGCGATGCCAAACCACTGATTCTACTCCCACGTGGCTGACAGCTGCTGGCTCCGCGTTTCCATTTTGCCATGAAAAGGAGAAAACTCTGGAATGCCCTCCCTCCGCCAGATGCCATGGTCCCCGTCCAGTGGTTCTCAAACAGGGGACGGCTCTGCCCACTCCCCCTCAGCCCACGTCTGCAGACATTTATGACTGTCACCACTCTAGGGACAGGGGAGGCCAGGGATGTGGCTCGGCACCCCACAGGGCGCAGGGCAGCCCCCACCACACAGAGAACGGGCTGGCCTTGAACGCCCAAAGTACAGAGGCAGAGAAACTCTGCTTGGCATGAGAAGATCCCCCTCTCAACCGCGTCAAAGCCAAGATCTAAACATCTCTAACTTCCCTAACTTTGACACAAATTAAGGAGAAAAGTCTTGCCTGGCTATGACACTAAAAGAAAAAAAAAAAATTGAAATTAAAAAAAAAAAAAAATTGGGGGGTGCCTGGGTGGCTCACTCCATTAAGCGTGTGCCTTCAGCTCAGGTCAAGACCACAGGGTCCTAGAATGGAGCCTGTTATCGGGCTCTCTACTCGGTGGGGAGTCGCTTCTCCCTCTCCCTCTGCCCCTCCCTACCTACCTGTGCTCTCTCTCTCATGCTCGCTATCTCTCTCAAATTAAAAAAAAAAAAAAAAATCTTTAAAATTTTTTTTAAAATTTTGTTCAATGCCCAAAGAAGAGATAAATCCTAGAAACCAGCCCAGATTTTCCCCCATACACCCACATTCCAAACAGGTTTCCATATTGCAAAAATGCGGATAAATACGCCTCAGGCGGACGTGACGCATGCCTCCCGCTCCCCCATCCCCCCACCCCCCCTTCTGCTACTCTTGAGCAATATCTCAGCAGGTCTACTTGGACACTGGAAATATATGCCAGAGGAGACTTATTACACTAATTTCCTTCAGTAAACAGTTCCAATCTTACCTTGGAAACCAATGAAAGAAGGAGCGCTGGCCGCAGCGTCCCCAGGAAGCCCTTCCCCTCGACACCAGCCATCACGTCCCCTGTGCCTTTGACACTTGAAGGGGTAAACACGGCTGCTGTTGGAACAGCTTGGCTATTCCAGCATATACGCCTCGCCTTTATGCTCCCTAGGCTTGGGGTAAAAGATCAGAAGGCCAGGGAACAAGAAGCAATGGGGAAGGTCAGAAAATCAAAAAAAAAAAAAAAAAAAAAAAAAAAAAAAAGGCGCCCAGCCTGTCTAGGACAAAGGGAGCAGCGACGTAAAGGGGCTGAGTTGTCGTCATGGGGCGGGCACTTGCGTGTCTGCCTGAAGCGGACGTGCGTTCTCCAGAGCATGTCAGGGCTCGGTACCCACTCTAGCCAGCTCAGAACCCGATTTGGGATGCTGAGCAACCCTCCGCACCAAGAGGACCTGCGGGTACTTTGCACCCTCTGGTCAGTTACGCAACAGTGTCCGCTCTCAGCCCCGCAGGGTCGCGGACTGGAACGACAGCCTGCCTCCGTGAAGACCCCGACGGCCACACGAGCATTTCGGTTAGGCTTTGGAGTTATTATCCCTGAAAACCGACCTGTGCCGCCACTATTTAACACTGTGCTCTGGAAGGCGTTTTTCTGTTTATCATACCTGGAAGGAGGTAGTCTGAGACCTACACCATCACTCTAAGGTTCTGTTTCAGCAGAGGAATGAGGGTGCATCACCTGGAAAAGCAAACCCTAGCAAATCTGGACCACACTGTCCCAAACCTGGGGCCCCTCTCAGGGCACAAGAAACACGTCTCTGGGTCCCCAGTGGGTCCTGCTCACAAAGTCAGCCTCTCTCTGGTTACCATTATGCAGGGCAGTTTCCGAGACCTACCCTAACCCCCGCGGAAGACACAAGGCTCCCAAGAGTTCCCAGGTCTGAAGCCCACCGTGGGCATAACCCTCCACGGAAAAGGTGCTCCCGAATGAAGGAGGTGACAACCAACCAGCAGGAGGGGACAAACCAACACTCCACCCTGCTTGGAAACCAGGTTGGGAACTTCAAGGTGAGTTTAACTGCTTAACAGCTCAACACATTGAAACTGCCGTCCTGATCAACAAACACCAGTCGTGCCTCTTGGATATATGAGACAGTCAAAAGGTCATGATCACACCCCATTTACTAAAGGAGGCTAAAAACAGGAAGGTCAAGAGTCTTAACAATTATATAATTATCCTCTGCAGTAAAACAATTGAAGTGTCCCAGTCCAATGAGGAGTGAGCCCAGCTGATCACGTGCAACTCTGTCCCGTAACGCTGTTCTCAAAGTGCCTGCCGTGTGACCGGCATAATGACTGGCAAAGCGCCGCAAATCGTCATAATCTGCAGGTGCTATGATTACAGAGTTGGAAAATCACAGGAAATCAACTCCATGGCTTTCAGAATTCGTACGTATTTAGTGAAGGAGCAGTGAACAGAGAACACGTGATCCCAGTCCCTTCTTCTGGAAAATTACCTCACTTCATGCTTTTTCAAAATCTCTCCCTCGTTAGACAGACAGACAGATAAGCAGGTGGATGAAAAGGTACGCAGATGGATGGGTAGATGAACGAACGGGTGCGAAATAAAGAGAACGGGCAGAGAGTGGGTCGGGTAGGTGAGTGGGTGGGTAGATGGATGAATGGATGAGATAGACAGACCAATGAGTGAATGGACGGATGATAAACAGATAGATGGAGGGACAGATGGAGAGTTAGATGGATGGTTAACAGAGCGATGGAGAGACAGAGAGAAAGCCAGTCAGCCTAAGAATGGTGCTCGTAGGGACGCCTGGGTGGCTCAGTTGGTTGGACGACTGCCTTCGGCTCAGGTCATGATCCTGGAATCCCGGGATCGAGTCCCGCATCGGACTCCCAGCTCCATGGGGAGTCTGCTTCTCTCTCTTGACCTTCTCCTCGCTCATGCTCTCTTTCGCTGTCTCTCTCTCAAATAAATAAATAAAATCTTTAAAAAAAAAAAAAAAAGAATGGTGCTCGTAAGACTCACATTCTGTCTGAACAAAAATCGTAAGACATGTCTAAGAATACAAAGGAACCCTTGGAAAAGTGGAAGGATACAAGGAAATATTACCAAGATGCCACTTCTCTCCGGATCAGTTTACAGACTTGTCGCTCCACAATAAAACCCACAATAAAACCCACACAGAGCTTCCAAGTCTGGTTTGTTTGTTTTTTTTTTTTCTTTTCTTTTTCTTCCCCTCCTTTTTCTTTCCTGAAGTTTGGTTACATTTTCTACATTACAAGAAGAACAAACAAAACCGGGGTGCTTTCAAAAGCTAGGAAGGAAGGATTACATAGAAGGTATTTTATGATCGTTTTGCAATCATTTTAGTTGTGACATGAAGGCAAGAAGAAATCCAAAGATTGATGGTTTAGAGTAAGGGGTTCTAATGCCAGATTCCCCCAAGACCAAGGAAATATATATGACGTCCAATCTGTGACATGGGCCGTTCGACACCCAAGGTCGACTTGGTAACTTGTAACTTGGGTAACAAGTAACTTGGGTTACTTGTCACAGTCTCGCCTCTCAGCAAAAGTGAACCCCCGATATGTGTGAAAAGCATAGAACTATTCAATAAACAACAACAAAAACTATACTTTCAGGGATCATTTCTACAGTTTGTTAAAAAGCAACAACAACTAACATATGGATAGTGGTTTCCTACACACGGGAGGAGAAAACCCTTCCAGAATAAGGCAATAAGGGAATGACAAGCTGGAGGGTGGACGGCAGCGCAAGTCCAAACTGAAAAGCTTGAGGGGCTCTGAGTGTAACTCCAAATCCCCTCATATCAACCCTTTTGAGGCTTTTGACCCACTTCTATCTAGAGACAGGCCTCCTACAGGGGTCCTGAGGCCACTGGCACAAAGGACCACAGGCCTCCTGGCTACGACATCAGAAATATCTCATGGTTCTAGAGGCAGGAAGCCCCACATCAAGGTATCCGCAGAGCGGGCTCCTTTGAGGGCTCTGAGGGAAGTTCATCATCTTCCGTCCGTAGGGATTTGTCTCTGTGTCTGACATTCCTCCTCTTTTCAGGGTACCACTCATGCTATGACCTCGTTATGACTTGATTACCTCCATATACAATCTATTTCCAAATAAGGCCACCCTCGGATGTCCTGGAGGGTTATGACTCCAGCACCTCTTTTCAGAGGACACACAACCCAACCTGGACCAGAGCTCACTGGGGCCACAGTGGCAGGCAGGGTTCCAGAAAGTGGCAGATGCCGCCTCTCGACCACTGCAAGCCCACAGGTGCCGGAACACAAGAACCCACCCCTCTTCCCCACTTCCCTGACAGCGGCCCCCTTCCCCTGAGCACGCTTACCAGCAGCCGCTTTCTCTCCCCCAACAGACCCAAACTTCTTACTCTTCCATGCACTGAATGTCCCTGCTGCAGCCCCCAAGCAGGTAAGACACAAAAGATGAAAAAGCCACACAGCTGTGCAAGCGGGACAAGACACTTCCCAGCCTGCCAAGGACTTTACAACACATGGGAACGAAACCCCTGTGTCATTACAGTCGTCTTCTTCTTCTTCTTCTTCTTCTTTTTTTTTAACTGTGATAAAATATATATAACATTTGCCATTTTAATCATTTTTAAGGACAGGTCAGGGACTTAAGCACATTCACTGGGGTGCAGTCGTCCCCACCATTCGTTTCCAGAACCACTTATCTTCCCAGACTGAACCTCTATTCCCAGGAAGCACGGATCCTCTCCTATCTCCTGCCCCCAGCCCCTGGCTTCTACCTGCTCCTCTCTGTCTCTGTGGACAGGACTCCTCTAGGGAACCTCCTACACGTGGGATAATACAGTATTTGTCCTTTTTTTTTTTTTTTTAAGATTTTATTTATTTATTTGACAGAGAGAGATCACAAGTAGGCAGAGAGGCAGGCAGAGAGAGAGGAAGGGAAGCAGGCTCCCCGCTGAGCAGAGAGCCCGATGCGGGACTCGATCCCAGGACCCTGAGATCATGACCTGAGCCGAAGGCAGCGGCTTAACACACTGAGCCACCCAGGCGCCCCAGTATTTGTCCTTGTGTGTCTGGCTTCTTTCACTGAGTCCACTGTCCTCAAGGGTCATCCCTGTTGTAGCAGGTGTTAGAAAAGTCCTTCCTTTTCAAGGCTGAATCACAGTCCATTTCAGGGATACATTCCACATCCCGTTTCTCCGTTCAGCTGCTGACAGACATTTAGGTTGCTCTCATCTCTCAGCCACTGTGGATAACGCCGCTGTGGACATGGCTGTATAAACATCTCTCCCAGTCTCTGCTTTCAGCTCTTTGGAGTACGTACTCAGAAGTGGAACTGCCAGGTCATAGGGTGTTTCCGTGTCGTCTTTTGAGGAACCACCATACTGTTTCCCACAGCGGCGGCACCATTTTACATTCCCACCGACAGTGCCCAAGGGTTCCAATCCCCCCACATCCTCACCAGCACTGGTTTTTCTCCTGGTGTTTTGACAGTAGCCACCCTGACCGATGGGAGGTGGTATCCCAGGGGCCTCCAACTTATTACTGGTATTTGTGTTTTCCCTGAGGGAATGTCAGCCTCCCAAGGTCAGGAACTCATCTCTACTGCCCTGGGCCATGTCTTCAGAGCCTAGAACAGTACCTGGCACTTTGCAGGTGAACTAGGAAGCAACAGTCAACTAGTGAGCAGCTTGGACAGGGAAGACGGATTTGGGGCCATTTAAGGGGTTCGAGGGACAGGCCTCAAAGGTCGCTTGGAGGGATGAGGGGAGAAAGGGCCCCAGCTCCAGGTCCAGTCAGGCTGTGAGTGGGGGCAAAAGCTGCAGGCCAACTTGGCAGGAGCTGGGTCCCCTTGGGTGTGGTACCAACTTCTGTCCAAGCCTCAATTTCTTCCTCCGTGACATGGAAAGGATAATGGTATCCACCTCATGAAGTCACCGAGGCATTGGGAAGAGAATCACGCAGAGCGTCTGACAGCAAGGCCTGCCTCCTTCCACCAGTGTCAGCTCACGGCCTCCCCAAGAGACTAAATCAGGTTGTTCCTCACCAGCATGGCCCTCTAGCATGCCCAAGAGCCCCAGAGGTCTGTGCAGAAGAGAAACTATCTAGGGAATGTGTTTTCAACAAAGTGAACGCCAAAAGAACGCGTGTCTACAGCCAGAGCTCTGGCCTTTAAAAGCCTCCAGCTTCCCCGCCTGGCTCGGGATGCGGGAAGCTCACTCCCTTGGCTGGCCCGAGACCTTGGGCGGCCTCTGGAGCGAGAGCCAGGAGCCGAGAGCCACACCAGCTTGCTGAATCCTAGACACTCAGAATTGTTCACAGACTCTGCACAGCCTGGAAAGCAAAGACAGAAGCTGGGAGCGGGGAGAGGGGGCCTGATCCTGAAGCTTGCTTCTGCGAACCCTCTTTTGGTTAAAAGGCTCCATGTTGTCTTGATCAAGTTCAAAGTCACTGGGCGTCTGGGGTGTGTATTTCTGCCACCACACAATCCGCCACACATCCCTCTCCCGCCTCCACCAAATTCTCCGTCTTTGAATCCTAACAGCTCACGGCAGTGAATCTCACCTACCACAACCTGCCAAGGGCTCTTAAACTTCTCCAACCAAACTTTTCTTGGGCCTTCTCTGGGGCTTGGTCTCACATTTCTGCATGCAAGGCATGGCAAGCCCAGAGTGACAAAGTCCTCCCTGGGCCACCTCCACCCTCTGCCCAGCCCCGCTCCCCACCGTCCATGCATTTCTTGCTCCACTTCTCCTCTTCTCCAAAGACGAAACTCAGCAACAGCAAACAATAATGACGAAGATGATCGTAATAAAACAACAATGTGCAGGGACAGGAGGAATTCACCGGGAAGGGACACAGACGACTGCTGGGGGTGATGGCAGCAGGTTCCATCTCAGTTTTGGTGACAGTCACACAAGTTGTGTATTTGTCAAGATCCACTGAACAGGGGGCACCTGGGTGGCTCAGTGGGTTAAAGCCTCTGCCTTTGGCTCAGGTCATGATCTCCGGGTCCTGGGATCAAGTCCCGCATCGGGCTCTCTGCTCAGCGGGGAGCCTGCTCCCCGGTCCCCCCGCCTGCCTCTCTGCTTACTTGTGATCTCTCTCTGTCAAATCAATAAATACAATCTTTTAAAAAAAAAAAAAAAGTTTTTTTTTTTTAAAGATCCACTGAACCAACCACTTAAGACCTGTGTATTTTACAGTACGTTCAATGTCTCCACTATGAAAATCAGAAGGAATGACACAACAGCAGCCATGCAGGGGCCCCTGGGTGGCTCAGTGGGTTAAAGCCTCTGCCTTCGGCTCAGGTCATGATCCCAGGGTCCTGGGATCAAGCTCCACGTGGGGCTCTCTGCTCAGCAGGGAGCCTGCTTCCCCTCTCTGTCTGCTTGTCTCTCTGCCTACTTGTGATCTTTCTTGTCAAAGAAATAAATAAAATCTTTAAAAAAATAAAAATAAAAGGCAACACGAAGACATTTGTAACTTCGCCACAGCTCCAGTAACAGCAACAGTGTAACTAACTGCAATGTTCAGCATTCCTGCCTTAACCTTATTTGATCTCCACAACTTTATGATATGTTTCTATTCCCATTTTACAGACAAGGAAACTGAGGGACTTCGCAGAATTCCCGTAACTTGCCCCGCCTCCCACAGTCAGGAAGCGGCAGAGCCAGGTCACAGATCCCAGTAAGCTCCCCGTGTGCCCGGGGACCTGCTGGCATGTGTTTTATTTGATCACAGCTTTTCAAGAAACTTCCACAATGAAGCCCTAAAGCCAAGCACTGCAGTTGCCACCATCAATGATAGACGCCCCAGGTGGGCATAGGCGCGTGCGCGGACACGGGCACGCGCACACGCATGCGCACATACATTCCCACTGTCTGCTGGACCAACCTGCCACCTGGACATCCAACACTTTCAAACCAGGGATGGCAAGTCCCTGCAACTCTGAGCGGCTCAGGAAAGTGAAACATCTTTTTTTATTTTTTTTTTCCTCCTAACTACTGAAAGATCTATTTATTCTGGCTCTTAACGAAGTTCTTTAGTAATCCAAAGCTAGAGAGTGCATGTATGCGTGTGATTTTTTTTTATTCTTAACCAAACAAATATAGACAACTGGGGGTTTTTGCCACATGCTTGACGTTCGACTGCCTCCCCCTCACCCTCCTCGATCTGTACTGTGATGTCCTAGCTCTAAATGACTCCCTACTCCGAGCTCAGTGTTTTATGCACCTTACCTTAAAATGACTCCACAGGGAGGCTTGGATGGTATTTTACCTTTTACAGCTGGGAAAACAAACTTTTTTTTTTCTTTAATCCCAAAACAATAAACAAGCGGCTGGGCTGTTGTCAGTTAACAGAGGGTTGAGATTTAAACTCGTCTGAGCCTTAATCACAGTGACAAGGTGTTTCCCCAAACTTGACTTCCAAGCTGTTTGGCTTTGAACCTTTCATTTTGATAATGTGGTGTCTGTGGACACAGCCCTGTTGATGGAAACTCGTGAACTACCTTCACAAAACAGAGCCTGGTCTTCTCACCAGCTTGTGTGAGGGTTTACTATTTACACCTTTGCTCAGGATGTCCCTGGGCCCCAGACCAGGGTACCCTTCTATGACGTACACACGTTCTGTGTTTGAAATGTGATTGAAGTCACAGTTAACATGGGGGCCCTTGTAGAGATCCAGGACCTGATACACAAGAAGAACAAACACAGTAAAAATGCACCTGCAGACTTCTGTACAGGAAGGAAAATACTGTTGATCCATCTGAATGTATGCAGTGCTGTGTTGGCTCAACATTTAGTTAAAAATATGGTCTTGGCAGTCATTAAAAAAAAAAAAAAGTGTTACCTCTGGGGAGAGGGAGGCAGTTACGATTGGAAAAGGACATATGGGGGAACAGCAGGTAGCCCTGTTCCGCTACTCGACCTGAGTCCGACTCCCTTTAGAATGACTTGCTCAACTGTGCAGATTCTCTGCACTTTCCTGTGGGAAGGATCTATGGTATGACACGGAAGGAAAAGATACTGAGAAAATCAACAATTCAAATTATCAGGACCTCAGCACAAGATTTCAAAATGTGTTTTCATATGTTCAAATCATGGAAATGAGGGTTTGTGGAGGAGGCCAGGGGAAGGAGTGTTCTCCTCCTTTCTTTAAAATATTTCTGGAAATAGGTTTTTCACAAATGGTCTTGAGAGCACAAGCCAAAATCAGATCATCACCCCTGACCAGTCAGCCCTAACTTCGGCGGCAGCCCTTCCTTGCCGAACTTTAAACCTGGTCCACGGTCTAAAAACAAGGCAAGGTTCAACCTCCAGCTTTCCCCCCCTTGAAAGATCCTGAGAAGGCCATTAGACCATGAATATGCTTCCCACTCTCCAAAGATAGTCTTTTGCACCATCCTCCACTCACACAGGAAGAGAAGTTCTAGTACACTACGGAATGACGTTCTGGGAAGGAGGGAAGGAGAAACAGGTGGGGCACAGGGAACGTACAGGCAGCAAAACCACTGTGTTTGACATTGTGATGGCGGATACGTGCATTATACATTATGTCACAACCCAGAGGATGTGAACTTGAACGTAAACTAGAGACTTTGGTTAATAACCCTGTATCGATATTGGCTCATCAATTACAACAAATGTACAGTAGGTCCCCTCCTCACAGCCAACCAGGGTTTCAGTTACCCATGGTCAACCACATGGTCAACCACGTGGTCCAAAGCACAGGACCACCCTCTCCCGCACCATCAGAAAGTCCGCGGCAGCCTAAGGTGACATCACAGTGCCATGGCACTCCCCTCACAGGCATGTTATCACACAGGCATTTTATCATCTTAAATCATCACAAGAAGAAGGGTGAGTATAGGGCAGCCAGAGTCCTAAGAGAGAGATGACATTCATTTAACTTTAATTTTGTTATATTGTTACAACTGTTCTATTTTGTTGTTAATCTATTACTGTGTAGAATTTATGAAATTACACTTGACCGTAAGTATGTGCGTACGGGAAAAGGCATGGTAGAGACAGCGTTCAGTACTTTCTGCTGTTTCAGGCACCCACCTGCTGGGGTCTTAGAACAAATCCCCCATGGGTAAAGAGGGGGTACACCTGTACCACCTTAATGCAAGATGTGAGTAACAGGGAAAGCTCTGTTGGGGAGAGTGGGGGACTCTATGAGAATTATTTTTTTTTTGTACTTTCTGCCCAGTTTTTCTGTAGACCTCAAACTGGCCTTAAAAAATAAATGTGGGGGCGCCTGGGTGGCTCAGTGGGTTAAAGCCTCTGCCTTCGGCTCAGGTCATGATCCCAGGGTCCTGGGATCCAGCCCCGCATTGGGCTCTCTGCTCAGCGGGGAGCCTGCTTCCTCCTCTCTCTCTGCCTGTCTCTCTGCCTACTTTCGATCTCTGTCTGTTAAATAAATAAATAAAATCCTTTTTTTTAAATAAATAAATAAATGTGATTTGGGCACCTGGGTGCCTGATGGGTTAAAGCCTCTGCCTTCGGCTCAGGTCATGATCTCGGGGTCCTGGGATCGAACCCCGCATCGGGCTCTCTGCTCAGCGGGAAGCCTGCTTCCCCCTCTCTCTCTGCCTGCCTCTCTGCCTACTTGTGATCTCTGTCTGCCAAATAAATTAAAATCTCTTTAAAAAAATAAAAAATAAACATGATTCATAAACAAACAAACAAACAAGAATAAAATTCTGCAAATGTCCTCTATCTGGGGCTAGAGCTTCGGGAAGATTCTCAAAGCCACAACTTGGAGCTAATTAAATTAATAACATCACGCTGTTAAAAACTGGCTGCTCTTCAAAAGACACTATTAAAAACAAAACAAAACAAAAAAATGAAAGGGTTAAGCCAGTAAATGGGAGAAAACAGTCACAATACCCCTGACATCATTCTTGATTGCAAAATATATAAATAATGAAACAAACCACCCCTCCAAGGGAAAAAGGGGGGGGCAAAGGATTTTAACAAGCATTCCAGAAAGCATATAGAGGTGCCCAGTACGTCTGTGAAAAGATGTGCAACACCATAGGTTATCAAACACAATGAGACGTCAGTTCAGGCTGGCGACAATGGCTTGTATCAAAGAGACTGACAGTACCCAGCACTGGCGAGGACACAGAGCCTCCGAAACTCTCTTACGTCTCTGGCAGGATCATAATGGGGAATACAAGCACTTGGGAAAACAGTCTGGCAGTTTCTCCAAGTTAAACCTGTATCAATGCAAGCCTACCATTTCCAGGAGAAATGAAAGCGTACATTCACACAAAGGCTCATGCACAAATGTTTGCGGCAGGCTTATGGGTAAGAGCCAAAGATGGAAAACAACCCAAGTGCTCCTGAGCAGGTAAATATGAAATACTGTATCCTTACACAATGGAATATTCCTCTGTGATCCAAAAAAAAAAAAAAAAAAAAAGGCGATACGCGGTTGATAAATGCAATCACGTATGTGAATGCCAAAACATGGGCTCTCTCTCTCCAGGAGCACATCCCAAGGAAAGGCCAGGCAAGGCATAGCAAGAAGGCAGCCCATGTACAGGCCAAGAAGAAGCAGGCTCTCGCCACGAACAGAATCTATCAGGTCCTTGATCTTGGACTTAACGGCCTCTAGAACTGGGAGAAATAAATGTCCACCCAACCTACAGTATTTTGTTATAGCAGCCTGAGCTGACGGAGACACCTACCCAAGGCCAGCAGGTATCTGCTCTGTCCACGTAGGCAATCCTGACTTGCTTTACCCAAAATGCCAGGGTCAAATACCAGGGAAGCCAAAATTCCAGCCACCCACCCAAGGACAGTGCTGGTGCACTGTTCGCTTTCAATTTTCTCAACAAGGACTCCTGGGCATGGGGAGAGAAGGTAGGTGTGTGTTGGCTAACTGTGCCCAGCTGAGGACTCAGAAGAACCCATCCGGGAGAGCCCCGGGAGTCGGTTACTACAGTAAGAGGTCCACGCCTCCATGCGACATCCCATGACGGAGGCACCTGCAGATCAGAGACCCGCCCGGTCCACCCCTTTACGGCGCACACACACCTACCATGCCACAGGGCACCACTTGGGTCTCCCGCAGAGATGCGGAGCCCTTGATACCCACTCTCAGATCCTATCACCTGTTACGCAAACTGTACTTTGTTCTGTTAAAAAGAAAAACAATCCCAAGTGAGAGGACAGGAGCCCTGCTGGGTTTCAGCTCGCTTTTGTACAGGATTTCACCGAGCTGACGAAAGAGCTCCCTGCTCCACATCCCACCTGATTCCAGCGGCAGCGCTCTAAGTCAGACAGGGACTCAGCCAGCAGTTGGGGGCACACATGGAGACACCCAGGGAGGGACTCCCTGGAAATCAAGGTGGGCCACGGCTGCCACCAGGCACGGCTCATGATCACTCCACACCGCACTGCAGGGAGTGGGGCCAGAAGCGACCACACTAATCAGGCCACCCTCTGATGCCTCAGTTTCCCCCTCTATATAATGGGGAGGCTAAAATCCTGGCCCTCAGAGGGTTGTCATGCGGATTAATGTGCTCCTGAGCTCACAGTGAGGGCCAAACAGATGTCAGAGCTTTGAAGTCCCTGGCTATGCTGTTTTTCCTTCCAACTTTGGATCTTAGACACAGTCTCCGAATCCCCAAAGCCTCCATAATCACAAGAGAACAGTCCTACAGAACAGGAGGAAACAAAGTTCATCTGCTAAGCTACCTCCCAGATACCGGCTCATAGAACCAAAGTCTGACCTACCTGGATCGCTGCCCTGACTGAGAAAAGGCCCAGTGGCCAGTTCATTCCAACATTCACGGGGTGCACATGGAATGCTCAGCCCCAAATGGGGCTGGAGGAGGGGCTGCTGGAGAGAATCAAGCCAGTCCCTAGCTCAAACCCGCTCAATAGGGTGACAATGGGAACTGCCCCCGAAGAAAACATCTCGGGGGAAACTGATGCTCAAAGGACAGTCTGATGGAGGTATTTGGTTGGAACCAAGTGCCCAGACCTGTCACTTCTGAAAGACACTTCCAGCTGGGAACCCACAGGTCAGAAATTAAGTGCTGGGCAGCACTCACATTACCAACTGACTTTAACAACACGCTCACAGAGGTCCCACGAACCCATTTTACAGATAGGGAAACTGAGGCTTCCAGGCATTACTCAAATCAGAGGTGTTATAAGCCAGAAAGCATAGGAATAAGAAGGAAGGTACTAACTGTGTGATCCTGGGTAAACTACTTAGTCTCTGTGTGCTCAGCCTCTCCATCAAGAAAGACTTCTCCGTCGAGAGCAACATCTACTTCTTTGGGTTGTCAAGAAGATGAAAGGTATCAATACCGATAAACCTCTAAGAATAGCATCCAACACAGAGTGAGCACCAAGTGTATATTTTTGCCAAAACTCTTGGTACCACTCGCTTCAAATGTGTGCCTTTTATTGTTCGTAAATTATATCTCCATAAAACTACGCAAAAAAAAAAAAAAACTACGCAAAAATAAAAGTTGAAAACAATCAGAGCAGTAAACAACCTAAACCTCAGAATTGTTCTCTCACGCCAATGATAAACTAGAAACAACCTTAGAGGAATTAAAAGTCTATACAGATTCACATTTACACAGAAAGAGTATTAATAGATCCACGAGAAAAAAAAACAGCAGATTGCAACACAGGCATCAGATGATATCATATAACCTCATTTTCTTGAATATAGTAATAGGATTCCAACTGACAGACATATGTTTGCAGAGACAATTATGAAAGATTTCTCATCAAAATTCAGAAACCATGTTGGAGGTGGGGGTGGGGGGAATTTCAGGGTGAGATGATACTTTTCCTTGTATTCCTCAAAAACAAGCACAGATAACTTAAGAAATAAAAATATGCATTTAATTGCATATCTTTTTAGACCTAATTTTTTTTTTTCATGGGCAAGATTAAGCCACAGAATACAGGGATTTGCAATGCAATCGATGGCAAACCAACCCCTCCGACCCCATTACCGATGGGGGATACATTCCGAGATCCCCGAGGGATTCCTGAAAGCGCAGATTGTACCAAACCCTATATATTTTATGTTTCTCTTATATGCACGTATAAATTAGGCACAGCCGGAGATGAACAACGGCCATAATGAAGGGGAACATTACAACAAGAGACCGTAATGAAAGTCACATGAATGAGCTCGCTCGCTCCCTTTCAGAGCATCTTACTATGCGGTACTCATCCTCCTGGTCCCCGTGATGGGATGAGATGATAAAATGCCTACGTGATAGAATGCAGGCGTGACCCGTTGACATTCATCAGGATCATCTGCGGGCCGCCGCAGGAAGCCAAACCATAGACAAGGGGGACTCCTGCACACGGCAACACAAGGGAGTGATGAAGGAGCGTCAGGACAGTGGTTATGGGGCGGGAGGGTAGGGGGAGGAGAGGAAAGAGACTGGGACCCTAGGCCCATCAAGAGGCTTAAGGGGGAACCCATAACGTGCCGTTTCTTGAGCTGAAAGAAGGGAACGCGCGTATTCATGCTAGAGCCTGGAACACGGGACAGCGATGCCTGGCGGAGGGTTCTGGTTGTCACGACTTGGGGACAAGGCTGCCCGCGTCTAGTGGGTGGGGGCCAAGGATGCCGCTTGCCACCCCACCACGCTCAGGACGGCACCCACAACGCAAAAATTATTCAGCGCAAAATGTCAGTAGTGCTCAGATTGAGAAACACCCGCCTCAACTCCTTGCATTTAAAAGGGAAAAAAAAATAGAAGAGAGAAGCATTCGGGATCGAGAGACATATCAGAAGACCAACTTTATAAAGTGACCCAGAAAAATGCGTGTTTGTGTTAAGACCCCAGGGAGATGCCCCCCATCCCCTCCACCAGACCCCAAACAAAAAAGGCTCATATTATTAGTTTGGGGAAAAGATGTGGGGGGGAAAACGGTGACTTTTATTCTATACCGATGGGAGTAAAAATGTAAAATGTTTTTGGGGTGCCTGGGTGGCAAGCAACCAACTTTTTAAAGATGTATTTCTTTATGGGGGTGGGCACAGAGAGCAGAGAGAGACGGAGACTCTCTAACAGGCTCCCTGCCCAGCTGAGAGCCAGACGCGGGACTCAATCTCAGGATCATGACCTGAGCCAAAATCAAGGGTCCAACGCTTAAGGGACTGAGCCACCCAGGCACCTGACTCTTGATGTCACAATCTCAAGATTGTGAGCTAAAATCTAAGGCTGAGCTCTATGCTAAGGCGTGGAGCCTACTTGAAAAAAAAAATTTTTTTTTTTAATGTTTTCATTGCTAATCACTTTAGGAAACAGTCAGCCCTTACCCACTGGGTTCAATAATTACTTTTAAAAATTTTCTGACCTGTTTATGGTGCTATGGTACATAAAACTGATGACGTAAAATCATGACACTAAAAGTATTTGCATATTGCACATCTAACAAGCTATTAAAAATAAAAGGTTTTGGTCAAAAAAAAAGAAAAGAAAAAACTCCTCCAAAGAAGGACTCTTTGGGGATCAGCACACAGCTCTTGGCCTCCGCCTGCAGCCAAGACAGAGAAAATGAGGTTTTTGGATGATGGACCCGACCCTCTGGACGGATGTGAGCAACCACCAACCCCCCCCACCACCACCTCCCCCCACCACCAGCCCCAACACCACTCTTAGTCATGAACAATAAAAAAGCATAAGGAACACAGACTCCAGATGGCCGATTCAAACCTTTATTAGATTTCAAAAGAAAACTCCTACTGTAATACTTCTAACATGATACAGCCCCGTAAAAATAAAGATGAATCACGGGCCATTTTAAAGGAAAAGGTTTGGCCACGTGACGTCACGACAAGTCACACCAACTTGTAGCATCCTCACGCTGAGGACAAGACCCAGAAATAGCAACCAGGGCCAAACAGCGGGGCAGACCACAGGTCAAGTTCAGCGCTGGCCCAGCCCTCGCTCCTGCAAGCCAGCATCCCAAAACCATAAGCACATGATGAGGGAAGGAGAAAGTGCCTTTGCGAAAACTAGTTCCAGCTGTCTCAGGAGGCAGGGCAGCTGGGATAACAGAAGAGGAAGGCTTCGCGGCTCTGGAGGGCAGAGAGATTCTGCCAGCGAAGTGAAGCTTTTATTTCCACACCCCCACGTGCACGTCCGTCCCCGGGGGATGTTTTTCTGGTGGCGCGGCAGACTGTGAGCTCTGACTCTTAATCTGCCTCCTCCGGCAGCTTCCAAGCAGCCGTCCTAGAAGCCCGTCGAACAGTCGCTCAGCTACCAACAGACCGCACGCAGTTATAAAATGCAGAAACCGGACAGGTCAGGACAAGTTAAATTTTTAATCCCGTCAACTGGAGACTGAGACAATCCATTGGGATCAACAACTTTTTTTGTTTTTAAACTCTAATGACCAGTGGTTAAAACTCACTCAACTGGAGAGGCCGCGCGTAGCAGAGTCACAAAGGCACGTGGTTTAGAATCAAAACAGACCTTGGGCTAGATGCCAGTCCCGGCTCCTGCCCCTGCTACCCGTGCACCTTGGGCCAGTCACTTTCCCTCCTGCGGTGCTCAGTTTCCTCGGCTGTTAAACTAGGCTGTAAAGAAGCAATGAAAACTCCCGGGGTGCCTAGGAAGGTTAAGTCAGAGCATTTATATAAAGTGACTGAAAGTAAGTCGGCCCTCACGAGCAGCCTTCCTGATAATGATGATCAAAAATAACAAATGAAAACTGTATTCACAAACTCTTTCGAAAACAAGAACGTTAGATAGCCAAAACCTTGGAGGGCAGCCAAAGCCACGTTCAGGGGTTGACTTCATGGCCTTAAAAGCTTTAATTATACTCAGAGACCATTATCCAATTCTTCCTTCCTTCCTTCATTCCTTCCCGTTTATTCCAAAAAGGATTTCAGCGTCTGGTGAGTCATCTAAACATTTAGCACCAGTGGATGGGGGAGTCGGGGTAGGCAAATCATGGCTCAGAATAATCTAAAAATGAAAAAAAATCAAGATTTTTTTTTAAAGATTTTATTTATTTATCAGAGGGGGGGTGGAGAGAGCGAGCACAGGCGGACAGAATGGCAGGCAGAGGCAGAGGGAGAAGCAGGCTCCCTGCTGAGCAAGGATCCCGATGGGGACTCGATCCCAGGACGCTGGGATCATGACCTGAGCCGAAGGCAGCTGCTTAACCAACTGAGCCACCCAGGCATCCCTCAAGATTTTTTTTAAGTAACTAATAAATTGTGGGGAAAGAACTGAAAAATAAAGCCAACATCTGCATTCCTGAGAGAAAAAAAAAAAACTGGCAAATCCACATAGACGTAAGAATATACAAACAGATTATAGCAAGCACAATAGCATGTTATTAAATACAAAAATCTCAATGAAATGATCGCTAAGAAAATACAGATCACAAAAGCTGACTCAAAAAGATCTTACCAGAGGTTAAAAAAAAATTTTTTAATTGAATTCTCTAACAATCCAGTTATGAAGTTTTTCAAAGGTTATCAAAGAATTACTTCCCCAGCAGGTTAGACAGCACCGTATGATTTCTCCAACAAATAACCGGTTCTTCAAGTAAGCATTAGTCCTGATGCCATAATTTCAAAATATTTGAAATGGAAATTTGCCTAGCTCATATTATATGGCTAGGATATCAGATAATAAAACCTAATGAAGAGATTGCAAAATCAAACGGACCAGAAACATAGCACAACTTCACTCATGAACACAGATGGCAAAAATCCCCCCGAAAATAATAAAAACTGAGCAGAACAAAGCAAACCTAGCAAATTGAATTCAGCATTATGCTAAGAGAATAATTCTTCACAACCAAGTAGGGTTTACTACAGGAAAGCGAAGATGATTTTATCTGAGGGCATCTGTTAACCATTCACGTCAGGTAATGCTACTTGTTAAAATATTTAATATGAGTCGTGAAGCCCAAGTCCACAGAGGAGGATTTAAAACTTCCACGAGAGCTACAACACTTAGACAAGATTAAAAAAAAAAAATCTGTAGAGGGTAAAACTGCACACCGAACGAAAAAATTTAAAACAGACTCATCAATGCCATGAAAGGATCTGGATTGAGGATAAATACACCCACTCACGGAAGCAACAATCAACAACAAAAACTCCACAAACAGGGGCGCCTGGGTGGCACATTCGCTCAAGCCTCTGACTCTTGATTTTGGCTCAGGTCGTGATCTCAAGGTTGTCAGACCAACCCCCGCATGGCTCCCTGCTCCATGAGGAGTCTGCAAGATGCTCTCCTTCTCCCCCTGCCACTCCCCCTGGCTTGTGTGTGCCTGAGCGCACATGCTCTCTCCCTCTCTTAAATAAATCTTTTAGGAAAAAAAAAAATAAATCTCAGGATGCCTGGGTGGCTCAGTCGGTTATGCGTCTGCCTTCGGCTCAGGTCATGATCCCAAGGTCCTGAGATCGAGTCCCACCTGGGCTCCTTCCTCAGTGGGAAGCCTGCTTCTCCCCCTACCGGCTGCTCCCCCTGCCTGTGCTCGCTCGCTCTCACTCGCACTCTCTCTCTCTGATAAATAACTAACTCTATGAGACAGGAATCATCATAGCAAGAAATACACAGAATAAATATTTTTAAGAGAACCACATAAAAAGAGCTGAACAGATGGAGAAATGGATTACATACCTGCATGGAAAGGAAAAATACTAAACTATTAAGGTGTACCTTCTCAAATTAATTTACAGATTTAAACACAACGTTTTTAAACAGAATTTCAGTGGGTTTTATGCAGGCTGGAGGAGGCAGACTTGGAGATTCGTAGGTTCCACCGGAAAAAAGAAACCCTCTAAAAAGTGCAACAGGAAATGCTGGGTCTACCATTAATAAAACACGCTCGAAATCTATGGTAATTAGATCAGCATGGTACGGGTGTTAAGAACAGACACAGACAGGGACGCCTGGGTGGCTCAGTTGGTTAAGCAGCTGCCTTCGGCTCAGGTCATGATCCCAGCGTCCTGGGATCGAGTCCCACATCGGGCTCCTTGCTCCGCAGGGAGCCTGCTTCTCCCTCTGACTCTGCCTTCCACTGTGTCTGCCTTTGCTCGCTCTCGCTCGCTCTCTCTCTGACAAATAAATAAATCTTTAAAAAAAAAAAAAAAAAAAAGAACAGACACAGACAAATGGGTGTTTGGTTGAATTTAACAAATGATAAAGAGAGCATGAAGAGTCATTTTGCGAAAGGTACTGATTATTCAGTCACTGGAATTCAGGAAATGAAATAACTGCTCAGGAAAATCATGTTAGGTTCACAGTTACACCACACACAGTCTGGGGCATTCGAACAAGCTCTAAGTCCTGGCTAACATGTCTCAAGAGTGCCATGGCAGACGGCAAAAACCACCCCAAATGCCTCCCCATGGAGTCTAACCTCCCTCCGGCTTCCAGCTTGCCTGAGCCCTTTGACCTGCTTTGACCCACAGGAACCCGGCATACACAAAGCCAATAGAGACGGGATTCATCTCTTGCTACAGACCATGATCCAAGTACCAGCTAGCCTACTGCGGGGTCAGCGGCCACAAGGAGGAAAACCAAAGCATCCAGTCGACAGCTCAGCCCAAATGCCAACCGTGTGACTGAGGCCATGCTAGATCACCCGGCCACCAGCCATCCCACCAGTTAATCCCAGACTCAGGAGTGAGCCGAGCCTGTGTCTGTGCTCGAGCCTGTGTCTGTGCTCGGTGGGTGGGTCCAGCCCAGAAAACCCACCCTGTTAACCCACAGAATGACAGCTGTGTAAAACCACTGTGGTTCAGGATGGCCTGTTACAAAGCAAAAGCTGGCTGATACAAGTTCCAAGAAAAGGCCCTATGTCCTCCCAATAAACGGCACAGTCCCCCCACCCCAGCCCCCGCCAGCTGTAGTTTTAGGTTGGTCTGAGTTGATTCCCATCACCAGCAATCATGAGTTGACCAAGAGGCTCAGTGCTGAGCCAGGAAAACCAAAGTGAGACTGAGGTTCCTCCCATCGGTGCCTTCCCCATCTGGAGGCTACTTCCTCTCTGCTACCCCCGCTTCTATTCTGCTTACACTGAAAGGCACTCTGTTCCCTGTTCCCCCAAGAGAGAAGAGAAGCCAGGAAGGAGCTGACATCTTCCTCATTCTTGATGACACTCTCATGCCCCACTCAACACACCTACCCATTCCTTGTTCCTCCTCTTGCTCACATGGACCTAGAATAGCCTCGTTGTTCTGGATGTGCAACTTTCCCATGTCGCTCCTTCCTCTATCCCACAGACTCTCAAGGAGATACAAAGGTTGAAAAACAATTCAATGCTTTATTTCAGAGTTAAGAGGGGAATAAAACCAAGTTCGAAAAAGAGCAAAGGAATGAGATTATTATTTTTATCCAAAGAGGGGATTAGCGGGTCAAAACTGAGAAAAAAAGTTGATGAGAGATGGGGGCCCTTTACCAGTTTCTCATTTCAGATGAGGAAACAGAAGCTCAGAAGAGCCACACACCTTGTCCAAGGTCACATGACAGAGGAGGACTCAAATTCCGGTCTGTATAATCCTGGAGATACCTTTAACCATGGAATGAAATGTTCTAGAATGATGAAGATGTTCTAGGGGAACACTGCCCACCAGAACTTTCTGGAATGCAGGAAATGCTCTACATCTGCCTTGTCTGAATGTGGTGAGGGTAACTGAGGAAGAAATATTTCACTCTGTTTACTTTCAGTGCATTTAAGCTTTACCACACGAGACGGGTAAGGTTACCTTAGGGAGAGTCCAGCTCTGGAGGTCACCATGCTGGTTCTCCACTGCCATCAGTGGTGGGACCTTCAACATCCTTATTCTTGCTGAAACTCACCCACCCATCCAGGAGGAGCGGCAGTTGAAAGACGTAAGACATTGAGGGAAGAACAGTGTGAGCAAAACGGGGTTATCACCAAACCTAGAAAAGCCTTCTAGAAAGACTCTAGTGTCCTCTAAAATGAGACACACAGCCCATGATGCCACTTCATACTTACTCACTGAGCAGGAACAGCCCCTAAGAGTGGACTCCCACTGACCGCTGCTGGCTGGCTGGAACCTTTTCAAGATCTCCTCCACCAGGTCAGGGGAAAACAGAAATTTGTTCCCCCCTGGGTAGCACTGTGCATCAAGGGGGAATCAATGTCATTTTCTGACTTCTTTGGTTCAGAATTTGTAACTTTTAGGCCCTGGGTCCACCTTAGCTTTCTTCATCCCTCGTCCCAAGACCTCAAGGCCAAGGTGCTACTGTGCCCTTCACTCTCTCGTGTGCCCAGCTCCTTTTTTTTATCCTACAAGTGCTCACTGCTGTTATCTGCCATCCCTAACAAGAGACACTTGTAAACTCCCAATGGTCATAAGTCCCCAAATCAAGTCAAGCAGTGCACCAGGCCTGTGGTTGTCTTTCAAAGGCATCCTTTCAACACCGTCAAGAAGGGCGCCTGGGTGGCTCAAAACCTCTGCCTTCGACTCAGGTCACGATCCCAGGGTTCTGGGATCGAGCCCCTCATCGGGCTCTCTACTCAGCGGGGAGCCTGTTTCCCCCTCTCTCCCTGCCTGCCTCTCTGCCTATTTGGGATCTCTGTCAAATAAATAAATAAAATCTTTAAAAAAAAAAAAACAAAAACCTGTGAAGAAAGTCTTGAAGAACTGTGCCCTCCTCTGAACCACACGGGCATCTGTTTTTTGAGAGAGAGAGAGGAAAAAAAAAGTGTGCAACACTGCGGTAAAGGCGACAGACAGAGGAAGAAAGAGAATTTTTTTTTAAAGATTTTATTTACTTATTTATTTGATAAAGAGAAAGAGAGAAGAAGCAGTGGGAGTGGAAGGAGAAGCAGACTCCCCACTGAGCAGGGAGCCCCACGCAGGGCTCAATCCCAGGACCTTGGGATCACGACCTGAGCCCAAGGCAGACGTTTAACCGACCGAGACACCCAAGAACCCCGCGAATTTTTTTTAAGATTTATTTACTTGAGAGAAAAAGTGCACACAAGTGGTCATGGGGGGAGGACAGAGAGACAAGCAGGCGCCCCACTGAGCAGGGAGCCCAAAGCAGGGCTCAATCCCAGAGCCCTAGGATCATGACCTGAGTCAAAGGCAGACGCTTAACCGACTGAACCACCCAGGTGCACCCCACCTGCCCCCTCCATGGGCATCTTTAAGACAATTCTCCAACTTTTCTTCTTCATCAAATTCATCCCCATTTGGAACATCTCTCCTTTCTTGGATTCATCTGTTGTTTTCCCTCTGGAATGTGTCTCAAGGTCTTGTCCACTCTGTCTTCTGCAGAACCACAAGCCCTAAGATCAACTCCTTGGGTTGTTGTTGTTTTTTTCCTGCCCTTGTAAAAGAGCTTTGCAAATAACCTTCATACCTCACTCACTTATAAAAATAATTTTTTTAGCAGAAGTTGCCTTCGTAAAGAACACAAAGTTTCGTTACGAAGTTCAGTCTGTGCCCTGTTTGTTGTACACTAAAAACAGGAGACCAATGAGTACCATCTTACCATATGACGGAATTTTCAGATTTTAAAAAAGAAAAAATAATCAGAGCCATAGCCTTGCCCAAAGGGAAGCAGCAGCCGTTAGGCTACATTAGGCTATATATTCATTTTGTGTGGTTTTCCAAATCTGTGCCTTCCTCTTTGATAATCAATAATTTTTTAAAAAATAAGACCAAAGGAAGGAAGGAAAGAAGGAAAGAAAGAAATCTTGATTCAATCTACTAAACAGAATTACTAAATGACCCAGCAATCCCACTCCTAGATATATCCCCAACGAGAACCAAAGGTTAAGGGTTCAAACCAAAGACTGTGGACCAATGTCTGTTGCAGCGAACAGATGGAAATGAGTCAAATGTTCATCTACTGGTAAACAGATACACAAGACCATATACAGATCCATTCGAGGGAAGATTACTCAGCAAGAAAGAGGAATGGGCTGTCCTGATATCTGCTACGACATGGCAGAACCACGAGACCATGTCGAGGGAAAGAAGTAAGACATAAAAAGCCATGTATCCCATGATTTCATTTATACCGAAACATCCAGAATAGGTCAACCCCCAGAGACAGAAAGCAGACTAGTGGGGGCCGGGGGCTGGCAGGAGGGGGGGCTGTTCCAGTGGTGGGGGGCCAGGAAGTGACTGCTAATGTGCACAGCTCCCTTGTGTCATGATGGAAAGTATGTAGTGGTGATGGCTGCACAGCACTGGGAATGTACCAAACCTCAGGAACAGTGACTCTTAGGTATATCTTACCACAATAAAGAAGAGAAATCTTGAATCGGATCAAAGCCTATCTTGCTTTTGCCTATCTCCTGCTAGGACAGCCAGCAGTTTCTCTGCAAAGGTGAGAAGCTTCAGTCTCCGCGCCACGAACAAGATAGCCTGTGGCAGGAATCCCACGGGCCCAGGGACAAGGGTTGCAGGTGGTTGACCAGAAGCACTGGTGCTGGGCATGGATGTCGGCACTTGAAACCCTGTCCTTATCAGATCTTCTGAAGAGAACAGTTTCTCCCAGGCAAGCACTTGGAAACACTCTAGAAAAAGCCCCTCGAGGAATCTCCCTCTCTAGACAGCAGCCTGGGGTAGTTGAAGACCTAAGACCCTCCCTGATGAGACAAATGAGAAGCAAAGAAACTTGTGAAAAGGTCAAAGGACCCTCTACCCAAAACCCTCCAGGCACTTGTCCATTCTGGGCTTTTATCCACCAGATGCCCCCCAGGCCATCTGATCCTACCTCCGGGTCCTGTGGCTTGAGGCTGGATTGGGAGATCTTCGGTCACTTCCCAAACCTAGAATTGGAGGAAATTGGCCCAACTGCTGCTACCCATATGGCCCCACCCATGACAGACAATAGGGCCCCTGAGGAAAGCAAAGTTGTTGAGTTTTTTTAATCCGATTTAACATTCTTTATCCCTAAGCCCGAGCTAGCACCGGCACCCTCCAAGCCTGGGAGATGAAAAACGGGGAGCAGGAGAGGGGGTACAATTTTGAAACTCTGCGCTGGGAAACAGTCTATCAGGGACAGGGGTGCGGGCAGAGGAGGGTGACCACGTGGTCGCTGGCTTCCAAGCCCAGCAGCACCTGAGGTCCCGGGGACCCCCCTGGGGCATTTCAGGTGTTCAGTCACAGAGAACAGATTTTAATTCTGACAAAGGTCTGGTGACTCGGTGGGAAGTAACTGGTCAATGAATTTCGTCAAGGAGGAGGGAATAAAAGAAAAACTTGTCAGACCAGTTACCAAGTTACCAGATGGCCACCTTTCCGTAATTATGTATTTAACTCTACACCACCTTCCTCCAAAGGACTGGGCCAATTTGCTTCTCTAGGCGAAAAAGCGGTTAACTGAGATCCCTTAAGACCTCTCCAGGAAGCCAGGCACTCCTCCAAATGTAAGTCTGAATCTTCACCACTCAAGATTCGGACAGTACTGTCCCTGAGATGCCAGGGAACCATGCGGCCAACTGGTCTACCTTCTTCCGCATCCAAAGAGGGGATCTCCGGGAGCCTACCGCCACACTTCCCGCCCACTGAGCTTATAACCTTATAGTGATGTCGCTGACCTTCTCTCCCAATTCAGCAAGGACTCTGGGGTCCCAGCAACATGCCTGGCTCGGCCCAGCTGTTGACGCACTATTAGTGAAACAGGCCATCCAGAATACAGCCCCAAGATAACCTTTAGGACCTCTCCCGCGCGAGCCACAGGAAAACATCGGGCAGCCAAAGCACATGAGATGGTCTAAGGCTCTGCACATCCTGAGGCAGCCTCCTTACTCCTCATGGGCATCTACCTTTTTTGTCATTACCATTCCCCCCATCTGGAACCCCGTTCCCTCCTCCCCTCTTTCTAAGCGTCATTTGCCAGCTGGAACGACCATTCTCTTTCCACAAATGCCAACGGCAACTTGTCCTCAACCTGGGGGAGGACCGGGAGCCCCTGCTCTTTGCTGCGACACAAAATCCAGTCATCTCCAAAACCAGAAGTTCATTTTAAAAAATTCCTATCATCTCCATGAGGAGGAAATTACCATGACCCTGGATTGGTTTTTTTTTCCCCCCCAGGCTGGTACTTTTAGTCCTCCCCTAGATTTTTTTTAGAAGATTGCTGACAACAACAAAAAGGAATACAAGTGACAAATTCAAATGGCCCATCGTGCGACCCAATCCACCATCTTTTATGATTATTATTCAACACCTGTGCGCATGTGTTAGACTTCCCTGTTTTCTGCAGGGACCACAGTGACACAATCACAAAGGAATTTAATTTATCAATATTCTGCAGCGATACTATCTAGAGAACATTGTGATTCCCAGGTGTTCTGGCTCCAGACACGTCTAGAACCACCGATCTGATGACTCATTTGGAGGGGAACGGGATGGGGAGGGGGGCACCTACCTACCTGCCTTGTGACATCTGCCAGCTGGGCAGCCTTGAACAGTTAATTCACTCCTGCCTTTTGACTCCCCAACCAAACAAGAGCTCCTGATGTAAGGTAAGGTAAGGACAGCATGCCATACCTCACAGTCCCCTCCCCTCGGTGCCAGCAAGGGGCAGGGGCACTGCATTGGCCGGGTGCTAGGATGCTCCCAATTCCCAACGAAATCAGCCTCGACCCTCCAACATACCCCCTCATCTTTACAAGGTGCAGAGCCAAGAACAAAGGTCGGCACAATTTTTTCTGTAAAGAGCTATACGTTCCTGGGGCGCCTGGGTGGCTCAGTGGGTTAAAGCATCTGCCTTTGGCTCAGGTCATGATCTCAGGGTCCTGGGACCGAGCCCCACATCGGGCTCTCTGCTCAGCGGGGAGCCTGTTTTCCCCTCTCTCTCTGCCTGCCTCTCTGCCTACTTGTGATCTCTGTCAAATAAATAAATAAAATCTTTAAAAAAAAAAAAAAAAGGAGCTATACGTTCCTGGCACTAACCGCAGGCACAGGCATTATGTAAATGAACATATGAGCATGCCTGGCCGTGTTCCAATGAGACTTTATTTTGGGACACTGAAATGTTAATTTCATAGCATTTTCACCTCTCATAAAATATTATCCTTTAGATTTACACACACACCCCCAACTTTTTTTAAAATATAGAAAGCATACTTGGCTCATAGGCCACAGAAAATTCACTGATGGCCCGCGGGTCAGTTTGCTGACCTCTGGTGAAGGGCACCAGACAAGTCTGATCATTGAGCCATTTCCCAGCAAGGTCTCCAAGAGCAAGTTTCTGAATTACTCCTCTAGCCTCAGCATCCCCTTCTGTAAAATGGGAATTGCTTCCTCTCCTAGGCTGGCTGGGGTGAGGATTCTGTGAGGCGGCGCTTGGCAAATGCTTAGCACTTAGTAGGTGCTCAATAAACACGGCTAAGACCAAGATGCCATTGCTTAGCCACATGACAAGTGTTGGGGACACAACAAGAAACTGCCACAATCCCTGTCTTCAATAAATCGTAGCCTGATGAGGCAGCTACTGTAAAGGGGGGATGAAAAGAGCCATAAGAAAAGGCAGCCAGAATGTTGGCAGGTGAACATTCCAGGGGATTTCCCCCTCCCCTCCGCTCCTCTGTCTTCTGGACTTCCCCAGCTCTCCACCTGGAGGGCAGGAAAGCCCAAAGCTTACCAGCTCAGACTCTGAGCTCGAACACCTGGGTTCCCAGCTAGAATCCCATCTCTACTGTACACCAGCCGTGCGATCTGAGGCAAGAGGCTTACCCCCAGGGGGGCCTCCGTGGTCTCATCTGTGAGAAGGAATTGTGGGGGGACTCAATGCTGCGTCATCAGTCAACGGCTTAGAACCGTGCAATGGCTACCAAGAAGATTCTAATCATGAACACGTCAGAGGCAGAATTAAATACTTAATATTTAATCTAAAGAGAGCACCCCAACATTCAGAAAACCTGAAACCAAGATGGAAGAAAGTCCAGACCCAGAGAGGAGAGACCTGCCTCCTTCCGCCTCCTGCTCCTACTCTCTCGCCGATGTCGTTTGTGGCGTGGCGGCCAGTTTCCTGGCACCCTGCGTGCCCCAGCCTCACCCACCCCTCTGACTGGCAGCGAGCAGCTGGGGTGGCCTCCCAGAGGGGGGAAAAAAATGCCAGTGGGTTTGGCTACAGCAGCTGGTCAAGCAAGCTCTTTGGCTTCTGATACCCCCAAAGCCCAGAGCTGAGGGTCCCCGGAGCACCTCGAGGCCCCCACTGAGCAGAGTGGTCTTCCCTCTGGTGCTGTGGGTCTGAGAACCCCCCCACCCACCGAGCAGTGGGTCGGGGAGTGGGCTCTCTTCTGCCTGCCCCAAGCCCAAAATCAGAACCAGAGCCAAACTCTGGCAGGCATTTGCCTAGCGGCAGGTCTGCTCAGAAGGGGAATGGAGCCCTGGTGCTCCCAGGAAGCTTCCAGAACACTCACAGAGTGCCAGGCGCAGGAATAAAAGCCCTCCCCACACCACCTCACTTCCTCCTGAACCGTGACACTGACAAGCAGGTCTCATCACTGTCCCCATCCTTTGGAGAGGAGACAGAGGTTTATCCACTCATGACCAATGAACAGCAAAACAGGCCTCCAAGCAGTTCTTGTAAGCACCTGGGAAAGGGTTAGCGAGGCCGATCTTCGGGGTCTCGTGACACAGAGGGTTGGGGGAGGGGTGATATTCTCGGACACTGAAGGCAAGTTTAGGGCTTTGATCCGCGCTCCCACCCACAGAGCCTCTCCTAGAACTCTCCTGGCAGGACACTGTTGTCACATAGTCAAGGTCAGTATTTGCCACCAGAAGGTCCTCTTCGAGGAGGCAGGGGCTGGTTCCCACCGTGCGGCCCCAAGCACCCCAAAGCCCGGCACATAGTAGGGTCTCACTCAAGGTGATTTGTGACCCAGCCTGCACAGACTCTCCACTCTGCCCATCCAAGGCCCCCTACATTCAGCCTCTCCTGGTATCTGCACCCCAAATCCGTGGGCAGGGTGACAGAGAGGAAACACCTCCAGCCATTTTTTTCCCTTTTAATTACCTTGACCTTCCTTTAACCTTCCTTTGCATTCTCTGCTTAAAGTATCATTGTTTTGTGACCAGGCAGAAGAGGGCACCCCGCAGAGAAAGCATGACCTAGGTCCAGAGAACAAACCAACACTTCCATCCTAAACATTGCTCCAAAAGCTTCCAGAGCCTGATAATCATGTAAGAAAAAGACAATGGCTCTGGCCACTCCAGGAAGTAGTTGGGAAGGTTCTAGAGAACTAAACGAATTGATGGATAGTTTTTCATAGGCTGGTCTAAGATGGGGGGAGCATTCCCTCTACAAAGGTTCATCTGGGTCTGTTTTTGCGTTCGAGTCTCATAGGACATTAAATATGCCTTCAAAAGCCGGGGCAACAAGGTAACATAAGCATTTGAAAAGCCAGAGGAGCACCCCCGGGTGGCTCAGTCGGTTAAGGGTCTACCTTCAGCTCAGGTCACAATCCCAGGGTCCCTGCTCCCTGCTCGGCGGGAAGCCTGCTTCTCCCTCTCCCAGTGCCTGCTGCTCCCCCTGCTTGTGTTCCCTCTCCTGCTGTGTGTCTATCGAATAAATAAATAAAATCTAAAAAATAAAATAAAATAAAAAGCCAGAGATGTCCACTGACATCCGCAGCACCTTATTCCCAGGAGCTGAAACATGGAAGGAACCTAAGAGCCTGTCCACAGATGATGATAAATGAACATGGTCCATCCACACAACAGAACACCAGTCAGCGTGAAAAAGGGGGTGTACACACACACACACACACACACACACACACACACACACACACACGGAAGAACCTTGAAGACATTGCACTCAGCGAAACAGGCCAGCGACAGAAATCCAAACGCCGTAGGACTCTACATCCGTGAAGTCCCCAGAGGAGTCCCATGCACACAGGCAGGAGGCAGATGGTGGGAGCCAGGGTCGTGACGGGGGGCAGGGAGTCCGTGCTTCATGGGGACACAGTCTCCGTTTGGGGAGATGGAAAGTTCTGGAGACGGAAGGTGGGGGTGGCTGCGGGACAGCATGAGTGTGTTTCATGCCACTGAAGTGTGCATTTAAAACTGTTTAAGATGTCAGGGCACCTGGCTGGCTGAGCTGGGAGAGCGCGCGTGTCACTCTTGATCTCAGGGTCTTGAGCTGGAGCCCCACACTGGGCATCGAGCTTACTTTAAAACAATAATAATAAACGAAAACATCGACTCTTAGAAAAAAGAAAGAAAAAAACCCTGAAGCTGGTTAAGTTTTATATTATGTGTATTAAAAAAAAAAAAACAAAAACAAAAAACTGAGGGGAAAAGAAAAGACAGAGTGGGGTGGTACTCAGCAGACAGGGGCGCTGGTTCAAAGAACCGTCACTTCACCAGCTGTTTGTGGGACAGGATAAGGCTTCACCGAGGGGACCTCAGCGCTGATCACACACCAGGAGCAGGTGACGTCCAAGCCCGACACCAGGAACCAGGTACCTCAGCAGGTGTCGGTCACAGCAACAGGTGCAGAGCCACACCTTCCCCCACGACAAAACCCCCGGCATGAAAAAGCCAGTCTGTTCTCAAAAGGCAAAAGATTGTGTTGGGGATGTGAGGACAAACAAAAACACACACATACCTCCCCCCCCCCCAAAAAATGCCCCCACCAGGGACATTTCTACAGATAATACTGTTCTAGATATTTTGACTAAAATGTGTACAGAAATAAATCCACAGAGGAATGTCTTAAATTATATCTCAAGACACAAGAGCCCGGAGTATTTCAAACAAGCACCTAAATTTGGAGACCTCGGCACGGGAATAATAAAAACGTGTTCCCGGTTGCCCTGGTGCTCCAACTACGAGTGGCTCAACCGAAAAAAAATATATATATATACGCTTTTTTTGTGTCTCAGACTTGGCACAAACCCCAGTTGTCTCTTATTAGCTGTGTGTCCTTAGGTAAGTTAAGTAAGTTCTCTGGTCTCCAACATGAAACTAGCAGTGCCCCCCTCGTAGCGGTGTGTGCCGTCCTAACACAGATCCTACACATCCTCTTCTTCCCTCCCCATCATAAATGCCAACCATCACCAAAGCCACTGCTCCCAGTTCATTTCCCCTTACCTGCCACCCACCCAGCACCTCAGAAACTGTGTTCTCCAAAATTCCTAACCCACAAGTAATGTTCTACTTCTGCGGACACTTTGCCCCAACTTTGTGATTTAGTTCCCATGCGTCCCTGACCTACCAGTGTCCCCAAGATTGCTCCACAATATAATAATCATTGTACCCTCTCCTATCCTCAAACAAGGAGGCTCTCTTTCCCTTCAGGGCCCCTCCCCAGGGCTCCAGTGGCTTCTCATGGACAATCCTGTGGCTTCTAATCAGGACTCACCTTGTATGGCTTCCTGATACTTCTGGGCCTAGGCGAGAAGACCCTCCTTTCTCCTCTCCCTTGTACCTTTTGTGATACAACCCTTAGGCCCTCCCCCCCACTGCCACACACACACACACACACACACACACTTTTACACACCTCGATCTCATGCTCACTAATTCTTTCCAGGGAAATTCCTGATGTCCGAAGGAGTCAAAACAATAAAAAAGTAACAGGGGTGTTTTGGAACATTCCTTCCTGGTTATAAAAACATTATTAAAACTATAGTGATTAGAACAGTAGCAGGCCTGGTACAGGAACATACTGATGGATATCCAGAAACAGATCCCAAATCAAAGACAAAGAAGTAAATTTCTTCAATCAACAGCAGTGAGACACCAACAAGTTATGGGCAGGGGCGGGGGGGGTGGGACATCCCTTTGAATCATGAATACAGATTCCAAATGTCCTGAATGGATTTTTTTTTATGTTAATTAAAATTTAAAAAGGGAATTTGGGGGGAAAAAACATTTTATAGATGGAAAAGAACTTTCTAGGGGCAAATAATACATTATATATTAATTTTAAAAAAAGAAAAGAACTTTCTAAACATAAAGTAACATGAGAGGTGCAAAAAGATCCCACTCCAGACTCCATAAACATCTGAAGCTTCTCTGGCAATGGCGACCCAGAGTATTTTCACCACAGAACAAAAATGTCTGAAAACACATTTGGCAAAAGGGTTAACAACCTCCATCTATGAAAACCGCACACAGACTAGTATTTCGAAAACTATTGAAGTACTAAGAGATAAATAGACAAAGGATATGAACAGGAAGAGAAAAACCCAAATGATAAACAAACATGTTTGAAAAGGCTCAACCCCGATAGCAATCAAAGACATCCACATACAAACAGTAACACCACCTCGGCTCCTCCCTGCAGTAAATTATGAAAGATGTTTCAAACAACACTCAAAGCCGGCCAAGGTGTTCCCTTCTCAGCCAGTGCTAGGAGGAGCGCCCATCCGTACAACATTTCCGGAAAGTCATTTGGCAACTGGCAGTAAGAGCCTTTGGCCCAGAAATTTCAGTTCTGGAAAAGCCAAGGCCCAAAGAAACAAATGCTCCATAAAGCTCTGAACCCAAAATGTCCATCCTTCTCTTCAGAATAACTGGAAATCGTCTAAATGCCCAAAGACAAGGAAAGGTAAGTAAATGAAGACACAACAGATTCACGAGAAGGAAGTACCCCCATTAATTGTGGACTAAGAGCTGCTGTCGTGCTTCCTTCCTTGACCCATTTCTTTTCCCAAACGTCTACCCTGAGCAATCTTACATCTATTATCAGATAAGAGATAAACTTTCTTTTGCCCCACAACAAAGTCGCACTCGTCCGCCTCTAGCCCCCTCAAGCAAGAGGAACATTCAACTGTCTAGCACAGGAGCTGGCAAAACCTGGCCCACAACTTGGCTTGTCAATAAAGTTTTATTGAGACACAGCCATGCCCACGTGTTTCTGTATTGCCCATGGCTGCTTTCCTGCTACAATGGCCCCGCTGAGGGGTTGTGAGGAGACCACACAGCCTGCAAAATCAAAAGTATTTACTACCAGAGCCTCTACAGAAACAGTGTGCCCCCAGATCTAGGGAATGCCTCCAGCTTCTTGCCAACAAATGAGGTGTGAGAAGCAGCTGAGAGCCCCGCGTACCCCAGCATACCTTTCTGGCAGTGGCTGTGTGTCCAACACCGCTCGACAAACTGCCCGTTGATGACAGTGGCAGGGCAGCTGGTCTTGCCCTTCGCCGTGCCCGGACAAATGTCCCCACACTCCTCATTGTCGTCTTTGTTCAGCACAATATAATTATCCTCCACAGAATCCAGGATGCGCGACCAGTCGATGGTGGCCAGGTAGCACAGCTCGTTATTTTTCTCGATGCGGACGGAGCCCCGGGTAATGTTCATCAAGCTATAGAGGCCAAGTTCCTTCAGGTGAACCATCTCGAAGATGACCAGTGCGTAGTTGAAGAAGAGGCGCGAGCCCCGGATGACCGTGAGGTTGGGGAACAGGTCCTTCAGGCTCTCCAGCCCATAGACCCGGAAGAGCAGCAAGTAATCAGTGATCATGATGAGTTTGGGGAAACTGAGGTCTCGGAAATCCTCGGGCCTTGTTTTGAACATCAACAGTATCTGCAAATGTCCTTCAATGACCGAGCAGTTGGCCAGCTCATGCAACCTCGTGAGGTTGTTCCGGATATCCATGCCGGGACACACTAGAAGTAAAAACAAGCCAAAAGCAAGACAGGTGAGCAAACACGCCATGGGTAGGTTCTAAGAATTAGCGCAGGGCCAGCTTCAAAGGTGTGCAACCTGAGTCGTGGGACGGACTCAGGAGGGCCCTCCCCTTGGCTCGATGCTCCTCCATCCGTTTTGAAATCCTGGATCATTTCTGGGCAAGGGGCCCCATGTCTTCACTCTGCACTGGGTTCCCGCTAATTCTACAGTGACCCCTGAGGATGTTTTCTCTCTAGTGTCTGTGCCAAAGTCGTCACCTTCTGGAAACTCCTTTGGCAGTCCCGGTGAGCCGCCTGAGAACCACTGCATCAAATATGACGCAGTAGAGACGCTAGGACTGCACAGGATTGAGTAAGGCAGCAGGTGCAGAAGGGAAAGGGGAGCCGTCCCCGGTGAGTCAACATCAGAGATCTGCAGGAGACGGTTTTAGGAGGATAAAGGTGCCCACATCCAAACGGGGCAAGGAGAGCTGAATTGGTTTTGTCGATTCTCCTGCCTCAAGGACTCTCCTTCCCAACCTGCCTTCCTCGTTCCCTGTTAACTGATCTCCCCTGCCCAAATACCCTGCGTCGTCATCTCCCGAAGGTGGTCCTTCCTGGGCTCTGGAATCCTCCCTGGCTCCCCAGGACCCTGGCTCTTCTCCCTCCCAGGCCTCGGGGCTCCCCCCTTGCTCACTCCCCTGTGCCACGCTGAAGAGGCTGCCCACCACTCCCACACCTCCAGGGCTCCGTGCCTTCCCCTTCGCGACATGACCTATGAGAAGCAGGGCGTGGAATAACAGGCGCACAAGCGGGGCCCTGCACATAGTAGGTGGTCATTTAATACCAGCTATCTCGCTGTTAGCTATTTCTCTCAAACATACCACGATCCTCTCGGGGCTCTGTGCCTTCACTTCCCTAGCTCCAGTGTGTGGGTAAAAACTACTCCAGTTGGCCAATGGAGCTCAAAAGCAGCCCGAGTATAATATGTGAATAAGTGGATGTGGCTGTGTTCCAATAAAACTTTATTTACAAGAACAGGTGGAGGCCTAGAGTTTTGTTCCTGGGGCTGTAACTTGGTGACCCTTGCCCTAGCCCTGTGTTGTCCAACAGAACTTGCAGGATTGATACCAATGTATCCATGTCCCCAGGGGTCCACTGGGGAGGCCACCAGCCATCTGTGGCTCTAAGGCAGTTCAAATGTGGCAAATGAGATGGAGGAACTGAATCCTGAATTTAATTTTACTTTAGTTCATTGAACTGGAAATAAACCCATGTAGCTAGTGGCTAGTGGAAACAGACCCATGTCCACTGTACTAGACAGGGTAGCCCGAGCTCTGTTGGCTCTCAAAGCCCCTTTATACCTCAGTGGCCTGTTTGTAAATCCAGCCCATCACCTTCAAGATCCAGTTCAAATACCACCTCCTCCAGGCACCCTTCTCTGATTTCCTTCCCCTACCCATACCTATTGGAAGCTCTTCCTTCTCCTTGTGCTCCTTAAACTTGAGTTAATATCCATCGGAACCAAATGCTTGAGACAGCTTCTCCTTGCCCCCCCCAACACACACACACGTCCCTCAGCACCTGGAATGTAAGGCTCAGGACACCATCTCTACTTATTATATTCTAAGACACTAAACCTTCCCCCAGTATCACTGAGGCAAAATGATTATCCTAAAGAAGAGTAGAAAATCCCCTTAACCCCTGAAACAGATAATGCATTATATGATAATTAAGAAAAATGGGGGGGGGGGGAATCCTCTTAAAAATCTACCCTGAGAACAACTCACAAAAGAAGCACAAATTAGGGGGGGGGGGACAGGAAAGCAAACAATTGGGGGAATAAAGCTGCAATGTTCCTTAGTCACATTCTTTGCAGACTAGGCTAAATCAAGGGAAAATACACGTACACACCCATCTACTCATGAGGAGTTGGGATGAGGACACAGGTCCGAGCCCCACATGCTCACACCACCCAAGTCCCACCTACAGCTCCCAGCCGCAGTCCTGTCCAAACATCAACATACAGAGGTCGCCCCAAGTATGGGGTCACTGACGCCTCCCACAAGTCCCCACCCGACCAGTGGTAGGCAGGGATGCCAGATCTGACAAATAAAAATGCAGGATGCCCAGTTAAATTTCAATTTCAGGTAAGCAGCAAGTATTTCTTTAGGATAACTATATCCCCTGCCACGTTCGGAGCACACTTCTCCTTAGAAATTGTTGTTTACAAGGAAATCCAAATTTAGCCGGGTGCCCTGTCTTTTCTCTGGCAATGCATGGCTTAGGTTTCAAACCTGAACGTCATCCTACATTTCAAGTGTGCACACTAAAATTTTACCATGCAGGAGCAAAAAAAAAAAAAAAAAAAAAAAACACCTAACCACCTGCCCGCCATCCTCCCCAGGCTGCAGCAGGACCAAAACCGGAGATGAACGTTCATTCAACTGTTGAACACCAGGGAAATGCAAATCCAAGCCACAGAGAGAAACCCCTTCATTCCCACAAGGATGGCTAAAATCAGAGATGGACAATAACAAGTGCTGGCAGGGATGTACAGCAAACTGGAACCCTGCTCCCCACCCCATCTGTTCTCTCTCTCTCTCTCTCTCTCTCTCCAATAAACAAAACCTTAAAAAAAAAAAATAAGCTCATCTGATTTTGAAACTTGACCAAAAAAGATTTTCTCTCACTCCTCCTCTGCCCCTCCACTTCTCTTTTAAAAAGTTCATTCACATTATACTATAGTCTACAAAGTGTGAAACAGCATTGCGGCCAAAATATATATATATATCCCCCTTAAAATTAAAAAATAACGCACTAATGACCACCTGAGCTTTTGGGGAGTCATAATCATTGATCACCAATCACCAAACCAATATAATGAAAAAGCCTGAAATACTGTGAGAATTACCGAAAGTGACACAGAGACACGAAGTGAGCAAATGCTTTGGAAAAAATGGCACAGACAGACTTGCCACAAAGCTTCAACTTGTAAAAAGCACACTCTCTGCAAAGCACAACCACGGGCAGTACAAAAAAATGACATATGCATGTACACATATGTCTACTAATAGCCAAAATGTCATTAATAGCCGAAAAGTGAAAACAGCCCCAATGTCCCTCAACCGATGTATAGATCAGTAAGATACGGCACATCCACACCATGACATATGACTCAGCCATAAGAAGGAATAAAGCAACATGATATGAGCAACATGGATGTAGCCTGAAAATTTGATGCTCAGTGAGAAGAAGCCCGTCACAAAAGATCACACGTGCTATGATTCCATTTACACGGACGCAAATCTACAGAGACAGAAAGTAGGTTAGCGGGTCCAGGGGCTGGAGGGAATGATGAGGGATGGCTAATGGAGATAAGGTTTCTCTCTGCAGTGATGAGAAAGTTCTAAAAGTGACTACAGTCGAAGGCTGCACAACTCGGTGAATTTAGTAAGAGCCAATGAATTGTATGTAAACCCTAAATAGGTGAACTGGGGGGTGCCTGGGTGGCTCAGTGAGTTAAAGCCTCTGCCTAAGGCTCAGGTCATGATCCTGGGGTCCTGGGATTGAGCCCCGCATTGGGCTCTCCACTCAGCAGGGAGCCTGCTTCCCTTCCTCTCTCTGTCTCCACCTCTCTGCCTACCTGTGATCTCTGTCAAATAAATAAATAAAATCTTTTTTAAAAAATAGGTGAACTGTACGATACTGAATCACAGCTCAATAAAGCTGTTCTTAAAAAAAGAAATTAAACAACTATAATAGTAGGGAACAATAAACTGCTTTTTTTCAAGTCTCCAGTGAATCTCACTGAACTCATTAAAGCTGTGGGTGTCCCTATTAGTCTAAACAACAGAGCGATTTACTGTTGGGACAGAAAATATCCCGAGGAGGTTAGAAATGGTGCCGGAAATCAATGTAGGGCCTTTTGTGGGCTTTTAATGCCTCTGGGTGGAAACTGAAGAATGCTTCAGGTTCCTCCAAAGTAGTCTATCGCTAAGCACCCCTACATCCTGGGACAGAAGGAGAACGGGGACCAGGGGCATTGGGGGAGCCAGCAACAGCTCCCACAGTAGCCCCCTGCTATCTGTAGGTTCGGTTACCCGCAGTCAACTGCAGTCAGAAAATATTACATGGAAAATTCCTGAAACAGACAATTCCCAAGTTCTGAATTGCCCGCCATTCTGAGGAGTGTGATGAAATCTCACGCCATCCTATTGTGCCCGGTACGTGAATCATCCCTCTGTCCAGCCCACCTGCGCTGTGTGCGCTCCTACACGGCCGCTAGTCACATCACATAGGTGCGTGCATCTAGGAAATAAATACAGCATCTGTGGGGCTCAAGACTATCGTGGTTTTATGCAGCCACTGGGGGTCTTGGAACATATCCCCTGAGGCAAAGGGGGGCTACTGTGTTCTCTGAGCACTTACTATGTAAAGTACCTGGCCCACCTACTCCCTGGCTCACTGAATTCTAAAAATAATGCCCAGAGGAGGTCCATTTTCACACCCATTTGTGTGACCAGCCAATCAAGATTCCTGCAGGCTGAGTTTTAAGTGGTGGCGGGAGGTTTGCAACCTTACAATTACATGCAGTCCACGCATGTAACTCTGTTACAGTTACCATAACATAGTGACTCTGTTACAGTTACCATAACATAGTGACTCTGTTACAGTTTTACCATCTTTGTTCCTTCAAAAACATGCCTAATGTAGAAGCAGGTGCAAGTGACATCAATCAGGAAACAGTGTAACAGTTTGCCTGACATGACAACCCAGAGAAAGCTTGTTAAAGATCATTTCTTTTGTTCCCTCCTTCAGCAAACAATCTGAGGAGGACCTGCTCCGTGCCCATCATTGTTCCAGGGACGGAAGTGCCATAGGGAACAGGACAGACCCAGATTCCTGGATCTCTCTGACTAGTTAGTTGCTATCAACTGCCTAAGTCAACTTAAAATATAACCAAGAGGAAGCCTTCAAGGAGAACTTCAGGGGCTAAAAGAGATCATAGAAACGAGCTATTTGACTTGGTCTGGGGCAATGAAGGAGGGCTTCCTGAAGGAGGTGGCACTAGGATTAACACCTATGCAAATAGTGCATTAAGAATTATTGAGTTCTGGGTGCCTGGGTGGCTCAGTGGGTTAAGCCATTGCCTTCGGCTCAGGTCATGATCTCAGGGTCCTGGGATCGAGTCCCACGTCGGGCTCTCTGCTCAGCAGGGAGCCTGCTTCCCTCTCTCTCTCTGCCTGCCTCTCTGTCTACTTGTGATTTCTCTCTGTCAAATAAATAAATAAAATATTTTAAAAAAAAAAATTATTGAGTTCTGCCTAATTTGTTGGAAGGTCAAGTGCAACAGCAAACTACAGCTCAATGCTGTGGGTGACCAGGCTGTGTAGGATCTAGAGCATCCAACATAAATATAATATAAACCATGTATGGCATTTTAAATTTTCTCTAAAAAGATAAAAAGAAACAGATGAAATTAGGGGCACCTGGGTGGCTCAGTTGGTTAAGGGTCTGCATTCAGCTCAGGTCACGATCTCAGGGTCCTGAGATCAAGCCCTGCACCTGCCTCCCTGCTCAGCAGGGAGCCTGTTTCTCCCTCTGCCCCTCCCCCTGCTCGTGCTCTTTCTCTCTCAAATAAATAAATAAAATCTTTTTAAAAAATTAAATTTAAAAATTAGTTAATTAATTAATTTATTTAATTAAATAAAGGAGTGCCTGGGTGGCTCAGTGGGTTAAGCCTCTGCCTTCAGCTCAGGTCATGATCTCAGGGTCCTGGGATCTCAGGGTCCGGGGATCGAGCCCCCCCTTCAGGCCCTCTGCTCAGCAGGGAGGCTACTTCCCCTTCTCTCTCCGCCTGCTGCTCTGCCTACTTGTGATCTCTGTCAAATAAATAAATAAAATCTTTTTTTAAAAAAAGAAAAGAAAAAAAGAGGGACACCTGGGTGGCTCAGTCAGTTGGGCGTCTGCCTTCAGCTCAGGTCACAATCCCAGGGTCCTAGGATTGAGCTCTGTATCAGTCTCCTTGCTCAGCTGGGAGACCACTTCTCTGACTGCCTGCCACTCCCCCTGCTTTATTCTCTCTCTCTCTCTCTCTGACAAATAAAGAAATAAAATCTTTAAATTTAAAAAAAAGATGAAATTAAATATATTTAAATTAACACAAAGTATCCAAAAATTTTACTTCAACATGTAAGCAATACTTAAGAAATTATGAAGGAGTATTCCTTCATCCTACTCTGCAGGTTTTTTTTCCCACAGGAAGCTTCCAAAATGCCATGCAGCCCATCTCAATTCAGATGCCAAATCTGCGGCAGAAATACAAGATCTGCACACGCAGCTTTCATACAACGTAGCACTGAAAATGCAGGCGCATTTCTCCAACTTGTTCCAAACGTACTAAAGGGTTTTCCAGCAACAGAATCAAATACTGACTTTTTTAATATTTAAATGACCTAAAGTAAAATAAAAGTAAAGACTGGCCACGGCTTCAAGAGCCCCACATGGACAACACACATGGGACCTCTCCCTCGGAGCGACTCTTTCTTTCGGATGGAGCTGGTCTAGAACTTCCTGCCGCCTGGAGGGATGTGACAATGTTCCAGGCAAGATGACTTAACACGAGAGCCACCTTGGAAAGTGTCCCTTCTCCCTAGTTGTCTCTCCACCGTGATAGCAGGCAAGAAGTGTGGAGAGGCAGGAAAGGGGGTACCTAGAAGGTTCTGAGAGTGCTTTCCAATGCTGAGAGATTTAGACATTCTGCATTCGATCGTGAATGTACTCCACATTCTTCAAATGCTCCCGGGTGACCTAGTCTGGGGCCACGTGTTCTCTGCATTCTTACCAGTCTTAACACCCCGAAATTCAGGAGTCCTGTGCCAACGAGCCTTGGGTTTAGGTGTCTGGCCACCACCCGTGCCAGTTCCGGGCCGTGCTAGAAACCCAGGAGATCTGGCTTTCTACCCCAGCACCTGCCAGCCGTGGTCATCCTGAGCCACGGACCTGTGCCACCCCTTCGAGCTCTGCCTCCGTTTCATCGCTGCGAATGACGGCAGCAGCATGACGAAGAAGCCACGAAGAGCTGATGAGAACTGGAATCTGGCCGCATCCACGTGTCAGTGCTCTGCCCCGAGCTGGCAAAACCAGTTCCTAGACGTGTCACCTTCGGAAACGAGAACTGGGCCACACCGCAGTATAAGACTTCCTGAAGATTCTCCACCCGCCCGAAAGACTGACTCTCAAAACTGGCTTTCCCCACAGGATAAACGGGGGAGCTGGAGCGGGTGGCAGGGAGAATCCAGACCCCAGGTTTCTAATGCAGGTTCCAGGACCGGCAAGTCAGCTACAAGGAAATCGCTGCTTTATTCACTCAGCCAACATCTGCTGGGGGTCCTGGTGCACAAGGCACCATGCTGGGCACGGGAGCTATCAAGATAGATGAGGCTGAAGGCTTACAGCTCGTAGAGACACCGAAATAACTGCCCAGCTGCTATCAGAGTGTGCTGAGGCAATGTTCTGCACAGACCAGAGAGGCCTGACAGCCCCAGGTGCGAATCTCAGCTTTGCTGACTGGCAGCTGTGTGACTTCAGGTGAGTGACTTAACCTCTCTGGGCTTCCATCTTCCTGGCCCCACTGGGTAGGAAGGCAGGTGCACAGAAGTCAAAGGAGGCAGGAGTAACAGGCAGCCAAATAAATATCACCGAGAAGCCAGCTCAGACAAGGTCTGAGGGACCTCAAGAGGTTTGCAGGAGCTATCCCAACTGCATGGGGGTGAAGGGTGAGGGATGGAATCACCAAGGCTCGGGGGCAATGCTATAAACACAGATGCCTCTGGACTCTGAGTTCTTCTCTGGAAGTCTGCTGCATGTAGTTCACACATGCAACCCAGGGAGGTTTATGGTGGCCCAGAGGTCAGGTTGAGGGGGGAGACGGGGAGCTAAAGCACTGGGAGTCTTCTGCAAATTCCTGGTAAAAATCTCAGTGAGAGAGGAAGCAGCCCACAGAGAGGAGACCTGAGGAAGGTGGTTCCTTTTTTTTTTTTTTTTAAGATTTTATTTATTTACTTGACACAGGGAGAGAGCACGCACAGGCAGGGGGAACGGCAGGCAGAGGGAGAGGGACAGGGAGAAGCAGGTTCCCCGCAGAGCAGGGAGCGCAAAATAGGGCTCGAGCCCAGGACCCTGGAATCATGACCTGAGCTGAAGGCAGAGGCTTAACCCACTGAGCCACCCAGGTGCCCCCAGGAAAGTAGTTCTTGAGCCCAATCAAAGGAGAAGATAAGAGGGTCCCTCTGCCACCACAGGGGTCAGGGGCCCCAATGTGGGTGCCTGGGGCCTCGGATACTCGGGGACAGAGGAAGCGGGTAACAACAATGGACCATCATCACACACAGAGGACGGAGAAGAAAACCATGTAAGCAGAGCACCAGAGGGGAAAGACGGCCCTGATGGGACATTCGCCATCCAGGCCATCATCCTTCTGGAAACTTCTCACAGTCCTGGAGGATGCACCAACGGGATCTCCTGAACAGACCAAGAGCCAAGAAGGCTCTGTGGGAGATGTGAAAGCTAAAGAAAGACCGGGGAAAGCTAGAACTGAAATCCCTGCGGGTTCTCCCTCCCCAGGGGAAGGGAGAGGCCTAAGCTGCGATGTCCACAAGGCAGGAACATCAAAAGGCCGGGGGAGACCTGCGAATTCCTCAGACCAGGGAAGATAAACTCTCAAAAACAGGCTTTCCCAGGGTCACCACAGAAAGCCACATCAGTCACCGCATGTGCATCGGGCTCCCCCGGAAACTGCTGGACACAGAGGGCTGGCAAATGCCCTGAGGGGCTGGGGGTGCGCAAGCCGGGGACACAGACAAAACACTGCGCATGTGTTGCCCAGACCGCTTTTCTCGAAAAGGAATGCGACGGGAGGCTCAGAGGGAACTGCATCCTCCTTGAGGCCACACAGCAAAGATGAGACAGAGCCAGGACCTGAGCCCCATACACTAGTTTGCTCGGGCTCTCTCTCTAATTACAGTCACATTCCATGGGGCTGGGGGGTGGGGCCTCAACCCATGAATTTGGGGAAGAGGGACATAATCCAGCCCATCATGCACAGGGCCGAGGACACCAGCACCTGCACCCTTACCCATCACACAGAGTTCCCCACAGTGTGCTCTGGGCATGGCCAGCCTCAGAATCATGGACGGGGAGGATGCAGATTCCCGGGCCCAGCTCTAGATGCTAGACCAAATAAATCAATATATCTGGGAGCCACACCCCAGAATCTGCATGTACACAAGGTTCTCCAAGGGATGCGGTGGGGACTCAAGTCAGACAGACACACCATCTACCCGTCCTGGCCCACCAGCCCCCCCACCCCACCGGTCTGTCCCCTCTCTTCTGTCCCACCCACTCCACTGAGCACTTTGCCCCAGGGTCAATGCCATCAGATGCCTGCCCTCTCTGGGGGCAGTTGCTAGAGAGAACCCCATAAACGTGGTGGTCTGCCCCCAGCAATCTCAAAGAAAGCAGGACCCACATATGTTTTACATGCCGGTGTCGCCTGCAGCGGGGTTTCAGAGCCGATTCTGACCCTGGTCCTCATCTTAGCTAGCTAGGGCTGCCATAAGAAAATACCATCGAGAATACAAGCTGGTGCAGCCACTCTGGAAAACAGGGTGGAGGCTCCTCAAAAAGTTGAAAATAGAGCTACCGTATAACCCAGCAATTGCACTACTGGGTATTTACCCCAAAGATACAAATGCAGTGATCCGAAGGGGCACATGCCCTCGAATGTTTATAACAGCAATGTCCACAATAGCCAAACTAGGGAAAGAGCCTAGCTGTCCATCAACAGATGAAGGGATAAAGAAGATGTGGTGTATACACACACACACACACACACACGGAATACTATGCAGCCATCAAAAAAAAAACAAAATCTGCCATGTGCAAAGGGGACTGGAACCAGAGCGTATTACCCTGAGCAAAATAAGTCAATCAGCGAAAGACAATTACCACACGATCTCACTGATATGAGGAATTTGAGAGGCAGGGCGAGGGGTCATGGGAGGAGGGAGGGGAAAAAATGAAACAAGATGGGACCAGGGAAGGAGACAAACCATAAGAGACTCTTATCTCAGGAAACTGAGGGCTGCTGGAGGGGAGGGGGGCGGGCGGGAGGGGGTGGCTGGGCAATGGACACCGGGGAAGGTATGCACTGTGGGGAGTGCTGTGAATCGGGTAAGTCTGATGAATCACACACCTGTACCCCTGAAGCAAATAATACGTTATATGTTCATTTAAAAGAAAGAAACTCCCACTGACTGAGCAGCGTAAGCCACAGAAATTTATTTCTCACAGCTGGGGTCTGAGATCAAGGTAGCCAGCACAGTCCACTTGTGGGGAGGGCTCTCTTCCTAGCCTTTAGACCAGGGCTCTACCCTCATTTTTACCTCCCCAAAAGCTCCATCTCCAAATACAGGGCTCCCAGGTATGAACTGGCAGGGAGGGGGGCTACAGGAGGTTGCTTCTTACTCCGGACAAACATGTATTAAGCCATTCTCCAGCCGACACTTAGAGCATGGTCTGTCTCATTTACCCGTATGGCCAACGCTTCACTAAACGCCTCTCCAGTGGGCAGACCAGTGTCTCTGGGGAGCCACCGAGGTACCCCCAGTCTGTACTGAAAGGGGAGGAGAAGGGGTGGGCGATGAAGCTGGAGAGGGAAGAGGGAAGCCTCTGGCCCATGAGGGAGAGGCAAGTTTCGTGGGCAAAAGGGGGAAGAAGGGTGCTTGGAACCAGAAGCACCAGCGAGAAGCCTGAGGCAGGAGGAACAGGGAACCCCGAGGAACAGCAGCCAAGGACCTCAGCTAGCTTGTGTGCCGGGGCAAGGGGTTTAGGGGCAGCTGCGGAAGGACCCAAGTAGGAAGCAGGAAAATCCCCGTGGCAGCAGAGGACAGAAAGGACTGAACAGAGCACCCTGGCCGAGAAGAAAGGGGGCCTATCGCGGGAGCCGGCACAGGGAGAGAGGCGAGGCCACAGAGACCCTGGGGAATCACCATCCGTGGGACGCAGGACCCAGGGAGGTGGAGGAGGGGAGGGAGAAGTGAGGAGCACCCACTAATGAACGCGGAGAGGACCAAGGGTCTATGCCCACCCCAACACCACCTTCTAGAAGCCTGGGAGCCAGAACATCTAGGCTAATTCCTAATCCCACTCACAACTTTGCAGTCCTATAGGCATCATACATCAAACCACAGGATCCTAAGAAGTTTCCATGCCCCTTGGGGGTCCTATCTACCTCTTCTCTTCTCTTCTCTAGAAGGAGACAGGCAGTGCCACAGAAGACGCAGGAAAGAAAACCAAAAGAAGTTTTACAAGACCAAAGGCACTTTGTTAAAAAAAAAAAAAAAAAAAGTAGCAGGAGCTTTGCTACAATGCAACCACATGTAATTAGGAAGGAACATCTCAGACCTCATCCCCTTTCTGATCTCCGGCAAGGGAACAGGATACATCTTTGGAAACAGACTGGCAACAAGAAATCATAGAAGGGCTGCCGGAAAACAGTGGTAGCTCCCCGCTCTTCACGCCTTTGTGTCCAAGCACTACCTTTTTGCGCACGGTTAGCAAACACAATTTTTGGAAAGTACCTATATTTTCCACGTTCCCACAAAGGCATAGGAGAGAAGCAAGAATCTCCTCCTCTCAGGCTGCTGTTCCCGAACACACAACAGAGGCTATCGTACAGACGCGATGTGACACCGTCCCTTCTGGAATGGGAAGAAAAACCCAGATCGGAACTCAAATTTTAATCCTCGTTGAGTCTGCCTTGAACTCCAACAGGAACTCATATCCAGTCTGCAGATGGCGACAAACCCGATCTCTTTCTAAAACACCCAAAGCCACTGGTGAAACGGAACACGGGAGACCGCTTCTTGAAACAAGGGCCGAGGTCTGGTGCCATCTCGTGAACTTTCCAAGACATAACCAAGGATTTCGGCACCGATAAAAAGAGGACCAGAGAGACAGATACGTTTTATGACATGCTACATGGGTCCTGGCAACATTCAAATGCACAAACTTTAGAGCACAGTGACCAGGTATCACCTACAGCCCCTTCTCATTAGCTCTGTCTCTGGAGTCCCCTGGAACACAGGCTTAGCAAACACTGTGCCATCGTCCCTAGGGAAATACAAAGTTAGGTCCAGCAAGCAAGCCTCTGGCCACGATGTTTCTGTCAACTGATTATCCATAACCTTGTTTTCTGTGCATTTCTGTTTAAATACACCTTATTTAATAGACAGTGTCGATCCATTAACTTTGAATCACAGCCAACGGCACCAGGCACTAGAGCTTGGGTCTGAACAAAGCTCACGGACCCATGTGTTTTCTCCATGAGGCACATCACAGCCTTCCTGCATCTACTCTCTACATTTGCACAAAACACCCCATCTACAATGACTGGGCGAGGCCATTTCAAAGAGCACAATCACCCACGAAAAGCACGAAAATGTGGGCAATGGGACAGTATGTCCATCGCCAAAGGAGACACTTGTTTCCATCTCTGAGGCTGGTCTGAATTCACCCTCCGGGAGATCTAACAAGCTGCTCCACCACCCTGACCTCAGAGGGGAACGGTTCGCGACCCAGATGGTGGGACACTCCACGCATATCCAGGAAGAGCCACCAAAGTGCCCTGAGTACTGCTTTTAGGGCTGCAAATTAATTTTAGCCTCAAGGCAAATTCACAAATAGGGAATCCATGAGCCATGAGGAACTTACGAGTGCTTAAATACAAAATGTAAAAAATTAAGAATATTAATTCAGTTGGGGCGCCTGTGTGGCTCAATAGCAAAGTGACTGACTTTGTCATGGGTCATAATCTCAGGGTCCTGAGATCAAGCCCCGCCTCAGACTCTACGCTCAGCGGGGAGCCTGCTTCTCCCTGTCCCTCTGCCCCCTCTCACGCTCACCTACACATGCTCTCTCTCTAATAAGTAAATATTAAAAAAAGAAAGAAAGAAAGAAAGAAAGAAAAGAAAAGAAAAGAATACTGGGGCACCTGGGTGGCTCAGTCAGTTAGGCATTTGCCTTCAGTCCAGGTCATGGTCTGGGGGTCCTGGGATCGAGTCCCACAATGGGTTCCCTGCTCAGCAGGGAGTCTGCTTCTCCCTCTCTCTCTCTGCTGATCCCCCAGCTTGTGTGCTCGCTCTCTCTCTCTCTCTCTCAATTTAAAAAAAATAATAAAAATAAAAAATTTTTAAAAGAATATTAATTCAATTATAAGAATGTTTTAAAGTCTACGGAGAAAACAATGAAGAACAGATCATGGTTGCCAGGGTTAGGCAGGAGAGAGCTTAACCATCAAGTGGTGTCTAGAGGGAATCTGGGCGATGGCACTGTTCCATATCCCAGTTGTGGGGACAGTCCCACAACTCCATGCCTGAGTTAAAATTCATGTAACGGTGCACACGCGCCCACGTACAATTAAGACGCAAACTGAGAGCACTGTCACCTCCCAGGATAGAAATGGAATGATTTTAGGAACAAAGTGTTGTTGCAAGGGACTTTTGTTTTTGTTTTTTCCTGTCCAGATTTTTGTAAAGCTGTTGCCATGAGCATGCATTACTTGTTATTTTAATTAAAAAACCATATATAGGGCCCCGTTATAAAACATAAGCCAATGTATGTATCCTTTTTTTTTTTAGAAGATGATTTCGCTATTTTAGAGATCGAGAGCAGGTGTACACAGTTGGCTGGAAGGAGCAGAGGGAGAAGGAAAGAATCTCAAGCAGACTCCCCGCGGAGCAGGGAGCCTGACCAGGGCTCGCTCTTGGCACCCTGAGATCATGGCCTGAGCCCATGAGACCTAGAGTTTGACGCTCAACTGACTGAGCCACCCAGGCGCCCCTAATGTGTGTATCTTAACAGAAATTAACACGGGGGTCTTGAAAGAAAATCTCATAGCGGACACCACTTCCAAGTTCTAGACACAAAGCCAACAGCAAGGGTGCCTCATTCAACAGCAAGAGGACTGTCCCCATAAATAAATTTTGAGATCACACACACAGCTAACGAGGGAACATCGTGGTATTTTCTGGATACCACTTGGACCCATGAATTCAGGGAGCATTAATTTCTTTAATACAGCTTTCTCTGGGGCACCTGAGTGGCTCAGTTGGTTGAATGACTGCCTTTGGCTCATGTCATGATCCTGGAGTCCCAGGATCGAGTCCCACATCCGGCTTCCTGCTCAGCAGGGAATCTGCTTCTCCCCGGTAATCTCTCTCATCTTATGCTCTCTCTCTCTCAAATAAATAAAATCTTTTTTTTTTTTTTTATACAGCTTTGTCAGTTAGGGGGAAAACCAGCAGCCCCAAACATTCGTGATGCGGTCTTGACAACAAGACCCCCACAAGACATTAGGCAGGTCATCCTGAGATAAGCAGGAGTTTGTTGTAAATTAGGAGTACGCAAACTCTCTCTGTGATGGGCCAAAATATAAATATTTTTGTGGGCCATGAGATTGCAACTATTCAACTCTGCTGTTAGGGCACAAAAGCAACCCTAGATGATGCCAATAAAACTTTATTTATAAAACCCGTGTGGGCAGGCAAGAGGGAGCCTATGGGCTGTAGTTTGCTGGCCCCTGTTCTACACGAAGGAGTTTGACTATATGAATTCAAAACTGGGCCGACAGCAGAGGGCAGTAGGGACTCTATGAAGACAAGAGCGAACACCTGAACCCAGGAAGGGAGCAGAGAGGGTGAAGAGAGAGCCGGGGGGCTGGGGAACACTCTGCGGGGGACTACGCCTTCCTGGCGTCCGGTGGGGAGGGAGTAGGCAGTGAGCCAAAGGCATGACTTGACCCAGAGAGGTCAGCTGGGGTGAGGGGACCAGAGACACACTCAGGAGGTGAGAGATCACCTTCACTAGAGCCATCGGCAAAGCAAAGCGATGGAGACACTAGCCAGAGAGCTGTGGGCAGTGTGGTGGATGAGAGGCGAGAGGGAGGCTGGTCAGGGCCCAGCAGGGGAGGCTGGGCACAGGAAGGCTGGAGGTGGGTGGTGGGCAGTGGGGTTCAGGGAGTAGTGCGTGTTCGTAGGCGGGAAGGGAGAGGCTCTGGGGCAGACGGAGATCCCAGTACAGAGTAGAGAGCAGGGACCCAGGTGGAGAAGTGCCCTAGACGAGGGAAAGGTTATCTCCCTGAATGCAGTCATTCTCAACGAGGGATAGCTGCCAATGGCCAGGGACTGTCATGACCAGAGAGAGGAGATGCTGCAGCATGTTGTTGGGGGGAAGAGACCAGGGATACGGCGCAAAATCTCACAATACACAAGACAGCCCCCCCACAGCCAAGACCAGTCTAACCCCAAATGTTACGAACGCTGAAGCGGAGAGCTCCTCCTCTAACCAGATCAAGAACGGAATCGATAATGGCGTGGGGAGCAGTGGGGGCCCCCGGGAGCTCACCCCCATGACCTCTATGAGTGAGCAGGGCAGGAATGATGGGCAGGGCTCCAGGGGAGACACGTGAGGTTAAGAATAACCTCTGGGAGGTTACGGAGCAGGCAGAAGCCCTGCTCCGGGGGCCCCAAGCATGCAAGAGAACCCACTGGAGAAACATCTGGGGCCACTCTTGAGAAATGAGGGACACCTGAGAGACAAGGGGACTCTGGAAGCAAGCCTCTCACGCCTCAATCGGCTGCCTCGCTGGACTCCCCCAAAGCCCTGTGGGTTTTTAGTTTAATTAATCCCACATTGCCTTCATTCTTTAACTTTGCAATGCCCCTCCCCCCACACCCCTCCACTCCCAGTAATCTCTGGCCACAGTCACCCAGACCCAGGAGCAATTGGGGGTGGGGGGAGGTCCTGACCAGCTAAGCAGCACAGCAGGGGCTCCATGGGACAGTGGCCATCTCCAAGAAAGTCCTTCACTTCTGAAAAAAACCACACCACCACCCCCTAACCCCCAGGCCAAAATGCCCTGCCGGTTGACATGAGAAATTAATGATCTGTAAAGTTTCTCGAAGTTTCCTCCCAGGGGCATCACATCTCATTGAGTTGATAGGATTTTGTTAACCATTACCACCGGCCAGAGGAAGGGAAGCTTGACCTCAAGAGAGCAAACTTATATTAAAAGAAAGCCATGCTCTAGGGGCGCCTGGGTGGCTCAGTGGGTTAAAGCCTCTGCCTTCAGCTCCGGTCAGGATCCCAGAGTCCTGGGATCGAGTCCCACATGCGCTCTCTGTTCAGCGGGGAGCCTGCTTCCTCCTCTCTCTCTGCCTGCCTCTCTGCCTACTGGTGATCTCTAACAAATAAATAAATAAATCTTTAAAAAAAAAAGAAAGAAAGAAACCCATGCTCTAAAAAAAAAAAAAAAAAAAAGGAAGGAAGAAACCAAATGGCCTCACCTGTGAGAAGGGAGCATAAACGCTGCTTTATATGCCTTGAGGATTAACTCAGGTTATATTCAAAACATATGGAAGCACACCCGCCACAAGTTTGCCCGTATTCGTATACAGTGGTTGGGAATTATCTAAGAATAGGAGAGCCGTGGCTTGGGGCACTGGTGAGAGCACAAAGAATATGAAACGACTCAAAAACAAATATTTTAACCAAACACCTTCTACACGCCAGGGACTGCTCTAGGCTCCGAAAATGTCGCCATGAATAAAAGAAGCCTAAGCCTCTGGGGCCCCTGGGGGAACTGTATACATGTAAAGAAGTGGTCAATTAATTACCAAAGCTACAAGGAACAGAAGAGCAGGGAACCACACACACGCATGCACGCACACACATACACAAAACCTAGAAACGATCTAACCTTTGTCTTGGATTTTCTTTTTTTTTTTTTAAGATTTTATTTATTTATTTGACAGAGAAACAGAGAGAGGGCATGAGAGGGGAGAAGGTCAGAGGGAGAAGTGGACCCCTTGCCGAGAAGGGAACCCAATGGGGGACTTGATCTCGGGACTCCGGGTTCAAGACCTGAGCCGAGGGCAACTGCCCAACCAGCTGAGCCACTCAAGCACCCGGTCTTGGATTTTCTTAATGAGAACCCAAGCCAACTGCCACCTTTACTGAGTGCCCACTGTATACCAAGCACTCAGGCCTTGGAACCACTGTGTAACAGAGAGGAGCTCAGCAAACACGGGTTGTCGACTCCAGAGCCCGTGTGTGTGTGTGCTTCCCCAGGGACCTCATTCTCCGGCCCGGAGCTCAGGAGCTGTGGTTCTTTCCCTCCCCGACCCCTTCCTCACCAGGACTGATTTCCTTTTATGGAGAATTCTGAAAAAGTAACCCAACAGATATTTTTAAAGGAGGGCCTCAGACACCAGGAGGAAACTTCAGCCATGTTGTCCTGAAGGGTTCTTCATTTCTTGGCCCGCCCCCAGAACAGACTGCTACCAAGCCCAGGGAGAATGCCGGGGCTGGGGTTTGCCTCCATCCGCTGCCAGCCCAGGGAGGCCCAGGAGGGAAGTCCGTGGGGCTAGGGGCTATGAGAGGCTCAGGTGAGGTTAGAGACCTCCCTGGGTTGACAGGTAAGAGCCCTTCATGAAGTACAGAGCTGGGGGTGGGGAGTTCTGGGGGTTTGGGGGAGACATGGGACATCCAGCAGCAGTCAAGAACCTCACCAGGGCACCATACAGAAACGTTCCAGTTCTCCCTCTGGCACTGACTTTAGGGCAGGTCTAGCTGTCTCCTACCTGAATCTCAGTTTACTCCTCTATGAAATGGGCAAACAGTATCAACCTCTGCAGGCCACGGTGAAGGTGTAGAGAAATAAGCCCATGGCATCTGGTGACACTATAATAATCACAATAAAGACACCCCTACTTCTACTACAACAAACGCCCCGTTGCCAAGGCGCTAGAGTTTGCCTCCGGACATCTGGAAACAGAACCCCAAAGTGTAAACACGGATCTGAAGTCCCCATAGCCCCGGGCCTAGATCCAGAGAGGGGGGTCAGATTCTACAATTCTCCCTGGGGAGCACCTATGAACAGGGACCTCAAGGGACCCTCAGTCCTGTCACCCTCGACTCTCACTCCAAACCCCGTGCGCCCCTGGCATTTGACTGTCCAAGGCCGCACGGCCCCAGGGACTCCACTTTACAGAGGACCCGAAGAGGACGCGTGTCCCGTCTCCGGAGCGAGGTGGGCTCGGAGAGGACTAGGCACGGGTCCGAGGCGCGCTTGGGAGAGGCACCCGCGGCGGGGCGGGCACTGGGGCAAGGTTCCTCCGGCCCGGGGCCCGCACACGGGGCGCGGAACCGCGAGCCCAGGCGGGCAAAGGCCAAGGTCAGCGGCTTCCCGCCCCGCGCGGGGCCGAAGCTACGGTCCCGGCCACCCGCACCACCACCACCACCCCCACCCCCACGCACCGAGGAGGGCTCTGGGTCCACGGCGGTGGGCTCCATTTTGGCAAGGGGTCCCCTCCCCATCGCGCGGCTCCCCGCCCACTCCCGGGCCCCCCGACTCACCCTCTCCGGGGTACAGGTGGCCCGCGGCACCCAGCAGCAGCGCGGCCACCGCCACCAGCAGCGGCGCGGTCGCCGCCCCCCGCCCAGCCCCGGCGCCCATGGCTGCAGGAGCGCGGGGTCCCGGCGGATCAGAGCGCGCGGCGCCGGCCCGCGGGGGTCATGCTCCGAGGCGGCCGCCCGAGAGGCGCTGGGGGACGCGCGTCCTTCTGTTCCACGCCGGCGCCCCACCGGCCGCAGCCCCTCCCGGAAGGGCCCTAGAAACAGCCCCAGCAGGGGCGCGGGGCCTCGGCCTCTACAAATCCGGCGGCGCCGCGGCGGAGGCGGCCCCGACCCCGGACCGCCGCGGCCCGGGCCCCGTCCTGCGATCTCCCGGCCCGGAGCCCTTCGCTACGCCCCGGCCGCCCGGTTTTCGGCCCGGAGCGCTCTGGGCCACGATCTGCGCGCGCTGAGACAGACGGACGTGCGGACAGACAGACGCGCGGACGGCCGGGCGGGCACCTGGGCAGGCGAGTGGCGGGCGGGCGGGCGGCGGGAGCGAGGGCTGCTCGGCCCGTAAACAACGCGGCCCGTCAGCTGGGCCCCGTGCGGGTCGCGGGAAAAGGCGGCGCGGATCGGGACTGGGAAGGGACTCGGCGCCCGGGAGAGGCCCGGGAGGGGTGGAGGGAGGACCGCGAGAGGGAGGCGCCGCCCCGCCCCGCCCGCCAGCCTCCCCACCCCGGGCCCCAGCGCTCGAGGGCCCCCGGCGCGCCCTGGCCCAGGGGGCGCCCCGACACCCCGCGACTCGAGTCTCAGAGTTTGGAGGCGCCCCAGATGCCCAACCCATCGAGACGGATCCCTTCTTTAACGTTTTTGCTATTTCATTGCCTTGGACTTGGGAAGGTTCATCTTGATTTTTTTAAATATTTCATTAAAATACTGTTTATCTTGGTCACTGGGTTTTTTGGTACTCCCTTAAATGTTGCGCTCGCGTCACCCTCGTCCCAGTCCTGCCAGCGCGTCTCCTAGTAGACGCGCGGGCGCCCCCGCCCAGCGCCCGGGCCCTGGGGACAGCCACGTGCACGCGCGCCCAGTGCGCTCAGCGTCTCCGTGGCAGGGCTAAGGGAGGGTGCCTTAAGCGCGGCCTGTGGTTCAAGTTGGAGAAAAGGCACCTGGGAGAAGGTGCAGGATCTCGCCGAAGGGCAAACCAGGCCCCACAGAGCCGGGTTACCGCACAGGTGGACACACCCGCTTTCCAATACACGGACCCAGAGTCCGTGTGTGTCTGAATGTCTAGCAAATGTCATTCACGAATGGGGCATGACAGCGGCCAACCCACCTTGAGGGGCGGGAGGGGAAAGGGAAGGAGCCTTAAGACTAGAAAGCCAGAACCGAGTGGAATCGGACTCCCTCTCCACTCACTTCCTATGCGGTCTTGGACGTGGGACACCCTCTCTCTCTCTCTCTCTCTCTCTCTCTCTCTCTCTCTCTCTCTGGGTTAGCCTCCTCTCTGTGATGGTAACCATACCTGCAGGTCAGATCTGACAAGGGACAAGAACAATAAAGCATGAGAAAGCACCCAGCACAATTCTAGGCAGAGGGCGCTCATTCTTCCTCCGATCCATTAAACAAATACTCGTTTGCCAGGAGCTCAGCCCACTGTTCCTCTAACCCACCAAACCTACTCCTGGCCTCTGGCTCTTCCCTCTCCTGTCCCTCTAGCCTTCGCCCCCACCTCTGTGCTCCAACGCGCCTTCCCAGACCACGCTTTGCAAATGCCCCCCCCCCATCCCATTGTCCCCTTCCCTGTTACTGACATCACACCAGCACCTCCTGAAATTCTTTGGGTTTTCTGTGTGTCTTCTCCCTTCCCCACTAAGCAGAAATTGTGCGGATCGTTTTCACCATGTTACACCAAGTGCCTGACCTAGCTGGTGCTTAATAAATATTTGCTGAATGGAAGAATCAACATAGAATAAGTAACGAGGATTTACAATGAGCAAAATAAACACGCTAGGTTCCCTTATAGACCTCATAGTCTGGGGGGGGGGGGCATTAATTAAACAACCCTGGGGGCATAAAGGGGGGGGGGGGTAGGGGGGATAGGGAAGGATCCTCCAAGGAAGTGAGTTTGGGCTGGAATCTGAAGGTGAGGAGGAGTCAGCAGAGGAAGGAATGGGAGGGTTTCAGGTGGGGAGACCAGCATGAGGGGCCCAGTGGATGACAGGCATACCCAGGCACAAAGAGAGAAGGGATGGTGGACTCAGAGTCAGGGCTAGGAGGGGAAGAGCCTTGAATATACCACGTTAAGCCCCCTTCCAAACCACCTTTATCCTAAAAGCAATGGGGAGCCGCTAGAGGGTTTACACAAAAGGGTTCACATAATCTGATTTTCTTTCTGAGAATCTTTCATCCTGTGCCATGAGGCAAGCATGGACCCAGGGATAACAAAGAGAAGGTAGCTGCAGTCCCGGGGTATCAGGAATTATGGGTACAACAGTGTTATCCTTCCTCCTTGTGCAAACCTGTCCAGAGCTGTGGGCTTCCCTCAGATCCACGGGAGCCCCCAAAAGCCACCACAGTTCCGGGTGGGAAGCACGTGCTGAAAAACACAAGGAAGGAAACACGCTGGCCTCTGGAAATCCTTCAGGACACAGGACTTGTGTGTTGACGAAAGGATCATTTCAGTTGTGACTTGGAAAGGAACACCCCGCCACTTCCAGAAACCACTTACTCTTTCTTTTGTAAAACCCCCCAGCTCCCCACCTCCCAAAAAATAGTCATCTAAAAATTGAAAGTCAACCTCTGCCTTTTAAACATTTTTGGAACAGAAGCAGAAAAACCAGGCTTTGGCACTTTCAAATAATTGATTCGGGTAATAACCATCTGCTAATATCAAAACTGATGGTTGTGGGGGGGGGGGGGGCGCCTGGGTGGCTCAGTCAGTTAACCGTCAGGTCATGATCCCAGGGTCCTGGGATTGAACCCTGAACCAGGCTCCTTGCTCAGCAGGGAGTCTGCTTCTCCCTCTCCTACCCCCGCCCCCGCTGCTTGTGCTCACTCTCTTTCTAATAAATTAATAAAAAATCTTAAAAAAAAAAAAAGAAACACATACTAAATGATTATAGGGATAAAGGGACAGAATGTCTGCAACTGACTTTCAAACCATTTCGAAAAAACAGACAAAGAAGGAGAGAACAAAGCAGATGTGATAAATTTTGACAAAATTTGTAAATCTGGTGAAGAGTGTGGACATAGAGATTTGCTGTACTTTGCATGGAGTCTAGTATCATCTCAAAATCAAGAGTTTTAAATTTTGAAAAACTATTTTGGCTGGCCGGTTAGTTGGTAGAGTATATGACTCTTGATCTCAGGGTTGTGAGTTCAAGCCCCATGTTGGATGTGGAACCTACTTTTAAAAAACAAAAAACCGTTTGGGGCTTTTTTATTTCACTTTGTTTTTGTTAGCCTGGCTTTGGTTTGACATTTAAATACATTGTACTCGGAACTGTATGATCTCAAGAGAAAGAAAGCTTGGTTCATTGTTCATGAGTATAGACAACGAACACTTTTCCTGCCCATGAAATGGCGCTTGGGGAGACCTTACCCTCAACCTGCTGGGGGCCTTCTCTTAGCAGGTCCTTCTAGTGCAATCATCTTCAATCTAGCTGTTTTCCATTTCACTGAAGCAGGAAAATAAATGTAAATCCAGACTCCTATGTTGTCATGGAAACCTGATTTAATACATTACGCTTAGGAGTCAGGAGGCAAAAAGAAAAAAAATTACAGACTGCGTTCATTTGAGAATAACAGTGCAAAAACTCAGCATGGAGAATTTACTAACAGAACCAAGCAAATTAAAGCACGCACACTCGCGCGCATACACACACACACACACAGCACCAACGGCAGGATCAGGTGGAACCAGGAGTGCACACATGGTTCAATGCTAGGAAGTCTAGCCATCGAGATCACCGTTCTAATAGATCAAGGAGGGAAGTCTCATGACCCCCACGACCAAACTACAAATGTATTTGATGAATTCAGCAGCCATTCACAAATGAAACCATAAGACACTACAATGTGGAAATATTGTTTCATAATTTCAAAGTAGGGAGTATCTCATTAAGCAAGGCACAAGTCCCAAATCTAAAATCCAAAAATAACAAATTTGGCTATGCAAAAACAGATTATATGAATAGCAAAAAAAAAAAATCATACATAAGGTCAAAAATCAGATTTGTAAAAGTGAGGAAAAAAATTTTAAGTCAGAAAAGATTAAATGACAGATAAAAGCCATGCATTATATTATATTACAAAATACACAAAACATAGCTTTTCTTTTTCAGTGAGATAAAACCCCACATTCTTGTTTGCCACAATTTAAATGGCAAAGGACGTGAATAGACAGCTCACAGAGACAGACTGCTGAAAAGAAAAAAAGAAAATACAAAAGGGATTTAAACATAAAAGAGGATGTTCAGCTTTCTTCATGCTTATAGATATGCCCACATCACCTTCACTGAATCTGCCAACAATCAGAAAAACAGGCTAACACAATATGAACATCTGTGAGAAAGCAGACTCTCTTGTAATCACTGGTACAAATCAGGTCAATCAATGGGAGGCGATTTGGCAATGACTTTCAACAAGTAAATTTCACTGACCCTTTCCACCTCTCACCCCATTTCCAGGAATTTATATGCTGCATAGGTGTACTCCCGTAAGTGTAAAAAAAAAAGAAAATATATATATATATATATATTCACAAGGATAGTCATTGCAACAAAACCTAGAATCAATCTAAATAACTTTTCCCCCCAAGAAACAGAGACCTATACATTTTCTCAAAATACTTAATCAATTCAAATATTTCAAAATTTTCTTTTTCTTTTTCATCTCGTAAACCATTCACATGGGGTTTGTATCAACGAGTTATGGTAACTTGCAATCTCATATTTTTTCATGGGTTTTCTTGTTTCTTTTATTTTTTTCAGCTTGAGATTATAAAGTTAGGTGACATTGGTATAAGAAAACAATCGTCTTGGGGGCACCTGGGGGGTACAGTCAGTTGAGCATCTGACTGTTAGTTTCAGCTTGGGTTGTGATCTCAGGGTAGTGGGTTCAAGGTGGGAGAGTGGCTTGGCTCCCTGCTTGGTGCAGAGTCTGCTTAAAAGACTGTCTCCCTCTCGCTCTGCCCCTCGCCTCTGTGCTCTCACTCTCTCTCTCTCAAATAGATAAATAAATCTTAAAACAAAAGAAGAAGAAGAAAAGAAAGAAAGAAAAGAAAGGAAAGGAAAGGATCACTTCGAACTTATGAAAACAGAGCAGAGTGGTTAGTTACCAGGGCTGGGGAGGGGAGCATTAGGGGATGCCATTTAAGGATACAAATTATAACTAGCAGATATAAAGCTCTGGAGTTTTAATGCACAACAGTGATTATAGTCGCCAATACTGGGTTAGAAACTGCAAAGTTGCTAAGAGACTAAATCTTAACAGTTCTTAAGAAAAATAAATAGGTGACATGATAAAGAAGTTAGCTAATGCTGCTGTGTTAATATCACGATATATGAAGGCATCAAACCAACACCCTGCACAACTTAAATTTATACCACATTATATGTCAATATATATCTCAATTTTTAAAAGCCTAAAAAGGGGGGGGGGGGAAAGAGAGAGAGAGAGAGAGAGAGAGCAGACATGCTCACACAGCTTGATGTCTGTCCGTCCTGCTCCCCTTGGGGGTGTGTTTTCCACTTCCCCCGGGGCTCTGTGATTCTTAAAACCTCCATTTCTAACCCGTATTCAAATATACTCAGTTACTGTTTTGAATCTTTTTTTTTATTATTATTATTATTGTGGTAAAGGGCATATAACAGAAATTACCATTCTAGCCATTCTTTTTTTTTTTTTTTTTAAGATTTTATTTATTTTATTTGACAGACAGAGATCACAAGTAGGCAGAGAGGCAGGCAGAGAGAGAGAGAGAGAGGAGGAAGCAGGCTCCCCGCTAAGCAGAGAGCCCGATGTGGGACTCGATCCCAGGACCCTGAGATCATGACCTGAGCCGAAGGCAGCGGCTTAACCCACTGAGCCACCCAGGCGCCCCATTCTAGCCATTCTTAACATGTACAATTCAGGGATATTTAGTAAATTCATAATATTGTGCAACCATCACACTAGCTCCAAATTTTTTTTTCCATGCCCCGAATTGAAAGCCCATACCCATTAAGGAACCGCGTCTCATTTCCCCTCCCCTCAGCCCCTGGCAACCACTAATCTGCTCTCTGTCTCTCTGGGTTCGCCTATTCTGGACATTCCATATAAATGGAATCATGTAACATGTGACCTTTTGTGACTGGTTACTTTCACTACTTAGGATAAGGCTTTCAAGTTGCATCCATATTATAGCACGGATTAGACCTTCCTTCCTTTTTATGGCTGAATGATATTCCCTTATCCGTTGCAGTTTGAATCATCAGACCTGCTTCCCACACTCCCACCTTGAACCTACCCTTGAACCCACACTTTCTGAAGGCTGCCGTGTCCCAGAGGCATAGCCCCTGGGGTATTTCTGACTAAGGGGCTCCTCCTGGCTTCTGAGGTTACTAACTGCAGAGCTGCGGTCAAGAATGTAGCTTCCTTTAGTTTCAGAGAATTTAGATACTAGCTGGACTGAAGGAATAAAATGCTTAGAAGATGGGAAAGCCTCTATGGGGAACTATTTGTACCTGAATAAAACCAAAAAAGAATATTAAGGGAGCATTGCCAATTCATTTGCAAGTGTGGGCACCGAGGTGTTTGCCTCTCCTCCCTCTGTGCTTCCTTCCAGTGCAGCTTCCGAGAAAGGGAAAAGGCATGACGGAACGCACCTGAAACAGGTCTATTTCTCAAAAGCATTTCTTTTCACACTGCAAGGTACAGGACCGTTTCCCACTGGCAGAGGGTGGGTTACCTGAGTCTGGGTAGAAACATCATACATAAAAAGTAATAATTCAAAGAAAACTTCCTAACATAAATAAATAACAGGAAAGTAGCCAGTGGGACACCATGACCTTTTTAGCAAAAGGATGAGTTGTCTATCTGTACTAAGACGAAGAAAATCTGCAAGATGTATACTATTTTTATACAAAAAAGTTAAATGAAGACTAGGGTAAGGGAAATACGACCGTCTGTGGGGTTTTTTAAAAGATTTTATTGATTTATTTGATAGAGATTACAAGTAGTCAGAGAGGCAGGTCTAGAAAGAGGAGGAAGCAGGTTCCCTGCTGAGCAGAGAGCCCAATGTGGGGCTCGATTCCAGGACCCTGAGACCATGACCTAAGCCAAAGGCAGAGGCTTTAACCCACTGAGCCACCCAGGTGCCCCATGACCATTTGTGTTTTAAAAGAGAGTGTGAGGGGCCTGAGTCCAGCATAGGGCTCTCTGCTCAGTGGGGGAGCCTGCTTCCCCCCTCTCTCTCTGCCTGCCTCTCTGCCTACTTGTGATCTCTCTCTCTCTGTCAAAATAAGTAAATAAAATCTTTAAAAATAAAAAGTAAAAGAGAGCGTGAGATACAGCAACGCCAGTTAACATACACCTATCCCCAGACAGTTCTAGATGCATGAAATTTCTCTCAAATAATACACAGGAAACTGGCTAACCTTTTTCTGTTTGGAGTGTTTAAACCATGTATGTTAATTGCCTTTTCAAAATTCATCATGAGACAGAGACATTTTTTCAGAATAACATCACCATATCTACCACATGAAATAAAATAAATACAGAGGAAAAAACGTTAACAGTCTCTGACCCATTAAAAGAAAACCATGGTACTTTATAGGGAGACGTAAAGTAGAACTTAAAAACAGGACACTGTGTGGGGCATTCCCTCTGCTTCCCAAAATATATGTAAATCCAATTTAATATCAAGATTTATAAATAAAAGAATATATGAAAATTATTCTGAAGTTCGTCGAGGGGAGAGTTTCTCAAGCTTGGGACGATGGACATGTAGAGCCAGATCATTCTTTGTCATGGGGACTGTCCTACACACTTCAGGATGCTCGGTGGCATTCCTGGTCTCTATGTCAACAGCATGGAACCATGTGTGACAACCCAAATTGTCTCCAGACATTGCCAAGTATGCCCCGACCGCAAACTCCTGGCTGGGAACCACTGATGGAAAAAATAATGAAATCAGCACCGAGAAGAAAATCTGGAGAAAAAAGGTAATCAGGACGGCAATAACACTTTCGGATATTCAAATGTTAAAGAGCTAAAATGAATTCAGAATTCAAATAGGCACAAGTATAGGCAGGCTGTTGAATCAGTGTATCAGAAGGACTAACCTGGAAATAGACCTCATTTTTAAATAATTGATCTTAAAAGCGTCTCGCAATTGGGGCGCCTGGGTGGCTCAGTGGGTTAAAGCCTCTGCCTTTGGCTCAGGTCATGATCCCAGGGTCCTGGGATCGAGTCCCGCATCGGGCTCTCTGCTCAGCAGGGAACCTGCTTCCTCCTCTCTCTCTTTGCCTCTGCCTACTTGTGATCTCTGTCTGTCAAATAAATAATAAAATCTTTAAAAAAAAAAAAAAGTGTCTCGCAATCCGTCTGAGTTGGAAAGGAAAATTTTCTCCAATACCGTCATTCAATAAATGGAGCTGAGATAATTGTTTGGTAATTTGAGAAGGAAATCTATAAAGTCTTTAATGAGTGTATTTAAAGGCTTGATCTAGGGGCACCTGGGTGGGTCCGTCGGTTGAGTATCGCATTCTTGATTTTGGCTCAGGTCATGATCTAAGGATCAGGACCCTCATTGGGCTCTGTGCTCAGTGGTGAGTGGGTTTGAGGATTCTCTCTATCCCTCTTCCTCTGCCCCTCCCCCTGCTTGTGTGTGCTCTCTCTCAAATAAATAAATCTTTTTAAAAAATAATAAATAGAAGCTAGATCGAAAACAGAGTTTAAATCTAATTTGCCACATTAAAAATTTGCTACACTTGGATTGTTCTCTCCTGTTAGAACAATCTGGATGAATATAAAATTGGGTGTAATCTCCCAAGAGAAAGCACTTGCTAAGCATATCACCAAAAAACATAACAAAAACGTCAGATTTCACTCTGTGAAAGTAAAAACATCTATGTATCCAAAAAGAAGTACCAAAATGAAAACAGAATAAGCAGCAGAATGAGGAACTATATTCCCCAAAAAAGACACGAAAGGGGTCCGTATCTATATATGAACCCTATATAGACAGAGGGTGTTCTCAAGTTGATAAGGGTTCCACTTTCCAGATAACAAGCAAGTGGTATTAAGGGACTCTTTCCAAGAGAAAATAAAACTGCCAAGGGGCCAAATGTTCAGTTTTATTTCTCACCAAAGAAACATGAGTGAAAATAACAAGTAGATGCCAGTGTCCGCCTGGTAAATTCACCAGTTTAAATATAGGATACAAAGAGACAAGAAGATTACTGTATGATCCAGTAATCCCACTCTAAGATATATACCCCAAAAGAATTGAAGGCGGGAACTCTAACAGATGGTTTTAACCAATGTTCACAGCAGCCTTGTTCACAGTAGCCAAAAAGGTGGAAACAACCCAGTGTCCATTGATGGATGAATGGATAAGACACAGAGATGCATCCGTACGTGTAGTAGTATGCAGCCTTAGAAAGGAATGATGGGCGGGGCGCCTGGGTGGCTCAGTGGGTTAAAGCCTCTGACTTCCGCTCGGGTCATGATCTCAGGGTCCTGGGATCAAGCCCCACATTGGGCTCTCTGCTCAGCGGGGAGCCTGCTTCCCCCTCTCTCTCTCCTGCCTTTCTGCCTACTTGTGATCTCTCTGTCTGTCAAATAAATAAATAAAATCTTAAAAAAAATAAAATAAAAAAGGAATGATGGGCGCCTGGGTGGCTCAGTCATTAAGTGTCTGCCTTTGGCTCAGGTCATGGTCCCAGGGTCCTGGGATCGAGCCCCACATCAGGCTCCCTGCTCCATGGAGAGCCTGCTTCTCCCTCTGCCTCTCTCTCTCTCTCTCTGTCTGGAATGAATGAATGAATGAATAAAATCTTAAAAAAAAAAAAAAAGGAATGGCATCCTGGCACCTGCTACAATAGGGATGAAACGTGAAGATATGCTGAACGAAATAAGCTAGGCACAAAAGGACAAATAGTGTATGACTGCACCAGTACAAAGTATTACAGTAGTCAACTTCAGTTACCAGGACTGACAGTGGAAGGGGGATGATGGGTAGTTGTTTAACTGTACAGAGTTTCAGCTTGGGATAATAAAAAAAAGTTCTGGGCGTTTGCTAAGAGAGTAAAATGCAAGTGTTCTCACCACCAAAAAATGGAACAAAACAAAAAAACGTAGCTCTGTGAGATGATGGCTGTGTTAATTAAACGGGGTTGTGGTGATCCTTTCACAAAGTGTACCTATGTCAGAAAATCACATTGTATACTTTAAATGTACACAGTTCTACTTGTCAATTACATATCAGAGAAGCTGGGGGAGAAAGGTCTGGAAATGGATAGTGATGACAGTTGCACAAAGATAGCGATGTATTTAAGGTCATCGAACTGTACGTTTAAAAATGGTTAAAATGGCAACTTTTATATTTTACTATGATTTTTTATTTTTTCTTTTTTTAACCATGATTTTTTAAAGCAACGACAACAACAAAACCCTAAAAGGAGGGTCCTTAAGTGCATATTCCTTAGTGAAAAAAAAAAAAAATTCTGCAAAGGCTACAGACTGTATGATCCCAACTATATGACATTCTGAAAAAAAAAAAAATGAAATTACAGAGAAAGTAAAAAGATCAGTGGTGGGGCGCCTGGGTGGCTCAGTGGTTTAAGCCTCTGCCTTCGGCTCAGGTCATGATCTCAGGGTCCTGGGATCGAGCCACACATCCGGCTCTCTGCTCAGCGGGGAGCCTGCTTCCTCCTCTCTCTCTGCCTGCCTCTCTGCCTACTTGTGATCTCTCTCTATCAAATAAATAAAAATCTTAAAAAAAAAAAAAAAAAGATCAGTGGTTGCAGAGGGGCTCAGGGCAAGTGGGGAGGGATGACCAGGTGAAGCACAGCGGCTTGAGGGGCAGTGAAACAATTCTTTTAAAAATATATATTTTATTTATTTATTTGACAAACAGATATCACAAGTAGGTAGAGAGGCAGGCTCCCTGCTGAGCAGAGAGACGGACATGGGGTCTCGATCCCAGGACCCCTAGGATCATGACCTGAGCTGAAGGCAGAAGCTTTAACCCACTGAGCCACCCAGGTGCCCCGAAACTGTTCTGTACAAGACTATAGTGGTGACTTCATGTCTTTATACATTTGTCAAAACCCAAAGAAGAGGGGCATCCGGGTGGCTCAGTCAATTAAGCAACTGCCTTGATTTGACTCAGGTCATGATCTCAGGGTCTTAGGATTGAGCCCCATGTCAGGCTCTCTGCTCAGCAGGGAGTCTACTTTTCCCTCTCCCTATGCCCCTCCCCCTCCAGTCTGCTCCCTCTCCCTCTGCCCCTCCTCCTGTGGCTCCTGTATGTGTGCTCTCTCTCTCAAATAAATAATATCATTACCAAAAAAAAAAAAAAGAAGAAGAAGAAGAAGATACAATGTCAAGAGTGAACCTTGTGCAAACTATGGACCTTTGTTAATAATAATGAATCATTGTTGGCTCATTTGTTGTGACCAATGTTATCATCCTAATGCAAGATGTTCATAATATGGGAAATTGAGGGGAGAGGGAGAAAAGGGGGTACAGGAATTCTCTGTATTTTCTGCTCAATTTTTCTGTAAATCTCAAACTACTCTAAAAATTTTACAAAACAATTATTTTAAGTTTCAAGGTCATTTTTAAAAAAGAAAATAAAAGAACACCCTTGGGACACCTTAGCCAACTGGCATCACTGTGCTGCAGTGAAGAGTTTGGGGGTGGGAGTGATCAAGAAACCCCTTTTCTGTCTCTGAACTGTTCCCAGGGAGGGCATTTGCCAGCTCTGACCTTGAACTCCACATCCTCATGCCCAGTGCTGACTCAGAGGCGAACCCCATCAACTCCAAGATCCCCACTCCATCCCATTTCTGGCTGACTGACAGCCCCTTAACTTAAGGTTTACTGTACCATCTCCAGTTCTGGGTTCTGAAGTCACCTCCTGATCCTTCGTTTAACAAATACTGATTGAGGGGTTCCTAGGTGGCTCAGTCAGTTAAGCATCAGACTTTTGAATTTTGGCTCAGGTCATGGGATCCAGACCGATGTTGGGCTCAGTACTGGGGGTGGAGCCTGCTTAAGATTGTCTCTCCCTCTCCCTCTGCCCCTCCCTGCCCCCGACGCATGCGCGCTCTCTCTCTCTTTAAAAAAAAAAATTAATTGAGCATCTACTAGGTCCCAAACTGAGTATATCCACCCCCTATTAGTACTGTAGCAAATTACAATACACTTGGTAGCTTAAAATAACACATTAATTATATCATAGTTAGGGAGATCCTACCTCCAAAACCATCTGGCTAAAGCTAAAATCAAGGTTCCTGCAGGTTCTTCTTCCTTCTGGAGGTTCTAGGAGAAAAATTCATTTCTTTGCCTTTCCTGGCTTCTGGAGGCTGCCTTCGTGCCTTGGTTCCTATCACTCATCCATCTGCAAAGCCAACAATGTCAGGCCCAGTCCTTCTCACCTCACCATGTCTCTGGGTTTTTTTTGTTTTGTTTTGTTTTGTTTTCCCTCTGCTGTCTCCCTCCCTCCCGTTTAAGGACGCTTCTGATTAAGGATCCTACAGATAATCCAGGGTCTTCTCCCCACCTCCGGGTCCGCTGATGAACCACCTCGATGCCCCTTGCCTGGCAGCCTCACATATGCCCAGGTTCCGGGGATTAGGAAGTAAACATCTTTGGAGGCGCGGTTATTCCGCTCACCGCGTGGTGGATGTGGCCTTCAGTGAAACAAACAAGCTTGTCTGCCCTCATTTGTAGAGGTGACCGTCTAGTGGCAGAAAATGGAGGGGGGGGGGGG
>NC_081558.1:5910394-5948229 GCF_022355385.1 Mustela nigripes | reverse complement strand
GGTTAAGCACCTGCCTTCAGCTCAGGTCCTGATCTCTAGGTCCTGGGATTGAGCCCTATGTCAGGCTCCCAGCTTAGCAGGGAGTCTGTGTCTCCCTCTGCCTCTCCCTCTGCTTGTGCTCTCTGTCTCCCTCTCTCCCTCAAATGAATAAATAATATCTTTTTAAAAATAAATAAAGCCCAACTCTGATTTTAAAAAAGAAGAAGGAAGCTGAGAGCAGAGCTGTGTATCATTTCAGACACTACTGTCTCCAAGTGTTAGAAACCCCAACTAGAAGCGGCTTAAATCTTAAGAAACAAGTACTCTATGATCTCACTTACAAAGAATCTAAAAAGGCTGAAATCAGAAAAACAGAGTAGGATGGTGATTACCAGGGGTGGGCGGGGAGCTGGGGAGATGATGCTTTAAGGGTACAAAGTTGCAACTAGCAGATAAATAAGGTCTGGAGATCTAATCTGCGACGTAATGATGATAGTCAACAATGCGTGTTATAAACTTCAAGGCAGCTGCGAGATTAGATCTTAATTGTTCTCCCCACAAAAAAGAAATTATAATTATGTAACATGACGCTACCAGGGGTAATCATATTGCATTATATAAATGTATCAAATCAACATGTCGTACACCTTAATTTTACACGATTATGTTTCATTAAAAAGAAAAACCTTAAGGGGACATGTTATGTCTTGGAAGGAGGAGTTTTGATGTTGGGTGGCTCCCGGGCTCCTAAATTCAGTAGAGTCGGCACTCGGATTCTTTCCATGTTTCTGCCCATCCATTTGTAGCATGTCGAGTGAACAAAGATGTTGAGTTCAGCTTGGAGATGTGCTGAGTCGGAGGGGGGGGGGGAATACCCAGGAGGAATATCCAGGAGGCGGGTAGATATCAGAGTCCAGAGTGAGACAGGAGACACAGTCATCCCTACACCAAAGTGGAGGATCAAACCCTTGGAGAGTATGTGGAGCAAAAAACTGGCTTTTCCCAGCAATTTTGAAGCACCTACTGCATATACCAGCACTCGCTGGGCTCTGGGGATTCAGTGATTCCATGGGGTGGGTTCTCCCAGAGGCAGACCCCAAGCCAAGAACTTGGATGCAAGGATTTATTTTTTTTAAGATTTTTTATTTATTTATTTGACAGACAGAGATCACAAGTAGGCAGAGAGGCAGGCAGAGAGATGAGGAAGCAGGCTCCCCGCCGAGCAGAGAGCCCGATGTGGGACTCGATCCCAGGACCCCGAGATCATGACCTGAGCCGAAGGCAGCGGCTCAACCCACTGAGCCACCCAGGTGCCCCGGATGCAAGGATTTATTAAAGAGGAGCCTGCATCCTATGGGGAGCCCTGCAGCGTGAATCGCATCTCAGAGTCTGTTCTGTCTGAACTTCTGCACTCGTCTGTCATGACAGGTAAGGAGGTGGGAGGCTTCTAGGCACTTCTGGCTCACCTCTGGGAGAGCCACTCCAGAACCAAGGACAGCACTGAAAGCCACAGGTTGAGCTCTCAGTAGGAAAGCATGAGGGGGCAGGGTGGGGGGACGAGCCCACAGAGCTAGAGAGAGACCTGGGTGGGCATCAGCAAGTCCATGTCCAAGTCCACGGTACCACTTCTCTGGGTGTGATTTCAGACGAGTCCCCTCACTTCTCTAGACCCCGTTATGCATAACCTCATCTTTAAAAGGTCGCCTACCTTATACATTCATTCTGCAAATATTACTGAGCGCCTACTGTGTGCCAAGACTGGGAATCCAGAGGTAAACAGAGCAGTTGAAGCCTCCTTTTCTCATGTGGCAGGGGAGGGAAACACACAATAAACAAAATGAGTAACTGACCTATATGAAGTCCATTGGGCTGGGATGTCCACCACGGAGTAAAATAAACCAGAGATAGAGATGTTGCCAGCCAGTGGTTTAGAGAGTGAAACTTTATATAGGAAGATCCAGACGGCCTCTCTGATATGGCAGCACTTGAGCAGAGATCAGAAAGGAGTGAGGGAGGGAGTCGTGTGGGTTTCTAGAGGAAGAGCATTCAAAGAATCGTCAGTGCAAACTAGTAGTCAGTGCAAAGGTCCTGAGGCAGGTGCTGACTTGCTGGAGGATGAGCAAGAGGCTGGTGTGGCTGAAGCAGAGTGAGAGACAGTCAGTTAGATGAGTAAGAGAGGATGTTCACACACCACAGGGTCTCATAGCCCATTGTAAGAACTTCAGATCTGACTCCTACATCTGTGGATTATTTAATTTGGATTAAATGAGATAAGGCAGGGTATACACTTAACACAGAGGCTGGCACATAGCAAATGTTCAGGAAACACCTGCTAAGGATTATTTCTGGAGACCATCAACAGAAAAGAGTATGGAGCCTTCTGTGAATTGCAATGAAAAAATGGAACATCATAAATAGTAATAAAATAATTATCTAGTAATTAAATAAATAGTAATAAAATAATTATCTCCCACCATCACCACCAGGCTATTGACAGTCAATGAAACTCCTAGAACTCAGCCCCACCCTTACAGTTCTCTGATGTGGCCTGACCTCTGGCCCAAGGAATGGGTCTGTCTGAGACCTCAGAGCACGTTCCCAGCCCAGAAGAATCCAAAGGACAGTTTTGAAGTCACATCTGCTGTCCACCATGAGGCACATCAAAAAAAAAAAAAAAAAAAAAAAAAACAGTAGCAGATAAACTGACTCTGTTCTGAGTAGGTCCCCACATCCCACCCTGCCCTAAATGGAAAGCTCTCCTTGGCTGAGATACGTAAAGGTGCTCGATGGCACAGGAAGAAAAAGGAAATAAAATGATTCCAAGTGAGGAATTCAGACAGTTAGGATAGTCAGTTAGGTAAACCCCAATGTTTTAGTCCTGTCTTGTTCCCTTATGTAGCTGTCTCTGGACCTCAGTTTCTACGTCTGTAAAATGGGCATTCTGGCTTAATGACCGATGATTCAGAGATCGCTCCCTCCACCTTGTGCCTCTGTGGTCCCTGGGATCTCTGCACACGATTGTTGCAGCATTCCCTGAAGGGGGAGAGGGGGGGAAAACCCAGCTGTCCATCTACAGGGGACTAAGTAAATAAATACTAAAAAACATTCATGTTGTAGAACAAGGGCCAGTTTTTGTAAATAAAGTTTTATTGGCACAAAACCACACCCATTTGTTTCTGTATGGCCTGTGACTACTTTGGCGTGATGACAGCGGAGGTGAGTGGTTGTCACAGAGATCATTTGGACCTACAAAGCCTAAATACTTACTCTCTGGCCCTTTAAGAAAGTTGGCCAAGTCCTGCTACAGAGTATTACACCACCCTTAAAAGTAGCATGCCAAGTCTTGTTTTCCCAGATTGTGACATGGAAGGAGGAACATGATCTATGATTATGGCCAAAAAAAAAAAAAAAGTGCAGAAAATTGTGCATAGTACAGTTCCATGTGTGCAAAATATATGGGTATGATTTATTTATTTGAGTACAGGCAGAGAACCCTAGGAAAAAACCATACTGGTGTTCATGTGTGTTTAGAGCATTCTGGAATGATATACAAATGGTAATTTTCACAGTTAGAATCACAGTACCTTTGCTTTATCCGTTTGTTCTTCAGTACACATCTGGGTTGCTTCCACCTTTCGGCTCTTGTGAATAATGCCGCTATGAACATGGGTGTGCAAATATTTCTTAAGCGCCTGCCTTCAGTTTTGTTGAGTATGTACCCATAAGTGAAATTGCTAGATCACGTGGACAATTCTATTTTTAATTTTTTGAGGGACCACCATACTGTTTGCCATAGTATCTGTAGTATTTTACATTCCTATGAGCAAGACGAAGCTTTTAAAATGGAATTCAGGGGCGCCTGGGAGGCTCAGTGGGTTAAGCATCTGTCTCCGGCTCAGGTCATGATCCCAGGGTCCTGGGATCAAGCCCCATATCAGGCTCCCTGCTCAGCGGGAAGCCTGCTTCTCCCTCTCCCTCTCCCACTCCCCTTGCTTGTGTTCCCTCTCTCGCTGTGTCCCTCTCTGTCAAATAAATTTTTTAAAAGACTTTTTTAAAAAGTTCAAGAAATAGGTAAAGATATCCAAAAGAGATGGAAAATATCCTAGTCATTCCATAAACAGCCCAACCCTGATACAAAAGTGACAACCTAGAAAAACATTTGAAGACCAAGCTCCCCAAGTATATATGTATGTGTATACACACACACACACACACACACACACACACATATATATAAAGAGCAAGGGCAAATGTACTGAATAAAAACCCAAGACTCATCATAATTCACAGACTCATCCATAATTCTGAAACCAAAAAAGCTCTTCCTTTTGGGTAAAGTTGCCAGCCAGCTTGACCCAAAGTGATGGAAGCCTCTTTATAGCATTCATGACCCAGAACGTGTGATGCATTTTTGCTGCTAAAATATTGACCTGCCTGACAGTAAGGTCCTCCCACACACCCCACTAGGCAATTTTGGTGACCCACAGCACATGCCATCTATTGTATGCGTGTGTGTGTTAAATTAATAATTTGCCAAGACCTTAGAGGTCACGTCAATGAGCGCGCATCGATGTTGGCCCGAACAGAGAGCATCTCCTCCTGACCCCTCACTCAGAGATATTGCACAGCAGGTGTACTTACAACCCAGAAACCAACAAATGCTTCCTTTTCCCCATTTGCCAGCACTCTACTGAGTAGGGACGTCTTTTTTTTTTTTTTAAGATTTTATTTATTTATTTGATAGAGAGAGATCACAAGTAGGCAGAGAGGCAGGCAGAGAGAGAGGAGGAAGCAGGCTCCCTGCTGAGCAGCAAGCCCGATGCAGGACTCGATCCCAGGATGCTGAGATCATGACCTGAGCCGAAGGCAGCGGCTTAACCCACTGAGCCACCCAGGCGCCCTGAGTAGGGAAGTCCTTTAAATGAAATTCACTATCAGCCAATGAAAGAAAACACAGGGCATGTTCATCTCCTAAGAAGTCAGAAGATTATTCTGATAAACTCTCAATCCAGGCCTGATGGTAAAAATGTAGCAAGTTAAGGGCGCCTGGGTGGCTCAGTCGGTTAAGTGTCTGCCTTCGGCTCAGGTCGTGATCCCAAGGTCCTGGGGTTAAGCCCCCAATCGGGCTCTCTGCTCAGCAGGGAGCCTGTTTCCCTTCCTCTCTCTCTGCCTGCCTCTCTGCCAACTTTGTGATTTGTCTGTCAAATGGATAAATAAATAAAATCTTTTTTTAAAATGTAGCAAGTTAGTAATGGTAAGAGGTTTTTATGATCCCGGTGGCACACACACACGGAATCAGAAGTTCTATTACCTGGGCTCAAACCCTGATTCCTCCATTAGCTGATTTTCCTTGACTTTCTGACCCTAAACTCCTTTCTGTGTAAATAGGAATAACAATAGCACCTTACCTCTCAGGACTGTTTTAAGGAATTAAGTGAAATAATCCCTGTGAAATGCTTTGAAAAGTACTCGGCAAATATTAAGAACAAATGATAATGACTGCTATTCATTGCCCAAAAAGGGGGGGGGGACCTTCCTCATGAGAAATTGCATTTTATCTCAATGACTCCATTGCATTTAACAGGGAAATACGAACTTTCTTGTTACAATTAAAGGAAAAGAATATGTTGCCATGATTAGAATGTCTGTTGTCATTGTTAGTATTCGGATGTCCTAACCATCAGTATAACAAGAAAAAATAAAGAGAAAAAAAAGCATTAAGAGAAAAGGAAATCAAATAATATTTCTTTACAGGAAGTAACCTTATTTACCCTAGGAAAACTCGCCAAGAAACTATTACAGTTAATAAGAATTCAGGAAGGCAACAGGATACAAAATAAATACAAAAATATGAACAGACCAGTAATTACCAGGAAACATGGGGAAATGACTCATTTTATATTATTCACCCAAAATGTCTATAACCTATGAATATATTTCATAATAATGGCATAGGGGTTCATATGGACAAAATCATTAAATTCTTAAGGAGTATAAAAAAAGCTAACCAAAGTGTGCCTGGGTGGCTCAGTGGGTTCAGCATCGACCTTTGGCTCAGGTCACAGTCCCAGGATCCTAGGATCGAGTCCCGCATCAGGCTCCCTGCTCTGAGGGGAGTCTGCTGCTCCCACTCCCCCTCCTCCCACTCGTTCTCTCAATCTATCTCTCTCTCTCTCAAATAAATAAAATATTAAAAAAAAAAAAAGAAAGAAAAAAAGGCTGGGGCGCCTGGGTTGCTCAGTGGGTTAAAGTCACTGCCTTCAGCTCAGGTCGTGATCCTGGGGTCCTGGGATCGAGCCCCGCATCGGGCTCTCTGCTCAGCGGGGAGCCTGCTTCATCCTCTCCCTCTACATCCCTCTCTGCCTACTTGTGATCTCTGTCAAATAAATAAATTTTTAAAATCTTAAAAAAAAAAAACTAAATAAATAAATATTCCTGAATGGGAAGAGTATTATGAAGATGTCACTAGGGGACAGATAACAAAAACAATTTATAGAAAAGAACAAAAAATTCTTAAACAGATCCAAATATAGATAATTACTTGGTATTTATAAGCAAAGAACTTGACATCAGAATGCAAATGGCTACTCATGCAGTAAACGGACCTGGGACAACTCAGTCATCATTTGAAAAAAGCAAAATGAAGTCTGACATGCCTTCCCATCATCCCTCACAACCAAATAAATTCCGGGAAGACAAAAACGTGAAACCTAAAAACATCGCAGTAACCCACCACTAGAAGAAAATACAAGATGGAGATTAACCAAGGATACAAATAATAAAGGAAACACTAAAATATTTGATTAGATTAAAAATTTTAAACTTCTAGGGGCTCAAAACTACTTTTAAGAAGTTAAAAGAGGGGCGCCCGAGTGGTTCAGTCAATTAAGCATCCCACTCTTGATCTTAGCTCAGGTCTTGATCTCAGGGTTGTGAGTTCAAGCCCCACATGGGGCATAGAGACGACCTAAGTATATAAAGCTTAAAAAAAGTTTTTTTTAATTAAAAGAGAAAAGAAAAGCCAAAAAAGAATGTTTGAAATGTATTTTCTGGGATGCCTGGGTGGCTCAGTTAGTTAGACATCTACCTTCTCCTTGGTCAGTGGGGAGCCTGCTTCTCCCTCTGCCTGCCTCTCCCCTTACTTGTGCTCTCTCTCTGCCTCTCTCTCTCCCTGACAAATAAATAAAATCTTCAACAACAACAAAAAAGAGTATTTGCCAAAGGATGCTTTTTCCATAAGAAATCTTAGAAATCCATACGAAAATATGAACAACACAAGGCCAAGTGATGCGTGAAAAATCTGACTTTTTAAAAAGGTGTCAACCGTGTATAAAATAAAATGAGCTGTGCTATTTGCCTACTGGTCTGGTAAAACAGAATATCCCTTGCCAGTGAGGACGTGGGGAAGCAGAAACAATGAGTAAACTTAACGAGCATCCTGAACATAATAAAAAAGAGACTAGTGGCCGGTGATCTGAGGGTGAGCGATGGGTGGGGGTGTTTCCACTCCAGAGAGCAGATACCATTTGACCCAAGGCCTGGGGAATGAGAAGGACCCAGCTGGGAAAGTCTGGGAGGGAAGAGAACAGCAGACAGAAGTAGCAGCGAGTGCAAAGGCCCTGAGGTCAGGGAGATCTGTCGGAAGAGGAGAAAGGCAGCCCATGTGGCTGGAGGGTGGTGAGCAGTGGGAGAGGGGTCCACTTTGGAAGAGGATGTACAACAGCATAGATAGCATCTCAGACCAGTGCCTGGTCTGGCACACAGCCGAGGCTCAGTAAATGCAACCATTGTTATGAGGCTTCAAAGAGGTGGGAACCAGGTTTACTGCCCTAGAGGCTGAACTTTGGGATGTTCCCTGGACTTCAGATGGGGCCAGAGTACAAGCTTCGGTCGTGGGAACATCTACAGAGTGTGGCTCAGGAAGACCCTGGCTTGCCATCTTCCTCAGGTTCTCAGACACCGCCCTGCCTCCACCCACAGCCGCCTTCTGGGAACCCGGCTGGAGATTCCGTGCTCTCCTGCCGTCCCCCCAAGAAACCTTTGGTCAGACATCAGTGACTCCTTTCTTATACAATAGCTATGCTCTGGGCAGAGTTCTTAACAAGCCAGAGCCACTGACCTTGTAATGGATGTTGATGCCCACCAAGAACAGAAAATCCTTGAACTAGGCTCCCTCTTCCAATGGGAAGCCCCACGGGCCCCCCCACCGCCTGGTCTTGAGCCTGGACAGTGATTCTCTGCTTGATCAGATCCAGCCTGGAACCCAGGCTGGCTACGTGACTTCAGGCCTTGGCTTGACGGACAGAACGTGGTCGGACCCTCTAACATTCCGCCAGCAAGAGTGGAGGTTTCCAAGGGCTCCGTAATCTTGCTAACATTGGCTGTTACTGCCATTTTCCACGTTGGCCGCTCCGATGGGTGTGTGCCGGTATCTCGCGGTGGTTCTCATTTGCATTTTCCTAATGAACGTTGATGCTGAGCAGCGCACCATGGGCTCCGAGCTATGCATCTGTTCTCGTGCTCTGAGCCATCCGTCAAGTTTTAGCACCTGAGACACCTTTTATGTCTCGAAACCCGGCTCACGCTCCAGGACCCTGTCTGCCTCCCATGATGTCCAAAATGCCTTACAAGGGTCTCTCAGCATTTGGGGCTGTACCCTTCTCTTCAACAAAGGGGGCCATCCTGTGCTTCGTAGGAAGCTTAGCGGTGTATCTGGTGTCCATCCACCCACTAGAACACAGAAGCACATCCCCCTGGCTTCAAAAATATCTTCAGACATCGACAGATGTCCCCCGGGGTTGGGGGAGGGAACTGCCCCTCATTGGAGAACCACAGGCTTGGAGTCACCCAGGCTTGGGTGACAGCCCGCCCTTCTGGGTCTCTCTAGCTCTGGAACCGGAACCAACTGACACTGCCCCTCAGAGTGGGCTGAGCATTCGGTGCCATAACCTTCCGACTCACACCAGCTGTTCCACACAGATCATGTTCATCACCGGGTTCTGTGTCTGAGCTTGGCAAGGGGGTTGCAGTACTGGGTCCGGCCGGCTGAACCAGTCCCCAGACACCACCCCAGCAGGCGTGGTCCCGGCTCCTGTCCCTGGGAGCCAGGGGCCCCTTCCAAGAAGGCTGTTTCCACTCGAGAAAGCTCTGGAGTCCTCCCTGGGAACAGCCCAGAGACCCGGAAGCTGCCAGGAGGAATTTCCTCTGCTGCATCCTGGTTCTTTGAAGGCTTGTGTGGCTTGGGGGGAGGCCAGAGAGCCTGGGGTCGAGGCTAGGAGGAGAAAGGGAGTCTCCGTGGGCCAAGTTCTTCTCTATGTTTGAAATAGAGCAGCACTGGGGGAGGGGGAACCGGGGCGGGGGTGGGGGGTGTCAGGAAATCCCTGGTATCAGGCCTGGCCAGATCTAAAGACATGTGGGCACCGTGCATGGACACTTTCGAACACACGTATGTGGGTGGATACACAGGCACGTGGGGGGCACACGTGTGTTCGGCACACACACACAGACATGCTTAAGCACACGTTTGCAAATTGGTAGGCACACAGACAGGGATACGTACAAACATACTCCTACAAACACACACACAGACAAGCCCAGGGGCACATGGAACAGCCGCAGGATCCCACATTCACGGATACGCTCCGACACATCCACATGGGCGCACACACAGGCGTGGTCAGCACACGCGAGCACACGCATGACACACACAGAGGTGTGTGCAGACCCACACACAGCGTGGTGACACGTCTTTGTCCCCAGCACCCTCTACTACCCGCACCTCTATTCCCGGTCCCCAGCTCTGCACATACTTAGCGTCATGTCCCCAAATGTCTGTGGAGTACCTTGTGTACGTGTGGGGCCCTGGACTTGACTCTGGGGATCCGGTGGGAGCTTCAAAAAAAAAAAAAAAAACAGCCGATCTCGCCCTCCAGGAGCACAGAGACGGGAGCCGACCCAACACCTCACCTCAGACCCAGCCACCTGCCGACACAGACCTAGGGGGCCGCAGGAGTCAAAGGTTTCCAGGGGGCGAGGGGCGGGTGCGGCCAAGGGATTCAGACACGGGGGCCTCGGAGTGAGCCTTCCACAGACACAGGCTTGAGTTCAGGAGCACCCACCTATTTGCACTCCCACACCTTCTCCCCACACTTGCCCCACAAGGTATTTCCTCCCCAGTAAGAAGCCAGGAGGACCCACAGGGAGCTGCTACCTCCCAGGGGCGCCTCCAGACCCTTCCCTGGAACTGCAGCTCCTGCCATCTCCTACCTCCCCTTGCCCCCAGCTTCTGACCTGTCCCCCTCCCCCCCATCCCCAATGCCCCTGCTCCTTCCAGGCCCCCACCTTCTCCGACCTCCCCGGGGCTCGGGCCAAAACCCTCGGGGAATTATCACCCACAGCTGTCTCTTGTCACACAGTCCCTCCAGCCTTCCACTGTACCCAATCTCGAATCTCTCCACGTGCCCAGTCTGCAAAATGTACCCAGAATTCTACCCCCTTCCCTCTTCCCGCTGCCTCACCTGGTCAGCAAACATCATCTCCCCACTTCCCGGGACCCATGCAGTCCCCTGCCCCTGGTCCCCCTGCTCCCACCCTCGTCCCCGTCAACTGTCCTCCCTGCGGTGGCCTCCAGAGGAGAGTCTGGTCCTGCCCTCCTCTGCCCACAGCCCTCAAGGGCTCCCACCTACTTCAGAGTAAAAGCCCAAGCCATCCCAAGGCACACGAGGTCCTGCCGTCTCTACTCTTGTCCCCTCCCTCCCCTCATCTTCTCCTATTGTTCTCCTCATTCATGCTGCTCCCTTCTTTCCTCCATCACACCAGGCCGGGTACTACCCCAGGACATTTGCACTGGCTATTCCCGCTGTCCAAACTGCTCTTCTCCCTGATATCCCCACACCTCACTCTCTTACCTCCTTCAGGTCTTTATTTTTATTCTCTGTCCCCTGCCCCTTGAAAAGGCCACCCCAAACGGGCTTGTCCCTAGGCTTCATTCTCTGCTGGAGTCCCAGTTCCAAACAGCACAGGTCCACAATACATGCTCCATAAATATTCCTTAAATGTTCAGTAAATGTTAGACATTATTGTTGCTATTGTCAGCCTATTACTTGTCTCTCACCAACCTATCATCTTCCTGGGGGCAGGGGCTTTCCCCTTCTTTCAACAGATGTTTATTGAGCACCTACTCTGTGCCTAGTGACAAAGGAAATAGACAAAAATCCCCATTTTCCCCCAAATCTGCATTTGAATGCAGGAGGCAGATCAATGCATATAAACCCCCTGAATGATTTCAGAGAACAGCCAGGAAATAGAGACACTAGAGAAAATAACAAGGGACAGGTTGCCCCAGGCAGATGCTGTTTGAGCAAAGGCTGTATTAAGAAGCAGCCAGCTGCCTGGAGGTGGGGGCGGGGCGGGGGTCTTCAAGCCCAGCTCGTGCTGTCTCGGCATTTCCAGCTGTAACGGGCACACGCAGACACGGGTGCACGCGCTCCAACAGGCAAGACGTGCACCGGGGCCATGTGCATAGGTGTCCAGAGAACTCAAACATGCATGCCCCAGCCCCCTACTTGGACCTGGGATTCCTTGACCCCTGAGTGCATGAGGGCATGGGAAGAGAGGGCCCCCATGGCTGAGACACCCTGCCCTTCCTCCGGGGTTCCCAGCCGCCTTGACACAGGCTCCCCTGGAGGAAAAGGAAGAGCGTCAGCCCGGGGCAGCCTCTGGCTTGCGGGCCAGCTGCTGTGGTGGGAGAAGGTCTTCCCAGCCCTCTTCCTTCCAGGGGACCAGAGGCACTGCTGGAAAATCTCAGCCACAGGAAACGAAACTGGGCAAATGGCGGGAAGCAGGCAGGGAGGTTACGCCCATAACCTCCCAGTAACCCAGGGAGGTTACGCCCATAACCTCCCAGTAACCCAGGGAGGTTACGCCCGGACACGGAGGCCCTCCATCGCAAGGGCTGACCCTGGAGCCTCCCCCCAGGGCCTGCCGTCTAGGGAACCGGGCTGAGAGTCAGGAGGCTTGCTCACTCTCTACCTCTCCTATCTCCACAAAGTCAAGCTCATTCTGCCTTCTGAATCCTCTTCAAAGCCACCCAACGCTTTCCCTCCAGTGCCTGGGCTCAGCCAGCACCGTCTCCCCAAATAACACGGCCCCTAACCAGACTTCCAGCCTCCAAGAGTGTACCCTGGGTCCATTCTCGCCTTCACCCTGCCCCTACCCAGGCAGAGGGATCTTCCCTAAACAAAGAGCAGCCCTTGCCACCTCCCCCTGCCTGCCTACAGCCTCTCATTGCCCTTGGAGCAAAAGCTAAAGCTCTTTCTAAACCCAGGTCTTGGGACCCACTACACACCAGCCTCTGTCTCTAGCTTCCTTGTTCAGGCTAACCACCCCCACCCCTGCCCCCTGCCCGTGGCTCTCCTTGCTACAGACAAGCGGGATCCCTGTTGGTCCCTGCTAGAGCCCTGTGCTTGTCACAGGGGCCCCCAGCCTCACCCATCCTTCAGGTGTGTGCTGCACACCACTTCCTGAAGGCCTTCCTGGACTCCAAGTCCAAGTTCACCTGGGCTCCCCTAGAGCACAAGCCATATCGCTTTATACTCCCACAGGTGGTCGGTCTCCCGGTGGACCTGAGCTTTGCAAGGGCCTCCCACTCCTGGCACAGTGTCTGGTCCCAAACAGATAAGCATGTGACCTCTTGTGCAAGGAGGCGGGTTTCATCTGACTGTGACAGGCACGGGCAGCCTGCTGCTGTTCTAGCCAGTTCCATGGGGGGCGAGGGGGGCTGATTACCAGGCACTTACTAGCAGCCCTTCAGGTGGACAAAGGTGATCCCCTCTTCTGCTCTCTTAGCCAAGACAAGACCCATGGGCTAGAAAAGAAACCTTCTCAGCAGTGCCCAGGGAAGAATTAGAGTCTAAGAGTTATAAGCCTGGCTCTTCCCAGCAGGAGCCTCGGATGACCTTGGTGTTGGGTCGCTCCCTCTCCCTGGTGATGACCCAGATCACTGGAAGACAGCCTTTGGCAACGACTCTCTCCAGCCTCTGTGAAGCCCACCCAGCAGCTGAGCATGACCCCTACCCCACCCCAGAGAAGCTCCCAGAGGGAGCTTTGGCTGGAAGAAGAAGCCACCAGACTGGGGGTCAAGGGTGACAAGGCACTGGTGAAGGACAACGGCGCCTCAGCCTTTTCCAGGAAGGCCAGAGTCTCAGGCTGGAGGAACCACAAGATGAATGAAATGGCGGCAAGAGCCAAACTATGGAAAGAGCCCAGATGTCCATGGACAGACGGATGGATGAAGAAGAGGCGGTGTATTTACACAAGGGAATCGAACGCAGCCACCAGAAAGAATGAAACCGTGCCATCGGCAATGACCTGGATGGAACTAGAAGGCATTATGCTAAGCAAAATAGGGGGGGGGGGGGGGGGGGGGACAGATACCACATGATCTCACTCATATGTGGAATTTAAGAAACAGCACAGAGGAACATAGGGGAAGGGAAGGAAAAAGAAGATAAGATGAAAATAGAGGAGACCAGCCGTAAGAGATGCAGAACTCCAGGAAACACTGAGGGTGGCTGGAGGGGAGGTGGGGGGGGATGGGGTGACTGGGGGAGGGGCATGAAGGAGGACCCGTGATGTGATGAGCGCTGGGTTTTCATGCAACTGATGAATCACTACATTCTACCCTAGTAACTGGTAACTAGTAATGCAGTACATGTTAACTAAATGGAATTTAAATAAAGAATTAAAAGAAAAAAGAATGCAGAGATGGGAAGGGAACGGCTGGGGAATGGCGCTGCGTACCCTGACGTGTCTCCCAGGGGTGTAGGGTGGACAGAGGCTGCCCCTGTCGCTGGCCACATGAGTCCCGGAAAACTAGCAGAGACAGGCAGGGCTAGCAAGACAGGTGCATGGATGGCCCCAGGGCACAGTGGCTGACGCAATGGCCCCGACGCTGTCCCTCTCAACACGTCCTTAGCCAGGCAGATGTTCTAAAGGTTTCTGCACACCACAATGCCGGGGCTGGGGGGTGGCGGGCGTGTGGCACAGAGCCGCACCTCACCGCGGCTCAGTTTCCCCAGCAGCAGAACGGGGCCAAGGGAACCCATTTCCCTGGATGCCCATGATGATTAAACGAGAGAAATGAGCCATCTAGAAAGTTCTCAGAGGGTCGTGACCCCTCTTTGTGAGTCACCACCAGCCCTGAGAGCCAGTCCCGGACGCATCTGACAACTGGCGGTACGGAAGGACACGAGCCTGTGCTTCTGTGGGCATCTCGTTATGAGAACGCTGGTTTCCTGGGTTATATTAAGATGTGGTTTTCCTGTTCAAGCCTCTGAAATCCCCTGTGGGTCCTCTGGGGTTTCAGCAGCAGGGGAAGAGAGAGGCTCTCAACAAGGAGTGGGCAGGTGAGGGAGGCTCAGCCTCCCTGCCCTTTCTGTTGCTGCCTGAACTTGGGACTCGGGGACCTTCCCACGAAGGGTCCTTCCCGGGCAGGGTTACCACCATCAGCAAATAAAAGCAGAAGAGGTCCGGGGGTGCCTGGCTGGCTCGGTACGCCAAGCGTCTGACTTGTGATTTCCGCTCAGGTCATGATCTCAGGGTCCTGGGATGGAGCCTCCAGTTGGGTTCTACACTCAGCTGGCAGTCTGCTTGAGGTTCTCTCTCTCCCTCTCCCTCTGTTCTTCTGTCCGCTCACATGCTCATGCTCTCTCCCTCTCCCTCTCTCTCTCTCAAATAAATAAATCTTAAAAAAAAAAAAAAAAAAGCATGGGGCCCCTGGGTTAAGGGTCTGCCTTGGCCTCAAGTCATGATCTCAGGGTTGTGGGATCGAGCCCCGCATCGGGCTCTCTGCTCAGCAGGGAGCCTGCTTCCCCCTCTCCCTCTACTGCTCCTGTGCCTACTTGTGATCTCTGTCTGTCAAATAAATAAATAAAATCTTTAAAAAAAAACACAAATAATAAAAAATTTAAATTTTTTTTAAAACGAAAAGGAGAAAAATGAACAACATAAGAGCTCCAGATGCCCATATATTATCTGACAACAGCCCTGACCCTCGCCGTGTGCCGGGGACAGAACTCATATGATTCCCTGCGTGTGTGTAGGTCTATATTTTGGTAACGTGGGTAGGTGTTGTTTGGCTCCAAAAATACAAACTGATTCAAGGCATCAATAAACTCCTCTTACCTCGTTGCTTGAACACACACACGCACGCACGCACACGCACACACAGAGTTGTGCAGTTGAAAGGAGACCAGAAGAATGTTCCAGCAAAGCGTGATACAGGAGCAAAAGCCTGAGGCTGCAAGGGGATGGCAAAAGGAGCATTGGAAGGTCTGGCTGCTGCCTGCCCCGGGCCAGACCGTGTTCCAAGCCCGTCACCCGCATCGTCTCATCAAAGCCTCTGTCACGGGAACCCGGGCACAACCCTCTACAACATTGCAGAGGGCTGAGCTGTGAGAGCAGAGGGCTCGCACACTTAGAAAATGGCAGAATCAGGAGCTGGACCCAGAGCCCTGCTCTCCTAGCCCTGCCCGACTCCTGCCTCCCCTCTCCATCACCATATCCGGGATATCATGAGCCCCAGTGGCAACCACCCCAGTCCTCTGATGTTATAGGGACCCTCCTGCCATGAGATGCCACTCTACACCAGCTGGAATGGCCAACGTAAGTGTAGCACCCCCCCGCCCCAGGGCGTTCTCCATCATTGCTGGTGCGAATACTATATTTTTTCTTCCGCTAACACAGCAGAAAGGATTTATGGTCCGCATGTTACATTTGGCCACAAATGAAAACTGAATTCATCCCGAATGTCACAGGTCCAGGGCAAAGGACCCAAAGGGACTGTTCTGGTAGGAGCAAGGTGGATCTCTCAAAGGTGGGCGTGGCGATCGCAGGGTGATGGGTATGCTGGGTCCTTGAGTCACATTCTAGAATGCAGGTGTGCCGTCTAGCGGTTTGTACCCACATCCCCAGCCCCTGGATCTCTCTATTTCTGCTCCTCTGGGCTCAGAAGGAAGCACAACCTAGAGGTTCACTGGAACCTCTGCCTCAGCTTTCTTCTCTTTCACAAATCAGTGCATTTTTAACAGCATTTTGGAAGACAGTTGAAATGACCCTCATCAAGTGGAACGTACCTTCCCCATAGGACCCAGCAGCGCCCCTCCCCGATAGTCTCCCGAGAGAAATAAAAACTCGTGTTCTCACAGAAACCTCAGCACAACTGTTTATGGTGATGATATTCATAATTGTCCCCAACTTCATACGGTCTAAAGGACCGGCAGTGGGTCACTAGACAAATAGTGGTATACCTTATAACAGTGATTAAAAAAAAAAAGAAAGAAAGAAAAGAAAGAAAGAAAGACACAGGGGCGCCTGGGTGGCTCAGTGGGTTAAAGCCTCTGCCTTCAGCTCAGGTCATGATCCCAGGGTCCTGGGATCGAGCACCACATCGGGCTCTCTGCTCAGCGGGGAGCCTGCTTCTCTCTCTCTCTCTCTGCCTGCCTCTCTGCCTACTTGTGATCTCTGTCTGTCAAATAAATAAATAAAATCTTAAAAAAAAAAAAAAGAAAGAAAGAAAGAAAAGAAACTCACAGGGACATCTGGGGAGAGCATCTGCCTTCAGCTCAAGTCGTGATCCTGGGTTCCTGGGATCAATCCCCACATCAGGCTCCCTGCTCAGCGGGAAGCCTGCTTCTCCGTCTCTCACTCCCCCTGCTTGTGTTCCCTCTCTCGCTGTCTCTCTCTCTCTGTCAAATAAATAAACAAAATCTAAAAAGAAAGAAAGAAAGAAACACACATCTCAAATGCGTTATGCTGTTTGGACAACATCAGATTCAAAAGCTAAACACCTGATGATCCCACCGATGGGCCATTCTGGAAAGGACAAAACTCTAGGGACACAGAAGAATTCAGCAAGTTCCACAGGGAAAGAAAGAGGATGCCTACAAAAGGGCAGGAGGAAATTTGGGGAGGCGATGGAATTATTCTATATCTTGATTGTGGAGTGGGGTGCGTGAGCGTATGGATTAGCCAAAACTCACAGACCTGTGCACTCCAGGGATTGCGTTTCACTCTCGCTAATCATATCTCACTTTTAAACACTGAAAGAAGAGGGAGGGCCGTACTCAGAAAATGAGACCCTACTGGAGATTTTTCCTGCTTGTGTCTTTCCTGAAATGCAGTGAGAAAAGGTAAGCAGATCCTAGAGTGTAAGCTCCACTTCTGAAACGGGAGACCAGAGAGCAGGGCTGCTAAGGCTGTGACCATTTACCGGTGCACGCACTAGAGGAAGAGCTTCCTTATTTTTTTTTTAAGTTTTATTTATTTGTTTGACAGAGAGAGCGATCACAAGTAGGCAAAGAGGCAGGCAGAGAGAGAGAGGAAGGGAAGCAGGCTCCCCACTGAGCAGAGAGCCCAATGCGGGGCTCGATCCCAGGACCCTGAGATCATGACCTGAGCCGAAGTCAGAGGCTTAACCCACTGAGCCACCTAGGAGCCCAAGGAAGACTTTCTAAATACAGACAGTCCCTGATTTACGTGGTTTGACTTAAAGATTTTCAACTATGCAATGGTGTGAAAGTGATATTCCTTCAGTAAAGACTGTACTTTGATTTTTGAATTTTAGTCTTTTCCCATACTGGCCATATAGGGTATGATCCTGCCATGATGTTGGGCAGTGGTCGTGAGCTGAGGCTCCCTGTCAGCCACAGGATCAGGCCATCAATATATTATTGGCTGCACAACAGTGTTAATGGATACACTGATAAACATTCCGGTTTTCTCATTCAGTACAGTACTCAATAAATTACATGAGATATTCAACATCTTATTATAAGATAGGTTTGCGTTCGATGATTTTGCCCAGTGTAGGCTAATGTAAATGTTCTGTGTATGTCTCAGGGAGGCCAAGCCAAGTCATGCTATTTGATAGTTTAGATATATTTTTTTAAGATTTTATTCATTTATTTGACAGAGAGAGAGAGAATGAGAGAGGGAACACAAGTAGGGGGAGTGGGAGAGGGAGAAGCAGGCTCCCTGCCAAACAAGGAGCCTGACATGGGGATTGATCCCAGGACCCTGGGATCATGACCCAAGTTGAAGGGAGATGCCCAACAACTGAGCCACCCAGGTGCCTGATGGTCTAGATATATTAAATGCATCTTGACTTATGACATTTTCAACTTAAGATGGGTTTATCTGGATGTAACCCTGTTGCAAGTAAACGAATATCGATGTATAACAATACATGTCACTACTCTTTTCTCTGCATCTCTGTCAGCAATAAGTGTTATCATTTTTTCATGTTTTTTATCATATTTTCTACATGTTTTATGACAGCTTGGAAATTTTAGTTCAATCTTAGAAAATATTGGAAATCGTAGATAAATTAAATACATAGCATTTCACAAATTTTCTGATATCCCCTATAATTTCTTCTACAATAAGATGATTAGCAGACACACATTCTCAGTCTTTTCTGTTGTTGTTGACACTCTCTGGGTGTCAAGTGTCAGCCATTGTTACTGAAATTCACACTCTCTGGGCTCCTGAGAACTATATTTTCATATGTTCTTTGGCTCTTGGTTTCGAGAAATACGCCTTCATGTGATTTCTCAGTTTTCTATTTACATTATTTGTCTTTTTCTTATCAATGTACAGAAATCCTTTCTATATGAAGGTACTAACACTTCACAGGCAACTAAATGATCCTTACTCATTGCTTTGTTTATAACATCTCCCCCCTACATTTGTGTTAGTTTATATATATTCAGATATTTCTGTCTTGTCATTCATGCATTCTGAGTTTCCTCTCTTAGTTTAAAAAAAAAAAAAAAAAAGATGGTGGGGCACCTGGGTGGCTCAGTGGGTTGCAGCCTCTGCCTTCAGCTCAGGCCAGGATCCCAGGGTCCTGGGATCAAGCACCGCATTGGGCTCTCTGCTCAGCAGGGAGCCTGCTTCTCCCTCTCTCTCTGCCTGCCTCTCTGCCTACTTGTGATCTCTGTCTGACAAATAAATAAATAAATAAAATCTTTTGAAAAAAATTTAAAAAAAAAAGAAAAGTAAAAAGCTTTCAACCCGAAGTGTAAAAATTACCTTGTAAATTCCTTCTACAATTTGTATTACTCTGAGGTGTTTGTTTGTTTGTTTGTTTTTAACAATTGTCCATCTGGAAATTCTTTTTCCTGCAGCACAGCAAATAGCTCACTCAACCACATCTCCATCAAAAGTGAGAGAAGGAAAAGTAGACTTAACCCAAGCAGGTGTCCCTTGCTAACTGGCGCCATGGCCCCGCCCTTAGGCCGCCGGTGTTGCAATCCCAGCCTGTTTTTCCGGGCTTTTTTCTCTCTGTGGTCTCGGGTTGGCCAGCGGAGAAGCACTTCCCCCTAGTGGCCACTTCAGTGATACCAAAAGCAGGATGGGTTCATTCCCTCTGGGGTCAAAACTCTCCAGCAGCATATACCCAAAGGGTTCGAATGAGGGATTCCAACAGGTGTTTGCACACACATGTTCATGGCATCATTATTCACGATGGCCAGAGGTGGAAAACAGCCTCAGTGTCCATCAACAGGGGTGGGGAACCAAAATGTGTCCATCCGCACCGTGCGATGTAATCCAGCCTGGAGAAGGAAAGGCATTCTCATCCCTGCTGCGATGTGGATGAGCCTTGAGGGCATTGGCTCAGGGAAATAAACCAGACACAAAAAGACAGAAATTGTTTGACTCCACTCATAGGAGGTACCCAGACGGCAAATTCAGGGACCCAGCAAGTCCCATTGTAGACACCGGGGGTGGGGGTGGGGGTGGGGAGTCAGAGTCGCACCTTGGGGAGATAACAAAGTTCTGGGGATGGGGACGGATGGTGGGGACGATTGCACAAAACAGTGTCACTGAGCTGTGCACTTAGAAACGGTTAGAGGGGCGCCTGGGTGGCTCAGTGGGTTAAGCCTCTGCCTTCATCTCAGGTCATGATCTCAGGGTCCTGGGATCGAGCCCCGCATCGGGCTCTCTGCTCAGCGGGGAGCCTGCTTCCCTGTCCCTCTCTGCCTGCCTCTCTGCCTATTTCCGATCTCTCTCTCTGTCAAATAAATAAATAAAATCTTAAAAAAGAAAGAAAGAAAGAAATGGTTAGAATAGTAAATCTTACGTTATGGATATTTTACCACCAAGGAAAGCAGAAAAAGTGTAGTTCAGGTGGGTGAGGCTCCCTGCTTCTGCCTTCGGCACATGGATCTCCCTGGGGGAGAGCCAGGGGTACACAGTTGCACGGTCAGCCTCCAGGAGGCCACCGGGACCTCAGCAGTAGGAGGAGAGCAGTGAGGAGGGGGTCCGGCGCAGAGGGCCGGGGAAGCCCGTTCTGAGAGAGAGGATTCCCTAGTGATCGGACCACCAGAGGGAGAGCTGAGCTGGAAGCCAGGGAAGGGAAGAGTCCGAGAGAATTTAAATTCCGGCCGGGGAGCCCAGAAAAAGAGGCAGAGATAAATGGAGGTAGGGGAGAGACCAGGACAGGGAGCAGCCCCGCCCAGGGCTAAAGCCTTTTAACCCCACCCTCCCTCCCGGCACCTGCACCGCGAAGTGATGGCGTCTGGGTGGGTCTCTGGGGCGCTACCCCCTCTGAGCCATCTTGTCCCCACCTCTGCCCCCTCGTTCCCTGCATAAGCATCCCCCACCCCGATGACTCCCATCAATCACGCTTCCAATCTGGACCCCAAGGTCCTGTAGGTCTGAGCCCCCAGACTCACCTTCTAGGACTGTCCCCCTCCAGCCTCACCCCCACCACACAGGCATTCCCCCCAACACACCAAGCTCAGTCCTACCCCCTGGCCTTAGTCCCTGCAGTTCCTGGCCCATGGAATGTCCCAGATCTTCATTTACACGCCTGGATCCCTGTGGGCCTCCCCCACCCACCGCCACCCCGGGAAACGCAGCCTCCAGGTTTGCTTCCTTTCAGGGCAATTAATTACGGGTGGGTCTGTTTCCTGCCTCACAGCAGGCCTCCGGCGGGGGGGGGGGGGGGGGGGGGGGGGGGGGGGGGGGGGGGGGGGGGGGGGTGGGGGGTGGTGGTGGTGGTGGTGGTGGTGGTGGTGGTGTCTGTCCTGCTCACCACCATCCCACCCCCTCTACAAAAAGGCCCAGTATACAGTAGGGGCTCAGTAAATGCGTGTTGCATTCAACAAGGAACCAGTGGTTACAGAAGGGCTTGTGCCCGTGAATCTGTGTGCTTCCCTGTCTCCTTGTGTCCTGCATGTGTCTTGTGTTTGTATGTTTCTGTGGCGTTTGCCACCGTGTCGCTACCTCTCAGGGCGGCCCCGTTTCCAGGTACCAGCGTGATGTTACCAACCTCGGGGCTCGGAAGGATCCACTGTCCAGTATCACCGCCTCCCCCCAGGCAGCTGCAATAGTCGTAAACAACATCAAGAACATGGATAAGAGGCGCCTGGGTGGCTCCGTGGGTTAAGCCGCTGCCTTTGGCTCAGGTCATGATCTCAGGGTCCTGGGATCGAGTCCCGCATCGGGCTCTCTGCTCAGCAGGAAGCCTGCTTCCCTTCCTCTCTCTCTGCCTGCCTCTCTGCCTACTTGTGATCTCTCTCTGTCAAATAAATAAAAATCTTTAAATAAAAAAAAAAGAAGAACATGGATAAGAGAAGAAAACAAAGCAAAATAATTAGGGAGGGCTGAGTTTCTTCATTTTATTACAGTCCGCCATACACGACATAAAATCTACCATTTGAACCATTTCTAAGCATACAGTTCAGTGGCATTAAGTACACGGTGTTGGGTTTAAGGGGTTATTACTTTCATTCTTGACATGATTTATTCAACTGTAAGTTTATATAATTGAACGTTTAGGATGGCAGCATCTAACCCCCAGCGGGAGAAACTCCCCACCCTCTTACAAAAGGCTTCTCGAGCAGGAGGAGGGGTGGGGGCAGCAGCTGGCTCTCCCTTTCTGTGTCTCCCCTCTGGCCTCCCGGTGTGCACGCCCAAGTGCCCGTGTGTGATTCCTCCTGTCCCCATTCAGAACGACGCCATCACACCCCTGAGCGCGAGTGTGCCCACCCTTCTCTGAGCATAAAGGAGCCTGGGTGGGCCCCATGTGCCCCCTGGGGTCTCTGCAGGTACACCACTCTGCATACCCTCACGTCTACCTGGACCCACAGGTATCCACGCACCCACCCACTGGGGGACCCATGTCTGTGCACAGGAAGCACGACTAGGAGTCGGCAAGTGCTGCCTATGAGGGCTTCTTTGAGGCGGCGGGGAAGGGGAGCAGGGAGAGAGGTGATTATTAAACATTTACCGCAACACCTTGGGGACTCATGTGTGTACCCACACACACGCTGGTGCAGGTTCCTAGGGGTCTGAGAGCTGCGACTCTGCGGATACACACGGCTGGCATGTCCCACGCATTTCTGCGCCCCCGCGGACCCTGGTGAGGCCCTGGCACCCTGTTCCTCTCCGGCAGGCAGCTCCACAGGAAGCCGCTGGGGTGGGGGTGAGAGCGCCCAGGCTCCCCGCCCCCTCCCCCCTCCCCATCCCGGCCCCAGCTCTCAAGACACCTGCGCGTCTGGGGCTGAGTGCTTGGGGGAGACTCTCTGCTTCTGGAGCCCAGCCTGCGGGCGCTGTGTGCTCAGGCCCCCTGCCCGGGCGCATGGCTGGGGTCGGCAGAGACGCCAAGCAGGCGGGCTGGCAGTTGAGGAAGAGGAAGTTGGGGCAGAGTTAGGTCATCCTGCGGTTCCCCTGGGGGCCCTGACCCACCAGTGCTCCCCCTGGGCCTCCTGGAAACCTTAGCCAAGGGTCTTGGGGGCCGCAGGAGCTGGTAGCCGGGCCGGGGGCCCACAGCAGCGAGGACAAGCCTCCCTCTGGTGAGTCACCGTCACAGGGGTGTGCGGGACAGAGGGATCAACACAGAGAGTGGCGGTGGGGCTGGGCAGTGGGGGAGTCCCCAGGGCAGCAGACAGACCACCCATGGTTTCTCCCCAGCTGGTGCTCAGCCTGCTCCCTGAGTGGACGGGCAAGGCTGTTTGACCGGGGGATTGGTTTACAGGGGTCTGCGCGCCCCCAGAGGTCACCCCAGGGGGCTGGGGTCCGTGACACGTGCAGCCCACAAGACAGGAAGAGGGGGCCCCTTGTAGCCAAAGCCTCCATGGGGGATCCTGCCAGGGGGCAAATGGGGGTGTTCGCTGTGCAGAGTCCCCAGGCACACTTCCTAACCTGGATCCCTGGGGCTCCCCCCAGCCCCGGGCCCCCTGAAGCAGAATCTGTAGATTGGGGCTTAGGTGTCTGACTTTCACAACAAACACTGTCTGCTAAGGTTGCTGTCTGAGAGCCAGTCCTGAGGAGGGCGGCCCCCCCAATCCTCCAAGGTCAGTTGAGGATGAGGGGGACCCTCCTCCAGGCAGCCCTCCAAGTCAAGCTCTGGCTGCGAGAAGGCGCCCCCTGGCTCCCACTGAGGCCCACCTTGGGGAGCCTCACACCCGCCCCCCTGGGGTGGTGTGGAGCAGCCGGAAGGCTGCGGGTCTGAGCAGGGCACACCCAGACTTGCTTCCGGCCCCGCCCCAGGGCCACACAACTAGTGGGAGGCTTTGTTTTTTCTTTGGGTTTTTGTTTTGTTTTGTTTTTGTTTTTGTTTTTAAGATTTTATTTATTTATTTGACAGACAGAGATCACAAGTAGGCAGAGAGGCAGGCAGAGAGAGAGGAAGGGAGGCAGGCTCCCTGCTGAGCAGAGAGCCGGATGCGGGGCTTGATCCCAGGATCCTGGGACCATGACCTGAGCCGAAGGCAGAGGCTTAACCCACTGAGCCACCCAGGCGCACCTAGTGGGAGGCTTTGTGCATCTAAGGGTCTGGCAGGCCCCAGGAGCAGCCTGGAGGGAGAGAACTGGGAGAGTGGAGCTGGTGAGTCAGGCTGGGGGCATACTGGGGGCATATGGGGAAAGCCTTGAATGCCACACTCAGGGGGCTGATTCTCCAGAGTGTTCAGCTGGCCCAATCACCTGCAGTTCTGCAGAAGGGCCCTGCCGATCAAGTGCAGCCCAGGGAGAGCTGCCCCCACTCTCCGCCATCTGTGGGTTTTCTAGCCTCAGCTAGGAGTCCCTCTGGGAGGGCTTCCTGGAAGAAGCAGACTTTTCATGGGAATGTCAGTTGCACACACATTGGTGTGTCTCCTCTGGGCAGTGCTCCCCATGTAGCCTCAGGCCCTCAGCACCTGATGCATGGCTGGACACGGGCTGGTGCTCGTGCTGGGGATGACGGCATGGCTGTGTCGGCCAGGAGTGGGTTCAGATCCTGGCTCCCCTCGCTCCGAGTGGCCACAGGCGAGGGACTTCACTACTCTGGTCCTGTTTGCTCCTCTGTGAAAGGGTTGTCTCGGGCCTTGCACGTGAAATCTGAACACAGAGCCCAGCCCACCCCAGGAGCTCGGAAAATACGGTCAGCCTGCCCAGTCCCGGTAGCCTGTCCCCTTGCTTCAGCTGCCATAGAAGGCTTGCAGATAACCCTTCGGGAAGGGTCGCAGAAGACAGAAGAGTGACAGCCTTCTCCTCCAAGGCGATGGTGGTGGGCCAGGATGCGAGGAAGGAGAAGGCCTTGGTCCTCTCACCAGGGACAGCAGCTTGGGGCTGGGAGGTCACAGAAAGGATTTGGGGAGCGGAGGAGGGCGTCAGCAGGGAACAAAGGCAGAATTTCTCAGCACCGGGAGTGAGGCTGCAGTAGAGAGGATCGGCCACCAGGGGGCAGCGCTGGCACGGCCAGGCGCGGACCTGCACGGGGACGCCCGCCCACCCGACCTCACACCCAGCCCAGACCCCCAACTCACAGGCTCACAACCCCACAGACACACAGAAACCCAGGCAGGAACCCGAACCCCTCACAGATATGGGACACAGATCCCCCCACGTCCCGGGTGAGCCGTGTAGATCCAACCCCGCGATGCCAACGGGCATTCAGGTGTATATATATACATATACATACATATTTAATGCCCATTTAACAAGACTCAGCTGGAAAAGGGAAGGAAATCCTGCCATTTGCGACAACTTGGATGGACTTGGAGGGCGTTCTGCTACGTGCAATGAGTCAGACAGAGAAAGACAAATATGTATGATCCCACTTGTAGTGTGGAATCTACAAACAGCACCCAGAGTCATGGATAAAGAGATCAGATTTGTGGTTTCCAGGGGCAGGGGGTCAGGGAGGAGAAGACTGGAGGAAGAGGATCAAAAGGGACAAACGTCCAGTTGGGAGATAAATAAGTCCTGGGGATGTAACCGACGGCGTGGTGGCTAGCGTTGGCACAGCTGTGTGGTATAGGGGAGAAGTTGCTAGGAGAATAGATCCTAAGAGTTCTTATCACAAGGGGGAAAAAAGATGTTTTTTTTCTTTTTGGGGGATGAATCTTTTTTTCCGTATTTGTAAGAGGTGATGGGTGTTAAGTAAACTTGTGGTGATCGTTTCACGGCACCGTTTAGTGAGATCGTGCTGTATGCCTTAAATTTACATACTGCCGTGTGTTCATTATATCTCAATAAAACTGGTGGGGGGGCACCTAGATGTTCATATTCACCTCCACATAGGCAAGTTCGCACTCAAGATTTGCTCTCAAACACACCCTCGCAGACATGAAAATACATACTCTATGTGCACACCCACAAACCCAAAAAAATCACAGACGATGGCACACACACACACACACACACACACACACACACTCGGACATTCAGGTACGCACAGGTTCACCTCAGGACCCAGTCTAGACTTGCTTTCTGAGGACCCCAGTGTCACCACCACTCACACTGCCATCTTTAGCTCCTCCTGGGAATGTCTTGTCCAGCCAGGGTGAGAGACTTATGGGTCAAGGAAGGGGTTGGGGGTTGTACTAAGGGCTTGGCCTCCCCCCAGTCTGGAGTCCCTGGGCCCCCAACCCAAAACCCCAGCCCCCCTGCCCTAGCCCCAAGCTCCCATCAGCTGATGCCTCTGGCAGCCCCTGGCAGGAGTCTCCGCCCCTCCTGCTGGCAGACCCATCTTGGCAGGGATTCCCAGGCAAGCTCCGGCTTCCTCCCCTTGCTGTTCACCCACACTCTCGTGCGCGGGGGCCCCCATGGCTAACTCGGGGCTCAACCACTCCTGGCCAGCCCTCTCCAAGCTGTGGCTGAAGCGGTGGGCCTTCAAGAGAGGTAAGGGGGCGGGCAGTGACCAGCAGGCAGGGCTCCCTGGACAGCCTGGAGCCTTTTCTTGGCCCGGGACGCACACTCGGCCTGATCCAGCCCCAAGTTCCATGACCCCTAGCTCCCCCAACACCCACAGAACATCACAGACTTCTGTGGTCCCTCTTATTTCAGAGATTCTCCCCAGGCTCAGCCAGAACCTTGTCTCGGGAAGAAAATTTGTGTAAAGAGAATCCACCCCAGAACTCCGTCTGGGTAGCCCGGTGACTTCCCGGGGGTTCCTGATGCTGTTTGCTCCAGAATGGCTGCAGGACGGAGGCTCACGGAGTTTGGAGACTCCCAGGGGTTCTGGTAGATGCCTCCCTTGAACACACAGACATTGTCTGGTGGCAACCCCCTCCCAAGTCCTAGGGCCTCAGTTTACCTCTGTGGGGGTAAGAGGCCCTCATAGTACATCCCCCCCAAGGTGTGGGTGAATTGCTTTGGCAAATAGACGCTTCTCCTTAAATCTCGAGGCAAGAAGATAGCCAGACAGTGTCCTGGGCCACAGGGCGTGGAGCCTCCTGGACATTCTTGTCCCTCTGTGCCTCCCACCTTTGCACAACCCTCCCCCACCCCAGTCAGGCCCGCCCACTGCTCAGCCTCAACAGGTCCTAGCCACTGCCACCTGCATGAGTCAAGTACTGGTCCAGGGTGGCGGTGGGTGCCCGTGAAGGAGGGAGACCAGCGAGAAGATTCCTTAGCTCATTCTTCCCGCAGACTCCGTTTGAGGGCCAAATGGGTAGCAGGCACCCTGCTTGAGTCAGGAAGGAGGTGGGAGTATCAGAGGCCCTGGAGGCTGGGTTGGGAAGAGAGAGGGCGGTGTGGAGCTCGAGATGCAACAGTAGTGAGAATGATGAACCCTCGTGATGTTCAGAGAGGTTGAGTGACTTGCTCGAGGTCCCACAGCAAGCACATGCTGGAGGAACCAGGATTGAAGAACAGTTCTATTCCAAGGCCACCTTTGTGGTGTGTTCTGGCCAGCAAACAAAGCTGCCAGTGCGGGCAACTGGAGGGCCTGGGGAGGGTTTATAAATCCACCAGTGATGGCAATACCAGAGAACGAGCTCATCAACCAAGGACCACCAAAGGGCTTATCTTATGAAGTTCCAGCCCATCTTCCAGCCCAGGCAGACTGAGACTGATTCACAGGCTGACAAGTAGGGGAGTGAGCTAGGGAACCAGCAGTGATTCCTACACCCTTTTATGGCTGGTGCTACAGGGGCTGATGGTGGAAGAGGCTGCCTGGGACCTAAATCCAGGCTTCTTAGCGTGAAGCATGGTGCTGAGGAGCAGAGTCTTTCCTGACAACGTCCTTCCAATCTTTAGCCCTCGGGGGTGGGGAGACAGATAGGCAGGGGCTTTTTGTATGCCACTTAAGCTCTGCAACTGGCCATCTGGGCACCTAATGGGACTTCCTGGGAAAATGACGGGATTGGATTCGAGGAAGCAAACAAGGCTAAGGAAAGGATGGTTGGGACCTACAGGGAGGTTTCCCCACTGAATGTGTAAGGAACGCATTTTGTGTCTTAACTCGGTTTCCTTCTTGCCTATCTTCTCTGACTCTCTTCTACCTCCCTTCCATCTACATGTCTTCCCCTCATCCCCTCAGAATGCCGTCTCCTGAGGTTAATGCCTCACTGCCTCTAAACACAGCCACACCACCTATCCCAACTACCCATCCATCCATCAACACATGCATCCATCCATCCATCCATCCACCCATTCCTCCATCCATCCAACCATCCACCCATCTAACCATTCATCCTTCTAACCGTCTATGCATCCATCCATCCATCCAAATAGCCAGCCAGCCAAGCATCCATCCATCCAGTCATCCCAGCGTCCATCCATCCATTTATATAAGCATCTGCCCATCTAACTATCTCTCCAGCCAACCATCCACCCATTCATTCATCCAACCATCCAGCCAGACAACTATCCATTCATCCAGCCAGCCAGCTAATTAGCCAACTACCTAATCATCCATCCATCTATCCATCTGTCCAGCAATTTAATCTCTTGCTCATTCAATCACCCACTCATCCATGCATCCATCCAATCATTTATTCACCCACCTGTCCAGTCATCAGCTTACCACAAGATAGCCTGGTGGTCATAAACCCCTGCTTTCGAGTTGGAAACCCCTGGGTTCACAACCCAAATCTTCCTCTTACCAATATGGTGTGACCTTGGGCAAGTCTCTAAGCCTCAGTTTCTTCTTTTGTCAAGTGGGGATGTGGGGGTTGTTTTAAGGTTAGAACAATGCAAAGTGTATGGCAGATTAAACAGAAGGCAAGGAATAAAGGAAATGATCAATACACCTAAGATTTTACTACTTGGGGCTTGGAGATGTTAAAGTGGGACAGACACAGTATTTTCCCTCATAGACTGCATGGTCTGGAACAGGGGTCAAAAAACTTTTTCCTGAAAAGAGCCAGACAATAAATATTTTCAGCTTTGTGGGTCACCTACTCTGATGCAATTACTGAATTCTGCTGTTATAGCATGAAATCCGCCATAGATCGTGCATACACAAATGGGCATGACTTCTGCTAATAAGGCCTTATTTATAAAATCAGATGTTGAGCCAGATTTGGCCCATGGGGCTCCTGGTCTAGAAGGGAACAAGTAAACCAATCACAGTGCAACACGGTGGTTAAAATTGTGGTTGATGATCGTTTGTGTGGGGAAGACCCCAACAAGAATTGTGGTTGTGTAGGGAGAGAAATAGCGAGAGCTGAATTTCAGACGGTGACAGAGGAAAGAAGAGAGGATGGATGGAGGAATGTCCGGGAAGTCACACGGGCAGGGCTTGGTGTCCTGAGGGGTAGTGAGCAGGTAAGACTGGTCTCCAGGTTTCTGGCCAGGTCACTGGGAAGAAAGTGCATTCACAACAGCTATAGGGACACAGTAGGAGGAGAGAAAAGAAATTTGATCCTCACAGCTTGAGGTTGGGGTATGGGTGGGAATACTAGGCAGCAAGACCAGAGGCCACTGGAAATAATGCCTGGGGGTGGGGGAGAGAATCTTCAACCAAAACCAGAGCTCACTGTGCAACATCAGAGCCAGAGCTTGATCTGTGAGCAGCATCGGGGTTCAACCTGTGGCATTAGGATAGGAACTCGGTCTATGACACCAGGATCAGGACCAGTCTCTGATGTTAGGATTGGGGCTTAGTCCACGACACCAGGATGGGGCTCAGTCTATGATATTGGAATTGGAGCTCAGTCTATGACATCAAGACGGGGCTCAGTCTCTGATATTGGAATTGGAGCTCCATCCACCACACCAGAATAGGGCTCAGTCTGGGACTGGCGCTCAGTCCATGACATCAAGATGGGGCCCAGTCTCTGATATTGGGATCGGAGCTCAGCCTATGACCCCAAGACGGGACTCAGTCTTTGGTATTGGGATCAGAGCTTAGTCTCTGATAATGGGATTGGAGCTCTCAGTCCATGACCCCAGGATGGGGCTCCGTCTATGACACCTGGATCAAAGTTCAGTCTATGACCCTGGGCATCAGAGCTTATAGTCTGTGACACAAAGATTGGGTCAGCATGAGATGCCCGGATGAGAGTTGAGAGCATCATCAAAGTCAAGTCCAGCCAGTTCTTGGGTCGGAAACTTCCACAGAAAGAGTAAATTCATCCTTGGTCTTTCACTTTCAGCCTGCAGATCCCAAACCCCCAGGGTTTGCAGATTCAAGGTCTGAGGTTCTGCCTGTGGTCTCCACAAGCTGTCGAGGCCTCAGGCCTCCATGAGACCCCCTGCCCAGTGAAGAAGGCAGACCCTTCGGTCTTTCCTGAGACCCCCCGGCGTGCTTGGCCAAGGGATGGGACTGACCCTCAGACCAGTTCCTCCTCCTCCTCCAGGCTCGCCTCAGCCTCCTGGACCCACCCCCACATCTGGTTTTTCTCCTGCACGGCCTGCTTGTTTGGTCCGGACATTTCTCTGAGTCATAGATGCCGCCTTGGCTTCAGGGTGGGGAAGGGGGGGGATACAAGTCTTAAATGAGGTAGTGCAGAGCAGAGTCCCTCCGTCAGCCTGGGCGGGGAGCTGGGAGAGCGGGGATGGTGGAAGCCATGGCGTTCTCACACACGGTGGCAGGCCCAGACATCGTCTACCCTGAAAGAAACGGAGCTGAAGGCCATAAGCACCCACCCAATCAAAATTCAGCAAGGGGCCCCGGCGATATTTGGAGGCAACAATTCCATTGAGATCAAATTCACATATCCTAGGATTCATCCGTTTAATGGGTACAAGTCAATGACTTCCAGTACATTCAGTGTTACGCAACCATCACCACAAAGCATTTTATTTTTTTTTTAAAGATTTTATTTATTTATTTGACAGAGAGAGAGATCACAAATAGGCAGAAAGACAGACAGAGAGAGAGATGAGGAGAAGCAGGCTCCCTGCTGAGCAGAGAGCCCTATGCGGGACTCGATCCCAGGCCCCTGGGATCATGACCTGAGCCGAAGGCAGAGGCTTAACCCACTGAGCCACCCAGGCGCCCCCACAAAGCATTTTAGAACATCCTCATCACCCCAGTAGAAATCCGTATCTTCCAGCTGTCCCTCCACCCCCAAAATTCCCCCCATAGCCTCAGGCAACCACGAATCTGCTTCCTCTGTCTATAGATTCACCTATCCCAGACAGTCTATATAGAGGGACTCGCACAGCATGTGGTCTTGTCAGCTGGCGTCTTGACTTACAATGTTTTCAAGGTTGACCCCCCACCGTGTAGCAGGTGACAGAACTTTGTTTTCGTGGCTGAATACTGTTCCACTGTAGGTCTCCACCACATCTTGTGTGTCTCTCTCTCTATTCGTCCTTTGGTGGATATCTGGTTTTTTTCCACCTTGACCTTCTGACTATTATAAATAATGCTGCTCATAAGCTTTGGGGAAGACATACATTTTTTTAAAGATTTTATTTATTTATTAGACACAGAGCGAGAGACCACAAGTAGGCAAAGACGCAGGCAGAGAGAGAGGGGGGAAGCAGGTCCCCTGCTGAGCAGAGAGCCCGATGCGGGGCTCGATTCCAGGACCTGAGATCATGACCTGAGCCGAAGGCAGAGGCTTAACCCACTGAGCCACCCAGGGACCCCAAGACATACATTTTTATTTCCTGGGGGATATGCCTAGGTGTGGGATGGCTGGGTCACGTGAGAGCTCTATGATTTTCTCTTTTAAGGGACTGCCACATAGTTTTCCGGTGTCCCAGTGCTTTTGCACACCTGCATGTGCCCACCTAATCCCTTGGCACTCATCTATTCATGAAGCGTGTTTATTTCTGCCTTGGCCATCTTCTGATGTCCTGGTTCAGAGGCCCTGGCAATTTTGTATTCATAAGAAGGCTCCTCCGGATTGTGTATGTTTCAAGGGCCCAGAACTTGGAGCGGTGTTTGCAGGTCCGTAGCCAGGAGGAGAGGGGGCGTGAGCGGGTGCAGACAGCCCTGTTGGGATAAAGGGACACCATTGACCTTCCCCTCTGCCAGACCCTTTGGAGAATGAAAGGGGGTGTTGCTCATAATCACCCTGGCTCAGCGTTAAGTAGGACTGTCCCCAGCAAACCAGACCATGGGGTCACCCAGCCACAGGGGACCCAAGCTAGCTAAAAAAGCACCTGATGTCCCACTCCCCCACCCCATCTCAGCCTCACCTGAAGCCACCACTGCGCCTGTTAAGAACTCGCTGGTCTGGTCCGTCCCTCCATGCACCCCTCCACTGGTCTCCCCTCTCCTCCGCCACTACTCACCTCCCCAGGCCTCTCCTCCAGGCACCCTCCTGCCACCTCCCTGGTTTCAGCAGAGCCTGGGATGTCTTGAGCGGGGATGCAGGAGTGAAGGGAGTCCAGATGGCAAGACAATGCTGTGAAATGAAGTGCCTGTGAGAGAGGCACTGTAGGTGGGGAGCGGACAGAGATTTCTGGAAGAAATAGAGTGAGGTCTTGAGGCAGGCAGCCTCCGGGCAGGAATGGAGGGGGGGAGTCTCATGCAACAGTCCTGCGGGAGCAGGCACAAGGCACAGAAGGAATACCCTGGGGGACTTTGGTGACTGGGCCAAGAGTCTAGGTGTTCTTCCTGCAGGCAAGGAGGAACCTCTGCAGGGATTTGAATAGGGTGAATCGCTCTCACTGAGCTGTAAGAGGCAGCGGGGCAGAAAAGGGGGTACCCACTCCTCCCACAGCAGGAGGCTCAGTCCGAGACTTGATATCTCCTGACCTAGACAGCAAGAAAGATGGGCAAGACTGGCCAGGGGCCACACATGCTGAGCCCCTTCGCCCTCCGCAAAGCTCTGAAAGGCATCGTCACATCCACCTTCCTGGTGAGGAAACAGCCTCAAGCTGCCTTCCACAAGGGGTGGGCAACCATTAGCAACAGGTCCAGACAAGGACACAGTCTGCTTGACCCTAAAGCCCTGGTTTTCTCCTCTATCCCAGGGCACCAAGAGGTCCCTGAAACTCCAAGTACAGCATCAGGGCAGAAGTAGCCAGAAGTCCCACCATTAGAGACCCTACAAATGTGGACGCTGGGTGCTTGAATTTGATCTCAAGGACTCACTCTATTGAATGAGGGCTTTTCTTGGCCAGAGCAGCATAGCCAACCAGCGTCATCTCAAGAGCCCCCTCTGACTAACTGGAGATAGCTGCTGAGATGCTGTCCCTGGTGGGGGGTGGGGACAATTTAAGGGGGTGACGGATCCGCAGGAAAGAGCCTCATGATTGAACACAACTGTCTGCCACAGGCACAGGACAAGGAGGTGATGGCATGTAGGCTGGCTTAAAAGTCATCAAGACCATCTTCCTCCACCAACCCATCTTATAGATGAGAAGACCGAGCCCCAGCGGAGCAGCAGCAGATACGAAACTCAGATGCCTGCTCCTCAGCCCTTCCGCCTTGGCCCTGACACCTGGTCCCTCCTTTCTCCACAGGGTCTGAGCCCAAGCCATGCGTCCAGCCCTTTGACCCTGAGGCTGCAGCCTCGGCCACCGAGAGCAGAGGCGGAGCCTGGAGGCCTGAGCACCCGGACTTCCCCGGCATGGAGGATACACAGGCAGGTATCTGATGGCGGAGACAGGCCGGAGCAGATGACGCCGGTGGCAGCAAGTACATTGAGACACACAGGCACTCAACCAGGCACCTTACGTGCATTTTTTTTTTTTTCAGAGAACTGTCGTTAAAACTTGGCTGAGTGGTTATGATCCCATTTTATAGAGCAGGAGACCAGAATCGCTCCTGGAAAAGGGGAGGGAGGGAGAGATCAGTAGAAGGCAGCTGAACGGACGGATGGAAGAAGGAAGGATTGACAGGGGGATGATCCATGGATGGGTGGACGGACGGGAGGAAAGACAGTTAGATGGTTGGGTGGGTGGATGAAACAGGAAGAAAAAGCTTCCACGGGGAGCTCTGAGCTACAGCAGCCTCAAGTCAGGCTGAGCCATTAGGAGACCATTAGGTCTCCACATGGATCAGTGACGGCTTGTGGGCGGCCCAAGAAGAGGTGTGACTTCCCGGCAGGGGTCTGACAGCTGACAGCCCTCGGCAGGCAGCCCCCTCCCACGCATCTGGGGAGGCATGTCTTTACCGGAGTGGGTTGGTGGTGTTTGGCACTGCCCCCCACACTCAGGAAGGAGGGTCTGGGACAGTTAAAGCATATAGCGCAGGGCGCCTGGGTGACTCAGTGGGTTAAGCGTCTGCCTTTGGCTCAGGTCATGATCTCAGGGTCCTGGGATCGAGCCCCGCATCTATCTATCTATCCATTTCTCTCTCTCTCCCCCCATCTGTGTCAAATAAATAAATAAAATCTTTTTAAAAAAGAAAAAATTCTTGCTTGACCCACCAGGCCTGCTAATCTGGCCCAGGTTCCCCCTCTACACCTCCAGCCAGTAAGGAACTCTTGCCAGTTGTTGGAAATCACCGGGACCTCTCAAGCCTTCAGGCTTCTGAACACCCTGTTCTTTTGATGCCTGGAATGCCCCTGCCTGTAGCTTCTGCCTAGCTGACTCCTATTTGTTCCTCAAGGCTTCGCTGGCTGTCGACTCCTCCAGGAAGACACCCTGGTTGGTTCCTTCCCTCCTTCCTTCTTTCTTTTTTTTATATCTAGTAGGACTTCTTGAAAATCTACGGTCTCCTAACTGGTAAGACGTAGATCTTTTCTTTTTCCTTTTATTTCTTTTTATTTTTTTAAGTAGACTCCACACCCAATGTGGTGTTTGAACTCATGACCCTGAGATTAAGAGTCCCATACTTTACTGACTGAGCCAGCCAGGCACCCCAAGAGGCAGAGCTTTTTTAAACTATATGAAATGTGACTGATGTGTGAAACTTGGTGAGTTCAAGAGACCACTTACGTGTCATGTGGATGCTATTTTATGTGGTCAGAAATTGGGTTTTTTGGGTTTCGTTGTGTGATGGAAGCTGTCTAAAGATTGTCTAACTTTTCCTAATTGAGTGGTACTTAATAGGTTTCTTACACCTTTGATTACTCTGGGTTTCGTGCTTTACAAGAGAGGGGATTTTTTTTCTTTTTTCTTTTTCTTTTTCCTTTTTAAAGATTTTATTTATTTATTTGACAGACAAAGATCACAGGTAGGCAGAGGGGCAGGCAGAAAGAGAGAGAGGAGGAAGCAGGCTCCCCGCCGAGCAGAGAGCCCAAAGCGGAGCTCGATCCCAGGACTCTGGGATCATGACCCGAGCCAAAGGCAGAGAATTTAACCCACTGAGCCACCAGGCACCACTACAGGGGATTTTCTAAGTAAAATTCCAATCCAGAACTCCTGTCCCTTCAGACAGAGCCTGCTTCCCCCCTGCTCAGTTCTTCAGCCTGCTTTCTGGAACATTCTACCATACTTGATTATAACGGCTGGGTTAAACCATCCCTCCCCCTGCATCTAGCTCTGGGAGGGCAGGGGATGGGCTGTGTGACTGCATCTGACACAGCCACGGCTCCCTCGGAGGGAGAGCTCTGACCCCCGAAATAGAACAGCAAGCACCATCAGGTCTGCTTCCGCTGGCCCTGGGCTTGCGATGGGCACACATCATCCCACTGTATCCGCACAGCAAGGACTCCTACAAGAAGGCAGCCTTGCACCCATTTTTCAGACGAGAAAACTGAGACCTAGAGAGGGCTTGGGATTTGCCTGAGGTCACGCTGAGCTAGTAAAGGTCATACCAGGGATGCAAACCTTGACCGAGGTTTTCCGACCTTGCGAGCTCCTCAGGGTCCATCTGCCCTGTCATTTTTTGCTCTTCTGTTCGGTACCGATCTTCTTTCTTACCTGATTAAACGGAACCAGAGAAACAACATGCTCGAAGCTGCCTGGTTGTGCCACGCTGGCCAATAGACGATGAACTAAACAACTATTCACGTTTTTAAAAACCAGTTTATCGGGGTGCCTGGGTGGCTCAGTGGGTTAAAGCCTCTGCTTTCAGCTCAGGTCATGATCCCAGGGTCTTGGGATCAAGCCCCGCATTGGGCTCTCTGCTCGGCAGGGAGCCTGCTTCCTCCTCTCTCTCTGCCTGCCTCTCTGCCTGCTTGTGGTCTCTATCTGTCAAATAAATAAATAAAATATTTAAAAACAAACAAACAAACAAACAAAAAACCAGTTTATCCATGTACTGTCCAACGCTGCACCCAGTAAGCCCTTCTGCAGAGTGAGCATTCCTGGGACATCTCGCCTCTGAGTCTGACGGGCGGAGCCCATCCCCCAAGGCTCCCCAGGGTCCATGCAGCGAGAGCCTGGATTTATTGCATCCTCTCTGGGGTGTCAGGGTCAGAATACACTGTTTAGTCAGATGCCTGGAAAGGTCCCCCATGGGATCGGCTCCCGCCTTTTCTCACCCAGGCCATGTTGGAGGAAAGATTTGGGGTCCCCAGCAAAGGATGAGGCTCCCCTGCCCCTGCCTCCCTCAGTGTACCTGCTGCCCAGAGCTAGGACAGCCTGTGCCCGCCGCTGCCCACCGCCGCTGCCCACCACCCCTGCCACCCCCAGCTCTGGCCAGGTTCCCACTTCTGCCTCTGGTGAGGGAGGCCAGATGCAGCTGGGGGGGGGGTGGCGGCCCAGGCCAAGAGGCTGTCCTGACATGTTTATATTTACAGAAGGATAAAAACCAGAGACACAAGGAAACCTTTCAGGCAGCGGCAGAGGAGAACAGGAGTCAATAGAGGTTGTCCAGGCACCAGGGATGGGACAGGAGTGATTTGGGGAAAGTGGAGACCCGCCCGGAGGCTGCTGCCCGGGTCACAGGAGGGACAGGCGACCCTGAGCCAGACGCGACCAGAGGCAGAAGAAGAGGGATCGTGGTAGATACAGGACAGAGGGAGGAGGCGGAGGCGGAGAAGGAGCACTGCGGAGGTGGGAGGGACAAGCCTCGACAGCGCAAAGGAGAGATTCCGGAGAAAGAGAGGTCATGCCAACAGGAGGGCGCGTGCTCCCGAAGTCAAACCCGGATTTACGGCCGCTCCAACAATCCTCCTTCCCGGCGTCGGCCCAGAGGCACTGAAAGCAGGGACTCCAGCGGGCTCTCTGCACGCCCATGTTCACAGCTCGCTTCACAGCCGCCCAGCGTCGGAGCAACCCACGTCCACTGCAGGATAAATGGGTGCCAAGAGGAAGGAAGGGGTAAACACCGCGGAGAGCTCCGGGGGCGCGAGGTGCGAGGGGAGGGGGAGCAGATCCTGCGCAGCTCCTCTTACCCGGCACTTGGCATTTTCGACTTTGCATTGGATGCTTCTCGGGAGATCCCCCACGCCCAGCATTAGCAGGGGCCTCCCTGCCCTCCCTCGCCTGCTGAGGACAGGCCCTGCCTAGCCAAATGGTCCAGGGGTGGGGTGGCAAGACGGAGCAAACAAAATGATCGGACACCCAGTTAGATTCCGATGTCAACTAGTGCAATGTTTTGGGATATACCTACACTAGAAAAGTACTTGTTGTTTATTCGAAATCCAAATTTAACTGTCATCCTGTACTTTGTCTGGCAATCCTATCCTGGGGAATTTTTTTTTTAAGATTTTTTTAAAATTTTATTTCTTTATTTGACACAGAGAGAGAGAGAGAGAGCATAAATAGGGGGAGAGGCAGAGGGAGAGGGAGAAGCGAGCTCCTTGCTGAGCAGGGAGCCAGATACAGCACCTGATCCCAGGACCCTGGGACCATAACCTGAGCCAAAGGCAGACACTTAACCAACTGAGCCACCCAGGAGCTCCCCCTAAAGACTTTATTTATTTATTTGAAAGAGAGAGAGCAATACTGGGGGAAGGTACAGAGGGAGAGGTGCCCCAGAGGATGTTTTTAAAAATCACATTTATTGGGGTGCCTGGGTGGCTCAGTGGGTTAAAGCCTCTGCCTTCAGCTCAGGTCATGATCTCGGGGTCCTGGGATCAAGCCCCACATCAGGCTCTCTGCTCAGTGCGGAGCCTGCTTCCCTCTCTCTCTCTCTGCCTGCCTTTCTGCCTACTTGTGATCTCTGTCTGTCAAATAAATAAATAAAATCTTAAAAAAAAAAATCACATTTATTGGGCACCTCGGTGGCTCAGTGGGTTAAGCCTCAGCCATCAGTTCAGGTCATGATCTCAGGGTCCTGGGATCGAGCCCCGCATCAGGCTCTCTGCTCAGCAAGGAGCCTGCTTCCCCCTCTCTCTCTG
>NC_081558.1:5791215-5910384 GCF_022355385.1 Mustela nigripes | reverse complement strand
CCTGCCTCTCTGCCTACTTGTGATCTCTGTCGGTCAAATAAATAAGTTTTTTAAAAAAATCTTTTAAAAAATTAAATAAAATCACATTTATTAACATCACCACCTATCTAGCTAGTTAGCTATCTGCCTGCCTCTCTGCCTACTTGTGATCTCTGTCGGTCAAATAAATAAGTTTTTTAAAAAAATCTTTTAAAAAATTAAATAAAATCACATTTATTAACATCACCACCTATCTAGCTAGTTAGCTAGCTAGCTAGTTATTTATTTATTTATTTTAAAGTAACTCTACACCCAACATGGACCTTGAACTCATGACCCCAAGGTCAAGAGTCACATGCTCGGGGCTCCTGGGTGGCTCAGTTGGTTAAGCATCCGACTCTTGGTTTCAGCTCAGTTCATGATCTCAGGGTGCTGGGATCGAGCCCTCCATTGGGCTCTGTGCTCAGTGTGATGTTTGCTTAAGATTCTCTCTTTCCCTCTCCCTCTGCTCCTCTGCCTGCACTCACCTTTGTTTTCTCTCTCTCTGTGTTTTGAAAATAAATAAATAAACCTTAAAAAAAAAAAAAAGTCGCATGCTCTACCCACTGAGGCAGTCAGGCACCCCTCTTGTGGGTCTTTTGTAGAGTCCATGTGGAGGGCATATCCCCTCAGTAGCCCCTTCAGGTCACCAATTGGGACTGTCCATTGAGGGCTGCCTGAGACCACAGAGATGCTGGGGCCACGTCTCAGTATTGGCTTTGTAGGAAGCAATGCGAGAAGCCCACCCACTCTCCTACCCACCAAATCCTCTCTGAGGTCTGTCCCAACAAAGGTCTGAACAAGGAAAGTCCCCAGGGAACGGATCACGACAACCCAGAGGAAGAACCCTAGTCTCGAGGAGTCAGGAAGACAGCCTGGAGGGTATGCCCAAGCTGGCTTTTGAAGGATGAATAGGAGTTCTCCAGGCTGAGCTGTACGGGGGCTGGGAGAAGAGGTTTTCCAAGGAGAGGAAAAGGCAAGTTCCCTGACTAGGGGGGGGAAAGGCAAATAGAATGATTTGGAGGGCACGAGAGAAGAGAAAAGGGATAGGAAGAGAGAGACAGGAGAGAAAGAGCATAGGGCTTGCATCTGGACAGACCTGAGTTTGAGTCCGGCTCTGCCATTGGTTGGCCCTGTGTTCCGGGGCGGGTCTTCCTGCCTCCCTGAGCCTCAGTCTTTTGATCCGGAAAGTGGGTTAACAATGCCCCCTTGTGGTGGAGTGACTGCGGCAGTAAGGATAAGGCCTGTTTGGTTTGGGGTGGCAGGGTGGCAGTGTGTTCGCGGTTGGTGGCTGCCGCGTGGTCAACCACGTCTGTGGGTCTTCAGTGTCTGACGGGGCCTGGCACACTGCGGGCGGCCTGAGGCTCCAGAGGGGCCAGAAGTGGAGGCGGCTGACCCTGGAGCCTTTTGTAATGTGCCCCCTGAGCTCCTACCTGTCCTGGAGGGAAAGGGATTGGCTTAAGCGCTCTGGGGTCGGAAGGAGCAGAGCCAGGAACAGTGATGGGAGCCACGTGAGCGGTAGATCGCAGGGTCCAATACTGTTCTTATTTAACATTTTGGTAACTCGTTGGCTGGCGTGGATCTCCTCCTATTATCCGACTTTTAAAAACATACTGACACTAACCTGAGTGTGAGGGCACACCCTCTGAGTTTGTGCCCGAGGTGGGGTCCTGACCTGCCGAGATGCCCCACGCTGCCCAGGGACATTGACTGGGAGCCCCGACACGGCCTGAAACTCTGCATTAGTGTCCAGAATAACTTGGGCCTGCGCAGCTGCATTCGAAGACCTTGAACAAGCCCGGGCAGGGGGCAGGGCTGAGGTCAAGCCCATTAGAGGGAATGCCAGCAGTGAGGTGATTTCAGGTAGAAGCCCAGACCTCTGGCCCCTTTTCAGAAATGAGGCCTTGAAGGCCCAGGTTAGACGGAGTGCTGGGGGGCCTATCCCTATTCCACCCCACCTGCCACGAGCAGGGCGCTGAGCCCCGCTTGGATGGGAGGGCGCTGGGCAGGGACTCGGTGCCTGGGTGTCTGCTGCCATCCGTCAATGCCTTCCTCTCCCCTCCCCCAACACCGGCCAACAGGAGGACGGTATGCCTGGGCAGCTCGGGGACAGCATGGAGGACCTCAGCCTGGACTTGGGGGCCCTGCAGGGCAGCGAGTATCTCCAGGATCTGGGCCTTGGGACCTTTTCCCGCAGCCAGCCTGGGGAAGCCAGGGACAGCGGTCCCCCCAACGAAGAGGCCGGAAGAACATCGACCGTGTCCAGCCCCGCGGAGTCCCAGGGCCTGCCTCGGAGACGCAGCTGGGAGAGGTCGCGGAGCTGCTCCGAGAGCTGGCAGAGGTCAGCGCGTGCTGCCAACAGCCTTCCGTGACACACGCCTAGGACAGGGCAGGGCCGCACCCCTGCGGGCACACAGTCCTCGTGCTCAGGCCAGCACCCGCACTCTGAGTGAAACACACTCCACCCCAAAATGAAGACCGCGGGCTCACGCTGCGGGCACGCACAATCCCCAACGTGCACACATGCCCTGCAGGCTTGCACACGCACCCCGTCCACCCCATACAGAAAAGCCTCCGTGTGCGACCAGCAGGCGTGTGCTTGATTCCACACTCAGTAGGAGGCTGAGGCGGGCCACCCCCACCTGCCTCCCTTAACACCCTCCCCAACTCACTGCAAGTAGAAATCCAATATGATTTTTCTGCCATTCAAAGATGTTCAAAATGTGTCCACCATTCAAAGACACGGATCGCCCTGCAAATGCCCCAGCAAGGCTCCCCGGATGACCCCCGTGATGGAGGGAACCAAACACCCCTCCAGATTCTGACCACTCCTCCCTGCCTCAGAAGGATCACCCTGCAGGTCCCCCCAGACCCCTGGAGGCTGGCGCCGGGGCAACCGCTGATAGAAGAGACACCCTGAAGACCTGCCTTCCTCATTTCTTCCACCAGGCTCAGCCCTGAGGCGTCAGCTGTGAAGGAGGGGCCCTGTCTCCCTCGGACGCTGGCCAGCCTTGCTCTGAACCTGCCGGGAGAGGACCTGCAGGCCTGGACCCAGGAGTGTCTGTCTGGGGATGCGACCCCAGTAGAGCACCCAGGCAAGGTGGGTACAGCCTCCAGCCAGCCACCTTGACAATAAATAGCACAACTCTGGGCCCAGAGGCCAGCGTGGCGGATGGGAAGGAGCTCCTCACTGGTAGCTGGTGGGACTTACCTGTCAAGCGGGGCTGTCCTTGGGGTACCCCAAGATTAGGCAGTCCCCGAGTACTAAGAGTCCAGCCCCAGACTGAGGGTTCTTCGCCGGGGTGGGGGGCCCACGGGAGGGGATCCCCAGTTACAAGTACAACCCATGATCCGGGGGGTGGGGGAGATCGTCTCCGCATCTTTGCAGCTAGAAGGAAGCCCCGCTCGCTCCTGCCAGATCTTGTCTCAGGTCTGTGATCCCAGCCTCAAGGGCCGTAGCCCGTGTCTGGGGCATCTTTGCCCGGGACCATGACCTGGGGAGCGATCCCTGATGGGCTGGAATCTGGAGCTCAGAGTTTTGGGGCTCTAGCCCACAGCTGGGGACATCCTTGGCCAGGACTGCAACCCACGGCTGGGGAAGGTATGGCTCCAAGCTTCAGACGCTGCTGCAGAGGTCCAGCCCCATGCCCAGGGCTGAGCGGAGCCCCTGCCTGCGGCTGGAGGTGGTGGCTGTGGACCCTTCAACTGGGGAGCTTGCCGGCACCCCTTCACTGCCTCCCTAGCTTAGCGAGATGCTTATTCCCTGCAGGAATGTGACAGCCCTGAGAAAAGAGTGAGGTCACGGTCCGTTCCCGCGTCCTTCGATGAGATCAGCTCCCTGGAAATCTCTCCGGCTTTGGACGCGCCCAGTCCAACTGCTCAAGGTAGCCCAGCCAGGGGGGCAGGGAGGGTTCCCGCATTCAAACCAAAAGGGTGGGGGTTTCTGCTGAAGGGGTCCCTGGATGGGGCCCCAGATGGGCCTGAGGGAGGAAAGACCTACTGATGGGGGGCGCGGGGGCTTAGGGTCCCATGGGCAGGAACTGGGCAGAATTCCTGGGGTGGGGGTGGAGGGCGTGTGGACGGGGAGAGGCATCCAGCACCAGCCTCTCCCCTTCCCACCCCCAGGGTCTTCAGCCCCGCGGGACTGCACCACTATAATCCCTTTGCTCCCCTAGGGCTCATCTACTGTCTCTACCTCTCTCCCCTACTTTATGTCTCTCCTTATCTCTGGATCCCTGTCCTAACATCTTGTGTCTCTCTGCTTTCAGAGGGACCTGAAGTCTATAAACCCAAAGCTACCACTTTCCAGTAAGTCTCTGAGCCTGCGGCTTTCTCTGTAAGAATCAGGGGTGCCCAAGTGACTCTGTTGAGTCTCTGACTCTTGATTTTGGCTCAGGTCGTGATCTCAGGGTCAGGAGATGGAGCCCCAGGTTGGCCCTGCGCTCAGCTGGGAGTCTGCTTGAGATCCTTTCTCTCTCTCTCTCTCTTGCCCCTCCCTGCCCCGCTCTCTCTATAAAATAAATAAGTAAATCTTAAAAAGAAAAAACAAGAATGGAACAACAAGCGTATCTCCTTAGGGCTCCTTGGAGCGTCCACAGGTCCACAAGCAAAGCACTTGGCACATTGTCTACCATCTTAAGACCCAGGGGTGCACCCCCGACACTGGCTCTCTGCCCTCTTTTTTTTTTTTTTCATTTATTTATTTTCAGTATAACAGTATCATTATTTTTTCACCACACCCAGTGCTCCATGCAATCCGTGCCCTCTACAATACCCACCACCTGGCACCCCGACCTCCCACCCCACCCCCCACCACATCAAACGGCTCTCTGCCCTCTTGATGCCTCTCCCCACCGAACAGCAGGCCCTATCGGGAAGGTCTCCAGTTGTGCCAGATGGGTCACTGGGGACCCAGGCAGGGCTGGTCTGCCCCAGAGTCCTCTCACTCCTGTCTCTCCTGGGGTGGGGGCTGCTTCCAGGTTTGGAGCCCCCGGTGCTGGAGTGCATGGAAAAGGACCACGTGGAGCCCGAGCACGTGTGAGTGTCTCCCTGAAAGTGGGGCGGGGACCCCAGGGGACAAGCCGCGGGGTCATGGCTGGGGTCCCACCCCAATCCCCCATAACCTGGGGCTTCTCTCCCACACCATCCTTATCCCAGAGGAGACAACCAGGCCTCTCAGAAGGGTTCTCAATAAAGCATCAGGGGAAACGGGTTGGGTCTCCCAGTCAGGGTCTGCATCAGGACCAGGGGGCCCTGTTTGGGAATCATAGCTCGTCTGGGGGACCACGTCTATGACTTGGGGCACCTGTGAGCTGTTTTACCCACACTCCCCCCCTGCCCCCTGCCCAGGCTGATTGTCCAGCAGGTGCTTCAAGAACTTCGGCAGTACCATGGGTAAGTGTGGGGGAGCAGGGGCGGGAAGACAGACGCGGAGGACAAGTATGGGGGAGAAGCGGAGGGGGACAGTGCAGGAGTGGACAGGCGGGGCACAGGCGTGAAGAAGACAGGGAGACAGGGGAGAGAAACAAGGACCGGAGAGGTGGGGGGAGGGACTCATGTGGGCAAGGAGAAGGGACATGAGCCAAGGGCGAGTGAGGCCATGACGTACCTTCGTACAAATGAGAAACAGTGCCTCTTTCCCAAGACGCGGCCATTGGCTAGAAAATCTTCCTGACGTGCCGATTTTGTCTGACCAAGATGGGTTGCCCCCTTCTGCTGGAAACCCAGTCACAGTGACCATGGAGGGAGCACACAGTGGGAGGGATGGTGAGGTCTCCAGGGGGCACGGGGGGTTGAAAGAAGGCAGGAGATGGGGCAGCTGGGGAAGGAGAGGCCGCTGACCCAGGGGTCTGTCCGCTCTGACCCCGCAGGGCCCGGCAGAGGGCTCGCTTGCCAGGCAACCCCGGAGGAGCCGGCTCCAACCTCACCTGGTTCGAGTTCCTGTCTGAGTAAGTGTGCGGAGCTACCACAGGGGGGCGCTTTGGGCTGGGGCTTGCACTGATCTGCGCTCGCTTTCCCGCAGTCCTAAACTGGGGGTGGGAGGTGGAGCCCAGTCCCCTCCCTGGAACTGCCAGGGCAACGGTGGTGGTGGGGCCTGGGAAGGCTCCTCTTGCACGCTGGGAGGGCAGAGGAAGACTTCCTGGAGGAGGTGACGGCTTGAGCTGGTCTTCAATGGACGAGTAGGAGTTTGCCAACCCATGGAGAGGAGTATGGGGGAAATAAAGAGAAGCCTTCCTGGAGAAAGGGCAAGGCCTGAGGAATGGTGTCAGGTGGGGCTAGGAGAAGAGGGAAGGGGAGGGAAGTCAGCAGAGGCCAGGTCACCTCGGTGACCTTAGGGAGCACCAGTCTTCGGTGACTGATGATGGGGAGCACAGGCAGGGGCTGCAGCCTGGAGGTGTGGGATCTCCTGCTAGTAAACAGGTTCTACAGGCGCTGGGTTTGTTGGCGGCTGATATTATAATGAATACAGCTGATCCTTGAACAATGCGGGCTTGAAATACACGGGTCCACTGATATATGAATCTTTTTTTCAATAAATAGAATGTAGGGCTGTAAATATATTTTCTCTCCTTTACTTTATTGTTAGAACCCAGTACCTAATAGCTCTAACACATAGGATACGTGTTCATTGACTGTAGATGGTATCAGTAAGGCTTCTGATCAACAGTAGGCGATGAGTAGTTACACTGTGGGGAGTCAGAATTTATACATGGATTTGTGACTGTGCAGGGGGTTGGGGACCCTAGCCTCTATGTTGTTTAAGGATCAACTGTATTTATTAAATGAGGGGGTACCGCTAATCCAGTAGGGGCGTGACAGCGATCTGGGGCCAGAGTGTTAGGGGAAAGAGGGGAGCAGGATTTGAGAGAGATCCCAAAGGAAGAATGAGTAGGATTTGTAAGCTGATTAGATATAGGGGTTGGGGTGAATCAGAGGGAGGAGGCAGACATGGACAGAGCCAGGATATCCAGTCTTGCGCACAGAGGGACCCCCAAGCTTGAGACCACATTGCAGTACCCTCTGTAAACCAAGCCCCACAGTTCCTGGAACTTTGCAAATATTCATAAATGTTTGTTGAGTGAATAAGTGAGAGGCAGAAGAAGAGGGTTGAGAGACCACAGAAGAGAAACAGGACTAGGGGGTGCGGGGAGGAGACAGATTCCAGGTGGGGTCCAGGAGCAATTGGCAGGACAGGCTGAAAATGGCCCTCTGGCCCTGCTGTCCCCCCTCGTCCATCTTTCCTTCCCTTAGGAGCGAGGACGGCGCCAACAAGATTGAGCGGAGTAACAGAAGCACCAGGGTAAAGCGCAGACTGAGCTCCCTACGCTGTCGGGTCACCAGGCAGAAGGAGAAGGTCAGGGGGCTGGGCCAGGGACAGCCTCTACTTTCTCCAGTTTTTCAGTACGCCCCTGGCCCTGGAGCCCCATGATTCCAGGTAGGTCTGAACGCACGAGGCGTTCTAAGGTTCACTTCTGTCCCCCACAGGGGAAGAGCCCAGTGGTTCTAAAGGACAAGGGTCAGGATGCTAGAGAGAAGAAGGAATGTGTCAACGGGCATCAGCTGGCGCAAGGGACCTTCCTTGGCCACTCCAGCTGCCCTCTTTGTGGCAAACCCTTTCTGAGCTCTGGTAAGTCCCGCGGCTCAGCCCCGGCCCTCCGGGTGGCAGCCACTTTCTCATTCTCTCACGTGGCCTCCTTTGCCTGCGGCGTCCTCATCCCGTTTCTCACCCTTGCTGGAGGCTGACCTCAGCTCCCTGGAGAGCACCAGGTCCCTTAAGGGCAAGGACCATGTGATTACCTCAGGGCCCACAAAAACACCTCTAAATCTCAGTTTTTGTCACTGCAAAAACCCGAGGCGGTGCATCAGTCAGTGAGGGCTGCCTTGCAAAATACCACAATCTGGGTGGTTCCAACAGCAGAGCTGTCCCTTTCACCCTTGAACAGTGCAGGGGTTAGAGACGCTGACGCTCTGCCCTCCATACAAACACAGTCAACAACCACATACAACACTTAACTATCTTGACACAACAGACTAACTCCTCCCACCCCCCCAGAGGGGGTGGGTAGCCCCTTATTCCCCTTGACTTTTAATTTAAGAATTACAGAAAAGTGGAGAGAGCAGAGACGGTCCCCTTCTAACTTTCACCCAGATTCCTGTCGTGGTGGCATTTTCCGTGACCACATTACCTCTGTCACAACTCAGGAATCAACATTATACCGTATTATTGCCTCATGTGTCCCCAAGGTTTCCTCCTCCATTTGGGTTCTCTGTGTTTCCAGACGCAACTCAGAATACTATGTTCTCTCTCATCATCCTGTCTCCCTCGTCCCCCTGGTCGGTGAGGTTTCTCGGTCTTTCCTTATTGTTCGTGACCTTGACAGTCTTGAGAGGTATTAGCCGGATGTCTAGGACAATGCCCTCCCGCGCGCCCAATCTGGGTTCATCTGGTGTTTTCTCCTAATTAGGGTTATGGGTTTGGGAAACTTCTTGCCTCATCAGGTCAGGAGGTAAGTGCTACGGATCTCACATCCCTGAGGAAATGAACCCTCATTCCCTGGTTAAGACAACATCTGTCAGGTTACTGTTCTTTCTCTCTCCCTACTCTATTTGGAAGCGAGTGACTCAATCCAGCCTTCTCGCAGGGGGGTGGAGATCAAGCCCCCACCTCCTAGAGACAATATTTGACCTTCAGGACAGCCATTTGAGATCACAGAAGACCGGAGTGGGTGGAAAGGAAAAATAACGTGGGTTGCCCTTAGCGTGGTGCCTGGTACAAATGGGCAAGGGTAGCATCCCTTGTCATTGTCATCATCATTCCCCTGGGCTGCTGAGTTAAAGCAAGCAGCTAAATCACAGATCCACAACCCTGGGCTTTGACCGCAGCTCCCAGACTTGTGTAGGAGGCCCGTGGGGCCAGATCAGCTGTGGCTCACTCCCGACAGGCTGAGAGCTGGCACCTCCCAGGTATTGCCGGCTACACGCCTGTCACTACTGGAGGTATTCAAGGCCAGATGTTAGTGTCTGTCCCTTAGAGGAAATAGCCCCACAGTAAATCAAACAGAACAGGCAATGAGTCACACTCTAGGAAATTATGGCAGGTGGGTCACCAGGGCAGAGCTGAGATGCTTTCCCCAGAGACCAGCCCCACTGACAGAACACCGTTCCAGTGTTCTTCTTCTTCTTCTTTTAAGATTTGATTTATTTATTTGAGAGAGAGAGCACGCACTCAAGCAGGTAGCGTGGCAGAGGGAGAGGGAGAAGCAGAGCAGCAGACTCCCAGGTGAGCCAGGACAATGGCATCATGACCTGAGCCAAAGACAGACATTTAACTGACTTAGACACCCACGCACCCCTCCAGACAGTCTTATTACTGGCCTTGACCTCTGAGGTTCTTCATGATCTGACCTCCGCCTACCTGTCCACTTTTCCCTTCCACTACTCAGCCACCATGAAGTCTCGTGGCTGCCCACACGCACCTGCACCTTGCTCACTCAGTGCTGGTCCTGGAACTCCTTTGGCCACCTAACTCTTACTCACCCTTTAGAACAAAGCCAGGGCCACCTCCCCCAGGAAGCCTGGACTGTGGATGGGGTGACTATATCAGTGTCTGAATGTCTCTTGGGCCAGGTGCTCTCAGCCAAGAGGACATTGGCAATTATCTGGAGGCATTTTTTGTTGTTGTTGTTGTCAGGACAGGGGTACTGCTTGCCTCTAAGTGGATAGAGGCCAGGGGTGCTGTTCATCATCCTCCAATACACAGAACAGCACCCATCAACAAGTGACTATCCAGCCCCCCCGTTGTCAGTGGTGCCAAGACTAAGAAACGCTGCCACAGAGTTACATTCTGTGTCTTCTTAGCTCTTAGCAGAGTCCCGGGCCCATGAGAAGGGCATACTAAATGCACAATGGAAAGAACAAAGAAAGGCAAGAGACACCTCTCCTTGTTGCCAGGCTCCTTCAGAAAACTGGTTTCTACATTTAGGGGAGAACTATGTCAACCTGAAGGTTTCCGTGACCAAGGTAGCTATAGCAGTAAGCATCATGCCGCTTTTCCTGCTTAAAATCTTGGATGGCTCCCCACTGCCTTTGGAATAAAGTCCCAAAGTCATAGGCACTCCGAGAGTGAACATTTACACATCCATCAAGACCTCAAAAGTCTCTGTGTGAGGTTTCTGACCTCTGATGAAGCACGTCCTTACACTTCTGGAAACTCCAATTTCCTGGGCGTGCTCCCTCTCTCGACCCTGACAAAATGGACTTAAACTGGAGGCAGGTTCCTGGGGACTCCGCCATCCAGTTTCTGAAGTGAGGGCTCTCGGCCACAGATTGTGGGTATTTTGAAGTGAGTCTGGCTTGGACAGATCTCGGCCTGGTCGACTTGAATCTGGTGAAAGAGGTGTTTGGCTCCTCAACTGGGCACAGACCAACTGTCTCACCAGTGGCCAACCCGGATTGGAACAAGCAGCCTCAGAGCTGGCAAATCTGATGGCCCCTGAGGGGGTGGCAGCAATGGGGGGAGGCATCTGGCATGTGGGAAAACACCTGTGTTGGGGGATGGTCTGGCATGTATTTTAGACTCTGAATACCTGTGCCGGGGTATCTGACAGTATCTGTATTAGGGGTATCTAGTATGTGTTTTGGGGGATTATCTAAAGGTTTCCGAGTAGGGTCTCTGATTTGTTTCTATTTGGGGGTATCTGATGGCTCCTGGGTGAAGGCGTCTGGTACTTTGGGGTATTTTGTCATGTTTTTCAGATTCTGAACACTTCAGGGTAACTGACAGATCCAGACGAATGTCCTAATCTGACCTATTCAAGGGTACCGGAAAGCATGTTTTGAGTATCCGATGGCACCCGCCTGGGTGCTAGCATGTGTCAGGGGTATCTGGTACCCACGTTGGGCTGTCTGGGGCCATCTGAGAGGCTTACGGCTCATGTCCCCCAGATTTGTCTAGCTTCCTGTAACCTGCACGGCCCCTTCTTCTAAGGCGACGGGCCTGTTTTCGCCATCGCTTGCACGCTGCCCTCAGACTTCTCGCCCCGGGCTCAATCCCCTTAGCCATGCCCAGGCGCCCGCAGATCCCCCGCTCCAGGCACCCCTGATTCCCTCAAGACGCCCCCCATCCCCGCGGACTCGCCCCCGAGGATCGCCCTCACCCCCTCCGCAGAGACCCTCCCGGCTAAGTCCACGGGTCCCCCACAAGGCCGGGAGGATCTCTCCTGACCCCTCCCTCAGGGTCAGCCAGAAACAGCCCGCAGTTCCCGGGACCCGCAGACCCGCGGGCCACGCCCCCTTCCGTGCCACGCCCTCTGGCCCGCCCTCGGGGCGGGGACACGCACGCGCAGCTCGCGCGCGCGGCTTCCCGCTTCCGGCCCCGGGCTGCGGGTTGCTGTGGATCCGGGGAGGCCGGGCGGCAGCGGTGGCGGCGGCGAGCGGCCTGCAGGGGACCCGGCCGAGGTGAGGGCAGAGGGGCGGGCCCGAGGTGAACGGAGCTCGGGAGGGAGGCCTCGGGCCCCGGGAAGGCGCCGGCGGGCCCCGGGGGCGGCCTCTGGTGCGGGACCCCCGGGGCTGCCTCAGCCTCCGGCCGAGCCCCCGTGGACCCTCCGAGCCGGCGGGCGGGTCCTGCAGCTCCGGCTGTCCCTTCAGTGCGTCTGGGCTCTGACTGGCGAATGCAGGGGTGCAGACGACTCCCGCCGGCGCCATCCGAATTCCAGCCCTTGGGCGGTGCAGCCTGCCCCGGCGCGGGAGAGGGAGGTCACCGGGCTCGAGGTTCAGGAGCGCCCGGGGCAGGACCGGGGATGTCGTGATAACCGTGAGCAGTAACCAGCGCCGTGGTGCTTGGGCCTCTGCGGAGAACTCACTCCCTGGAGTGGACCCCCTCGTTGCTGGGGAGCTTTGGGGTAACAGCTATAACAGCTATACGGAGCGCGCGTGCTTTGGATCTTCCGTTGCTGGTGCGGGGCAGCTTTCGCTGCAGGGAGAAGCCAGAGGCCCTTGATCCTTGCTTGGTTTGTGGTCGTTGACTTCCCCGTCTTTTTTACCTGTTGCTCTGTTGAGATGGAAGCCCTAGGAGAGATGGCTGGTGCAGAGTGCAAAAAGTTTTGTTGGGAGGGAAAAAAAAAAAAAGTTTTCTATAAGTTGTACCCTGGAAGCGAAGGACACAATTCTCCCCTCCGTTCGCCTCATTCGGGGAGAGTGGCACTCCAGCCAGAAGCCTTAAAGCCCCTTTTTTCTTCTTGTTGGGTAGAGGGAGTTCAGGACACCATGAACAGCCCCATGGCCAAGGGCAATTTGGGATTGATTTTGTAGGTATCTGGGTGAATGATTAATCCTGAAGCTGCGTGGAGTAGTCTCAAGAGCTCAGGCTTGAGTGTCAGATAAGCTCTGGGTTCTGGTCCCTGTTCCACATCTTAGCCATATAACCTTGCTAAGCCTCAGTCGCCCCATCTTTAAAATGGGAATAAGGATTGGGTAGAGAGTCCATGAGTGCATAGCAGAGAGAGTGGCATATAGTGAAGGATCAGTAAATGTTGTATATCCTGTGTCTATGTGCATGCCCCCAGACCTGTATTTTTAGGCTGACATTGCAAATAATAAAGAGTCTGGAAAACTTAAACATCTTGGTGGTTGTTTGGACGGGGTCAGAGTGTACGCCTTATCAGTCGTTTGCTGTCTTATGGGTCAAGCCCTTTGGAGAAAAAGGTTGTTCTAAAGCTAGTAAGAGCATAACGCCAGAAGGCGTAATAAATTCAGTCCTTGTAAACACAATATGTTTTGGGTTTATGCAGCTTATTTTATTTTAAATGGCATGCATAGAGAAACGGAAAAAGCGATAAAAGCGATCCTTCTCTCTCTGCCTCTCTCTCTCTCTCTTTTTTTTTTCTCAGTTGACTTGAAAATGCCTCCACTTTGAAAGCTCAAGTGGCACGTACATTGTTTCTGGCATCAGCTGTGTTATAATTTTCATTCTTGTCACACAGTAGCAATTACCACTGGCTGCAGGGCCATTACCCTTGTCACCAGCCCCTGGAACTAGGGCTGTGGTCACCAGCTGTGCCTCCCTGGGTGTTTACCTACCACATGTTCAGCATATTTCTGATCCTTGTGTCAAGGTCTCCTTCTTCGTTCTTACTCATTCACCCTAGGTCCTGTTTCCATTTCTTCAAATTCCTTCTAAGACTTCCAGAACCTTTTCATCTTGGCTCTCTTAAGTAATTTAAAACTTTACACCTAGGCCAAAGGATTTGTTTCTTTGTTATTTATTAGTTGAGTTCTACTGCACCCCACCCCACCCCCTGTGCCAAAAGTGGTGGAGAGCTGCTGTGTTTTGAAAACCCTTTCTCCAGGTGCAAACTAATTCCTCTCACAGCTCCTGAGCTGCCTGTAGGAATTTTCTGGAGGAGGAATGTGACAGATGGGGGGAGGGGGCGAACTGATGAAAATAATGTCCTCAGTGAAAGGGCTCCTGCTGCAGTGCTTAATTTTTGTTTTTAAAATTGCCCTTGAAGGGAATTGCCACCTGGGTGGCTCAGAGGGCTAAGCATCTGCCTTCAGCTCAGGTCATGGTCTCAGGGTCCTGGGATGGAGCCCCACATCAGGCTCTCTGCTCAGCAGGGAGCCTGCTTCCCCCCTCTCTCTCTGCCTACTTGTGATCTCTCTCTGTCTATCAAGTAAATAAATAGAATCTTTCAAAAAAAAAAAAAAAAAACCTGCCCTTGAAGTGTAAAATTCAGCTTGCTTCCTTCTCCCCTCTTGTTCTGAGTTAGTTTTCTTGGTTGTGTTCAAAGTAGCAAATACACAAGATAATTTACATCATATTTTGAAAAAAAAATGTTGCCAAGATTTAACTAAGAATATACATTGAATACATCGTGGGTGGTTACATTTTAAACTCATGCCACTCCTCTTTTGCCCTTAATATAGCAACTTTATTGAGCTGTAATTCACGTACCATAAAATTCACCGTTTTAAAGCGTGCCATTCAGTGGATTTTTCACAGAGTTATGCAACTGTCACACTATCTAATTCAGGACATTTTATCATCTGGTGGTTCTCGTGGGTGAGTTTCAGGAGGTGAGAAAGGCCAAAGAAAGAGGTGGTCTAGGCAGGTGCCCCGTGGCTCCATTGCAGCATTCGACAGAAGGAGGGAAGGACCACATCAAAGTACTTGGCTGGAATCCAGCATGTTCCTGTGCACAAGGACATTTATGTACTGTTTATGGGCCCCTCGGATTTGCCGAGATTACTTTGGCAGAGCGAAATTGACTTGAGGAAGAATAGTATGCGGTGAAGCCATCCACAGTAGCTCCCCAGCCCCACACAATACTGAAATGGATGGTGACTGACCAGACATAATGTAGAGTCAAAAACCAGCATCTGTGGGCATAGGAAGCAGGATAACACCAGGATATGGTGATTGGTGGCCCCTGTGATCTGCAGTGTCCACTTGGAGGCTCCTAATCAAAGAATTTAAAGAGAGATGGGAAGATGGAAAAACTGAGGACCCCCCCCCATATACCGCCGGAGGGGCTGTATGAGGGGGCAGCCACTGTAGGACTGAGGACCCCCCCCCCCATATACCGCCGGAGGGGCTGTATGAGGGGGCAGCAGTCTGGCAGTTCCTGGAGAAGTTAAACACAGAGTTACCGTATGATCTAGAAATCCCATTTCTAGGTAGATGCCCAAGAGGGATGAATATAGATCCGTACAGAAACTGGCACACAGGTGTTCCCAGGAATGTTATTCGTAGTAGCCATGAAGTGAAAACAACCCAAGTGTCCCATCAGATGAACGGGAAAAGTGAAACGTGCCGCAGCCGTACAGTAGCATTCAGCAGTGACAAGGCGTGACATTCTGATACCTGTTACAACACGGGTGAGCCTTGAAAACGTCGCGCTATGTGCAAGAAGCCAGTCCCAAAAGGCTGTGGATCTTCTGATTCCATTTATGTGAAGTATCCAGAACAGGCCGATCTGTGGAGACCAAAAAAAAATAGATTAGCAGTTGTTTGGTCTGGAAAGAGGGGACCAGGGAGTAACAGCCAAGGGATGCAAGGTTGCTTTCAGGGGTGATGAAAATGTTCTAAAATTGTGGTGGTCGATGCACAACCCTGGACACACTAAAAGCCATCGACTCATAACTCTGTAAAAGGGTGAGTAGTATGTATGTGAATTCCAGGTCCGTAAAGCTGTTGCGTAAGAGAGGCAGACAGGAGCGCCTGGGTGGCTCAGTGGATTAAAGCCTCTGCCTTTGGCTCGGGTCATGATCTCAGGGTCCTCGGATCGAGCCCCGCATCAGGCTCTCTGCTCAGTGGGGAGCCTACATCCCTCTCTCTCTCTCTGCCTGCCTCTCTGCCTACTTGTGATCTCTGTCAAATAAATAAATAAAATCTTTTTTAAAAGAGACAGAGAGAGGCAGACAGAACACAGGCTGAGAACTAGAAGCACAATGGAAATGGTTATGGGCATGGGACAGAATCGCAAGAAGTGGTTTGAAACTAGGAAGCTAGAAATTCAAGGGGAAATGATAAGAAAATCCGGAAGAAACAGGGAGCACCTCTCCAGCACGAGTGGGAGCCAGGGAGCACTGAGTTGGGTATCTTACAGGCTGACGTGCACCGCGGAGGACTTTATGGCCCTAGCCATCAGTGGGTGGAGGTCAGCTTGGAAAAGGCAGAGGCTGGAGACAGGGAAGTTCTTTGAGAAATGACCTGGGCCTAAACAGGGACCGTGTGGGAAGAGGCCAGACTTTCATCTGTGCAAAGGGGGGTGTGTCAGGGCTTCGATGGCATTGTGGGAGAAAGTGAGGTGTAGGCGACCAGGTAGGTGATGGGCCCCGAGGTCATGGGCTAGCAGGACTCTTCTTACGCAGCAAGGCTGGCCTGAGGCATGTAGGTGCTGCAGTGTGACCAGTTTGGACCTCCCTTGAGTTTATCTTGCCCTGGAGAGGGGGAAGCTGTGTTCCCTGCCCTGCAATCAGGGTCTCTAACCCTGAGCCACCATCCCACCCCCAGCCACATCCACCCCATCCCAAGGCTTCCAGGGTCTAAGCAGTAAAAGTAGCCCTTCATAGACCCTCGGGGGCCCTGAGGTTGGAGTGCTCAGGGATGGAGTGGAGGCTGGGCAGGCTAGCAGTCGCCCGCGGGGGGTGGAGGTACGAGGGAGAGAGGCAGAGGACCTGGCCGCGAAGTGATGCGAAGCCCATCGGAAGAGAAAACAGAGTGACTCTGATGGTAGAGCCATGATCTGGTTAATGTGCTTATGTAACGAGAGGCGGCGCCTTGGGAGTCAGACTCCCGTAAGCCCTTGCAGTTGCAGGGCTCTCCTGTCCGCTCGCAGCGGCCATCAGCCACCCCCCTCCCCGTCCCCCATCCCGGGACTGGGAGCCTGGAGGGAGCGCCATCTGTGTCTCTCCTCTGTGCCATGACTTCTGGCCCACCGCCTCTCCCACCACACAGACGTGACGAAAACATCATAACTGGTGTGGTGGGCAGGACAGTGGCCTGCAGAGATGCTCGCATCCTAACCCCCAAGACTCGCAAACATGTGACTTTCTATGGCAAAGGGGACTTTGCAGATGTGATTGAGGTTTCGGGAGATGGCAGGTGAGCCTGGATTATCCGGGTGAACCCAGTGTCATCCAGAGGGTCCTTGTGAGAGGGAGGTGGGAGGGTCCGGGTCCAGGAAGGAGGTGTGATGGCGGAAGCCGAGGTCAGAGGTCAGAGGTCAGCGTAGGAGATGGAGGGAGGGGCGGGAAGCCCAGGAGGGCGGGTGCCACTAGCAGCTGGAAACAGAGGGGAAACGTGTTCTCCCCTAGAGCCTCCAGGAGATGGCAGCCCTCCCGACCCCGCTCATGCCCTCCAGCCCCACCGGAGAATAGCCTCAGTGTTGTTTTCAGCCACTGTTTGTGGAAATCTGTGACAGCAGCCAGTTGGGAATGCCCACACCCACTTTCCAGCTCCAGTGCTCCAAGGCTCAAATTCTCATTTGACTCAGGACCTGCCCTGCCCCCTACCCTCTCCAGCATTTCCTTCTCCTGTGGAAGTTTCTAGAACTCCACGCTGGCCTCACTCAGGGTTCTGTGTGCCTCCAGCCGGGCCACTCCCATTGCCCCTTCTCTAGACACATGCGCACAGGGGAGCACCGTGAGCAGAAAGATGGTAGCAGGGAGCTCAGGCCTGCTTCTGTGGTACCACAAAAGCTACTTAGGCCCTTGGATCCTCAGTTTCCTGGCTCTAAAATTACCAGTCTAATAGCATTCCTTGTTTCATAGGGTTGTGGTTACTTGTGAAGGGCTCCGCAGTGTCTGGGTGTGTCCATCCTTTCCTTCAGCACCGGGGACCAGGGACCCGAGTTGCCACAATGAATACAACTTAGCTCTTTTTTTTTTCTTTTTTAATCTGAAAAATATAACTTTGTTAACAAGATGCGGAGTATATGTACAAGTCGATAAAAAGAAATTGTTAAAAAATGAAGCCCCACCACTGTGGGTTGCTCCCAAAATCTGAAGATTAATTATAAGTCACATCTTGTAAATTAGTGCTTTTAAGTTTGTCATTAGCTCCACCCGGCTTACAGGCAGGAAGCTAAAACCTTCCTTTTGGTGTTTCTCCCTCTTCTAGAATGTCCCAAAAGCCCTGATCAGAGGGGAAGGCCTTCCAGTTTCCCTGCTGTCCACAACTTGGCATTCTGCTGCTGCTTTTTTTTAAAAATGGGGCTATTACAATTCACATACCATAACATTCACCACTTGAATGTGTATGATTCAGTGGCTTTTAATATATTTATATGTACTCCTCACCCCATTCTCTTCACCCCAAAAGGAAACCAAGTAGCCATGAGCAGTCACTCCCCATATCCTGTTCCCAAGCCTCCGGCAGCCATGATTGTGCTTTCCCCCTGAAGATGTTCCAAACTGGGGTAGCTTTCCATTGGTCAAGAAGGTTCCCCTTGTTGATGGGCCAAAAGATAGGGGCTTCTGCGACTCTACAGTGTGTTTGGTTTTGACCATGACCATGAGGAAAACCAACATTTTATGACATTGTGATCTTGTAAGCACATACATACACATACAATCGGATCCAGAGTTTCAGCAAAGAATAAGAATACTCATCTTCCTCACTCAAGATCGTCTCTGGCATTTTCTGTCCTATTTTATTTTGCGGGAAACTGTTTTCCCCAACTCGCGAAGGGGTCACCGTCCTCAGTGTCAGAACAGTGCCTTGGGATCCCAGTGCACCATGCCTTAGGAAGAACGTTTAGCAAAAGAGGGAGCATTTGGCAGTACAATTAATAGCTTGGACTTCTGAGAAGCGTACTAGTTTCTTAGGACTGCTGTAACAAATTGCTACCATCCCAAGTAACTTAAAATAACAAATTCATTCTCTCACCATTCTGGAGGCTAAAAGTCCGAAATCGAGGTATCCGTAACACTGCACTCCCTCCAAAGGCTCTAGGGAAGGATCCTGGAAGGCTGCCCGAGGCGTTGGGTCCTTGGCTTGTGGCTGCATTACGCAGGTCTCTGCCTCTGTATTCACTTGACTTTTCTCTCTCTGTTTGTCTCTGTGTCTGTGTCTCTCTGCATCCAGAGCTCCCTCTTGGCCTTGTAAAGATGCCAGTCACTGGATCACCCTTAATCCAGGACGATGTCATCTTGAGATCCCTGAGTTAATGGTATCTGCAAAGACCCTTTTTCTGAATGAGGCCACATTCCGTAGAATTTTGTAGAATTCCGTGAATTCTGAGGGCACCGTATTCACCCAACCGCAGAAGCCTCCTATTTCTAGTGACTCGTAAGGGAGAACAAGTGGACAAGCTGATAGTCTTCATTTCTTAGATTCCTTACAGACATAGTAATTTTCACATTATTTAAAGTGAAATGAAGCATTGGACTTCAGCTCATGCTTGGGAACCCAGCAAGTGAGGAGAGGAAAGCAGAGGAGAACTTAAGAACTAGTTTCTTGCCTGAAAAGCTTCTAAATCTGGTTCCTCTGAGAATACCATTTGCCATATGGTATAAAGAGGTGCCTGGTGCTACCATACACTGAATGTTTGCTTGTTTGCTTGTCTTTATATAATCTGTTCCTTTCCCTCATGCGTTCAAAGACCACCTTCATCAAATACAAAAGTTTTATCAATTTAGAGAAGCAAAAATAGTTCCATCTGCTTGGCCTGGCACCTAGCTTACATAAGTACACGAAACTGCTTTCTTCCTGACCTTGAGACGTGAAATAGATTAAAATATATTCACACTCACACCTTTGCAGGACTAGAAGGAATACTAATGAAGGTCTTTGCAAGGTTTTGGAATTTTCCTAATATAGGAGCTGGTTGCCGACTTGCGTTAACTGTTGTAGCTGGTGTCCTTAGTAGTGACGGGATCTTGAGATGCTCAGAAAGCAACTGGGTACCTGTTTCTACCAGCATAGATTGTCTCAGGGCTCTGGAATTCAGTAATGACTTCGCACAGTTAATCCACTCCACTGCTTCCTTTATTCCATTGCCTTCCATGTGTCGGGGATTAAAAATGGGAGCTTCTCGCGCCACATGAGCCCCGCTGGGTGCATTCTGGTTGTTGGAACAGGCCCTCCCTTCCAGAATGAACCAAGCAGAGAAGGTAGACCAGGAATCAGCAGACTTCTCCTGTGAAGAGCCCCACAGTAAATATTTGAGACTTTGCAGACCTCACAGCCTCTGCCGTGGCTACTCCCCAAAGCAGTGCCAGACAACAGGGAAGCAAGTGGGCGTGGCTGTGTTCCAATAAAACTTTATTGACAAAAATAGGTGGCTGGCCCGCAGGCTGGAGCTTGCCCACGGCTGCAGAAGACTCGTGGTTTTTAGCATTCTGTGTCTAGGGCTGTGACTCCGATGTTGTAAATTTGGTGAGGGACGCGGGTGAAGGGGACAGGGCATCCTCTAAGATGTGCATCAGCACTGGGAACCCCTTACGGAGGGTCCTTCTGAGCCTCGACACCCCGCCACCTTTTCAGTTGTCTTTTTTACAGAAATGCAGTGTCCTTGAATAATTGCGCAGGTCACTGAGAGCAGACAGGTTTTTTTCTGGCATCACGTGTGCATGTTTTTCTTCCTTGCCTTCTACGTTTAACAGAATGCTTTTTATTTGGTGAAGGGGAAACCCACTGGACGCTGCTAAGTGTTTGATTTCCTCTGCCCTCCTCATAGCCACCTCTGCTAACATTTGCTCTTTATTTTCCAAATAAAAGGTTTATGTAGGGGTGCCTGGGTGGCTCAGATGGTTGGATGTTTGCCTTTGCCTCGGGTCATGATCTCCAGGTCCTGGGATCGAGCCTTGCGCCACACATCACCACCCCCATCCCCATGGCTGAGCCCTCCCCACCAGCTCACATGCTCTCTCTGTATCTTCCTCTGGAATAAATAACTAAGGCTTAAAAATACATAATAGCAATAATAAGGCCAGTTGGGGTTTTCTGGAAGATTTCAGATGTGCAGTAGTGACACCTGAATTAATCTTTTCAAAATCACTTGTTTTCATTAAAACGTTTTTCAGCTGCATCATTTTGATTTCGGTACGGTCCCTTGAATTAACATAAGTGTTTTTTGTTGTTGTTTTTTAAGATTTTATTTATTTATTTGACAGATAGCATAAGTAGGCAGAGAGGCAGGCGGGGTGGGGGAGCGGGGAAGCAGGCTCCCTGCCGAAACAGAGAGCCCGATGCGGGACTGGATCCCAGGATCCTGGGATCACGACCTGAGCCGAAGGCAGCGGCTTAACCCACTGAGCCACCCGGGCGCCCTGACATAAGTGTTTTAAAACACCAAGGAGGAAAGCAGGGCGGCCCTTCCTGGCGAGGCCCAGGGGAGTGGCTGGCATTGTCTTGATGGGACCCCTACAGATCGGCATCTGGCCTTGTACCCCGGCCACAAGGCATGGCGTAGGGAATATTCACATGGCATAGGTTTTTCAGGGTTGGAACTGCCGATGGCTGATGCTAAAGGTACTTCCTTCCTGACACCAGAAGTCATGTGAACTTGAGCAAAGGGGAGCGGGTGATTCATGGGACAGGTCCAGGCAGTGCAGGGCATCCGCTCCCCATCCTTAGCTCTGCAGGCTTTCTCCGATCTGTAAGTAACGAAGGGGAACACCAAGTTTCTCTTATTTTAGCAGTCCCCCTCCGGCCCTGAGCTCGCTTCTCTGTCCCTCTGACCAGCTTCGCCCCTCATCGACCCCACACTGAAAAGGTCATTTCTACTGGTGTTGATGTCATCCTTTAGGAGTGGTTGTTACTGGTTCTGTCTCGGTAGAATGTTCCAGAGCCACCTGCACCTGGCTGGCCCCTGTGAACTGGTTGAACTTGTTCATCAGAATGAGTTGAAACACCCGATGGAGCAGGTTTTTGTTCCCATATTTCCACTGACCATCCTCGTTAATCGCTAAGGGCGCTTGGAGGAGAGGGCGCGAAAACGCAGCGGCAGGACCCCCTTCCAGACCATGGGGGAGCCCTGCACAGTTCCCTGGGTACCAGTCTGGTACTAGGCAGTCTCCTGATGAGCCTAGTGGGTCCAGTCATGCCGAGAAAGGCCAACAGTGAAAGCGGACAGAAGTTCTTAAGTGGTGCCTTGTGTTTCCCTTCTGTCTTGGGGAAGGCCAGGTTCCTGGGAGAAAATCCAACTCCATGATGGCCGAGCGGCAGCCGCTCTGAAATTCAGGTCCCCTGCAGGACTAGTTATATCTTTAAAGACCAAACAAACAGAAAACACGTTAACCATTTTTCAGTGTCTTGTTCAGCAGCGGAAGTGTCTCCTTGTTGGGGTACTGTTCCTTCTACCCCTCTCCAGAACATGTTTGTCTTCCCCAAACAGAGACCCCGCCCACATGGGACACTGGCTTCCGTTCCATGCCCGTGGCACCTGCAGTCTCCTTCCTGTCCCTCTTGATGGGACTCCTCTAGGGACCTCACAGAAGCAGAACCTGACCGTGTTTGCGCTCTTGCGTCTGGCTTATTTCATCGAACACAGTGTCCCCAAGACTCACCCGTGTTGGAGCCGGTGGCAGAAAGGTCTTCCTTTTTCAGGCTCAGTCATAGTCTGTCGTATGGATGGGTCCCATTGTGTTTATCCGTTTCCCCGTTGAGGGACACGTGCGGTGTGGGCACCCTGTGGCCGCTGGGGATAGTAATGCTGTGAACACGGGTGTGCAAGGATCTGAGTGTCTGCCTTTCATTCTTTCGCATCTACACCCAGAAGTGGGATGGCTGACGCTTGCAGTTCTGTCCGACTGTTTGAGGAGCCGCCAAGCTTGTCCACAGCAGCCGCACCATTTTCCCCTCCTACCAGCAGTCCCTGAGGGTTCCAGTTTCTCCACATCCTCATCAACACTGGTCATTCCCCATTTTTAAAAATGATAACATCGCCGTGGGTGTGAAGTGGCTTCTCGCCGTGGTTCTGGGTTGTATTTCCCTAATGATGGTGCTGTTGACCACCTGTCTTCTCGTGTGGCTGTTGAACGCCTCTGTATCTGCTTTGAGTCGTGTCTTTTCAAGTCCTCTGTCCACTTTTGTCTCGGGTAGTTTGTTTTCTTCAAGGGTTCTCTCTACTGGTCGCCTCTGATGCCATAGGGTTTTGCCAAGAACTGAAAGCAAGTGTTATGTGCCTACAACCTTTGACAGAGGTGGTAGGGGTCCCAGGCCCAGGCAGGAAGCAGAACTGGCGTGGCGTGGCCTCCCAACCACAGACCAGCCTACTCCTTCCACTGAAGAGTGGGCATTTTTTTTTTTTAGATTTTTATTTATTTATTTGAAAGACAGAGATCACAAGTAGGCCGAGAGGCAGGCAGAGAGTGGGGTGGGGGGAGCAGGCTCCCTGCTGAGCAGAGAGCCTGATGCGGGACTGGATCGCAGGATCCCGAGATCATGTCCTGAGCTGAAGGCAGAGGCTTAACCCACTGAGCCACCCAGGCACCCCAAGAGAGCACGTTTTAAGAGGCATCAGCAGTCATGAGCCCAAGAGCCAGTGTGAACCATTAGGAAGCAGTCGTGACCCGTGAGCCTGGTGTCCTCTTCTAGTGACACGACCCGCCCAGCAGACTGGTGAGAGGAGGTGGAAGGTGTGGAAGTGGGGGGGCACCTGATCCAGGCCCCCGTGACATTCTTGGGGTGGGATGAGAAGCGCACAGAAGTGTTACGATAATCCTGAGCTAATCATCCTTTAGCCAGGCTCATAACTAGTTGGATGAAAGTTCCCGAAGGGTGTTAATTAGTGTCCCGGAGTCAACTGAGGGGGACACCGCCCCTGGGTTCCATCCTCTGCTCTGTCCTGACTGGCTGTTTGCTCTGTAATTTAGAAAGATGAAAGATGTAGAAAGTTCAGTTATCAAAGCTGGGGATCGCAGCTAGAGGGGTGGCCTTCCTCCCAGTGTCACGGAGTCAGGGCGCAGAAATCTCAGCACCTGAAAGAACTGGTTGAAGGCAACGAGGTAACGTGAGGAAGGAGAGCCTGTCCGTCTCCGGGCCTGCCTCTGAGTCATCGCTTCCCAGTCTGGCACCCTGGACGTTGGGGGCCAGGGGAGTCTCTATGGGGGGGCCCTCCTGTGCTCACGGGATGTTGAGCAGCATCCCTGGGGCTGACCCACTCAGTGCCAGGAGCTCCCCTGCCATCATAACAGTCCAGAATATTTGCAGACAATGCCGCATGTTCCCCGGGGCACAGAATGCCCCCTGGTTGAGAACCACCAGTCCAAATAAGCTCCTCCAGAATCAGGACCAAATGACAACCTGGAGAAACAGCTCAGAGATTCCAGTTAAAGATAATACCAGTTTGAGCAGTGTTTGTGACACAGCACTCCTACCTTCTCCCCAGTCCCACCCCCAGAGGAACTGCTGCAACTAAATTAGGTTGTTCTGGGGGCGCCTGGGTGGCTCAGTGGGTTAAAGCTTCTGCCTTCTGCTCAGGTCATGATCCCAGGGTCCTGGGATTGAGCCCCCCATCGGGCCCTCTGCTCAGCGGGGAACCTGCTTCCTCCTCTCTCTCTGCCTGCCTTTCTGTCTACTTGTGATCTCTATCTGTCAAATAAATAAATAAAATCTTTAAAAAAAAAATTAGGTTGTTCTGGTACCCAGAAAACTCGCAACAAAGCCAGGACCCTAAGACTGGTTAATTCCAGGTCTCATCCGGTTCCATCCCGGGATCCTGGGATTGCTCGCCCTGGAACCACGCCCACTCCCAGCCTTCTGGTCTTCAGCAGATTTCCCTCTCTTGGTCCTGTCTCGCTGTGGTCGTGTCTCTCTGCAGAGCGCCGTGTTCCAGTGTCCACCTGCTGTCACTGGAGTCCTCAGGGGCAGCTTGGATAAACCCGCACGGAAGTCAGACTTGCCACCTCCCCCGGCTCTGCCCTCCCCAGGGCACCTGCATCGGGTCCCCACACCCTCCTCGCCCATCTCCCTGCATCCGCCAGCATCCCCTTGCAGGTCCCCCCCCCACCCCAGCCACAGCCTCTACTTCTGGAGGCAAATATGATTGAAGACCCCGTGTATAAACTTGTCCGTGACTGCAGTTTCGAGGATAAAGTGTAAACTGCAAAGATCGCAAAGGTCCGAGACAGTCCCTTCACGCACAAGGCGTTCCCTCCGTCCTGCTGTTCTGCCCCCTTCGTTTCTCCTCATTTCTCCCCTGACCTACCCCAGACCCTGTCTCCCTTTGTCCCTTCCTGCAGCAAATATTTATGGAGCACCCTCCCCGCCCCAGGCCTTGTGCCAAGGTTGAATGACAGAGATCCCCACGTGTGTGGAGCGTCCTCTCTAAGGACACAAATAGAGTTCACTGTCTGTGGCTTCCGTATTTACGAATTCACCCACTGGCGATGATTTATCCATTACTCCCAAATCAGTACCCCCAGGGCTTTCTTGGTGCTTGGACAACACACAGAGAGGCAAGATATTGGAGTTGCCCAAGGCGCTGATTCCCATAGGACCGCTCTTGTCCTTTTTCCAGTGTATTTAAATTGCCACGCTTTGTTTATTCTTGTGCTTTTTGTTGGCGATTTTGCTGTTGGAAAATGGCTCCTGTGCACTGGGCCAAAGTGCTGTCTAGTGTCCCCAGGCCCAAGAAGGCTGTGATGAGCCTTGTGGAGGAAACAGGTGAATCAGACCAACTTCTTGCAGACACGAGTTAGAGAGTTGTTGGCTGTGTTCGGTGTTTATGATGCAACAACGTAGATGAAATAAGGTCTCTTCCAACCAAAACATAGGGAACACAAGGTTGGGTATTGATGGGCTGACAAAAATACGAGCAGAGCCTTCTAGGACCTGAATTCCCTGGAAGCAGGGGCTCAGCCTTTACCAGATCCATGTTGACAGAGCCTTGGGAGCCCTGTCACAAATCCTGAGCGCCCCCTGTGTGGCTGGAGAGATGGCGGGACACGAGGCAGGGAGGGAACAGCCATCCGATCCCGATCCCGTGGGTTCTGGGGCGTGAGGAGAGGAGATGGAGACCGTGTGCTATGGGGAGGAGATTCAGAGTTCTTTTGCATTTTCCCCCAAAACTGGTTTCCTCGGGGTCTTTGCCAGCACTAGTGACTGAGAGCCCTCCCACGCTGGGCTTCCTGGCTCCCCTTGCCCTGCACGTCTGTGCTAAGGGTGTGTCTTTCCTCTAACCCCTATGTGTCCCTGGTTGTCCCCGCCCCCCCCCATGCAACTTTACCCCAACCCGTGGCGTCGCATCCCTAGGAAAGGAAATGGCCCGTCCCCAGCCTGTCTTGGAAGCACACCCTTGGCCTTAACCAGAGCCTGCCTTTGGCCTCAGACTCCTGTGCCCCAGGCTTCTCCAGTTCACCATATGCCAAAGCTTTTTTCATTGGATTCGTTATTCCAGGGAGCGCTTGTCTACCGGCTCTGGACCAGCCAGCTGGAACATAGGTTCGAGTAGGGTGCGAACGAGTCGCACGGGAAGTCTGGGCAGGGCCCTTTTCTCGGGGACAGGCTCTTCAGCCTCCAGCCTGCCCACATGGCAGTGTGCAGAAGGACTGAGCCCCTGAGCCGAGCCCCGGGCCCTAGCTGCAGCCTGTGTACACTTAGAGGTGATCAATGGACCGAAAAAAGCAGTTATTTTTTAAAATTAATAAGCCTTAACTACTTTATTTAACTTAAAGTAGATAAATGTACTTGTGTTTGTCAATCTTTTGCTATCCAGCGGCCTTTCCTCTGCGAACAGATATCCATCCCCATCATCTTTCTTGCTTTAAAGCAGACCTGGAGAGGGGCGCCTGGCTGGCTCAGCAGAGCGCCCACTTTTGTTCTCAGGGTTGTAGGCTCAGGCCTCATGTTGGGTATAGAGATTGCTTAAAACTAAAGTCTTTTTAAAATAAACAAGCCAGACCTATAGCATAGACTTTCCACTCTACTTTGCTTTGAACGAGAATTTCAAGGAAATGGGAAGCCTTCTGAATGCTGACACTTCTGCACGAATGTGGTTGGTTAGCCCTTATCTGGGCGGGTGGGCGGTGTTCAGATCACCTTCTAATCAGATGGTACTTTGGTTTGCTTGTTTTTAAGTGACTTGCTTGTGAGTTTTAGAAACACAAGCTCTCTTGCATTGGTGGTTCAAGAGTTTAAGTAACATTTTATTAAGGAATGTATCTGTAACACGCACAGCTCTGAAATCTACTAGAAGTGGCTCTGGTTAAGCAAATGTTTGCCGGCGGTCGGTCACGGAGCATCCTGGCCACCTCATTGGCCTCGTCTTGTGTGGTACACCCGGAGAGAGAAGAGGCCCCAGTTGCAGGTGGACAGGTTCAATGAAAGTTGCTTCAGAATGTACCTGTTCAGGGCACCTGTTTGGCTCAGCTGGTTAAGTGTCTGATTCATTCTCTCTCTTTAAGATTTTATTCATTTGAGAGAGAGAGAGAGAGAGAGAGAGCATGAGTGGGATGGTGGGGAATGGGGAGAAGCAGACTCCCCGGTTGAGCAGGGAGCCCGACTTGGGGCTCGATCCCAGGACCCTGGGACCATGACCTGAGCCAAAGGCAGACACTCAGCCAACTGAGTTGCCTAGGTGCCCCAAGCATCTGACTCTTGATTTCAGCTCAGGCCATGGTCTTGGGGTCATGGGATCAAGCCCCACATCCGGCTCCGCGCTCAGCAGGGAATCTGCTTAAGATTCTCTCTTCCCGGGGCACCTGGGTGGCTCAGTGGGTTAAGCCTCTGCCTTCAGCTCAGGTCATGATCTCGGGGTTCTGAGATCGAGTTCCGCATCGGGCTCTCTGCTCGGCAGGGAGCCTGCTAACTCCTCTCTCTCTCTCTCTCTCTCTCTCTGCCTGCCTCTCTGCCTACTTGTGATCTCTGTCAAATAAATTTTAAAAATCTTTGAAAAACAAAAAGATTCTCTTTTCCTCTCCCTCTACGCCTCCCCCATCTCTAAAATAAATACAATCTTTAAAAAAAAAAAAAAAAAGAATGTACCTGCAAAATCCTGTTTTTACTAAATATCATTCTTCAGAATCGCTGTCTTCAGCTACTCTCATCTTATTTTCCTTGACTGTTCCGGCTGTTTCTACACATGGATTGGCCCTAAGTAGATAGTCCCAGGTTCCACTGTTACCCTGTATTTTCAGCGACCTTCAGAACTTCCACACTAGCGTCCTGGGGCCGTTTCGGACTAATAGTGTCCACAGTGAGAGCTTCCGTGTTCTTCTTGCCACGGCTCCCTCTCCCTGGCTTCTTCCAGTCCCGGCCCCTGAGGGTGCCACCCAGTGACCCAAACCACATGTCTCAGTCTTCCCAGTGTTCTGCAGCCACCCCACCCTCCCTGCCTGCATTCAGGACATTGTCACCGGCGCGCACACCTACCCGACTGGATCCCTCCCTCGATCATCATTTCTCTGCCTTCTTTCTTTGCTCACCCCTGCCATCACCATCTGGTCTAAGAACGTGGGTCCAATCCTGCTTGTCCTTCACTTGAAATCCCCCGTGGTTCCCCATCCCCAAACACCTGACCACGGTGCACCAACGCTCTAGCCCAGCCTGCCTTTTGATCTTCATCTCTGGCCACACTCTTCCCCTCCCCACTCCCATGCCCCCTGCCTGCCGACCCCACACGGACCCCCACCGCCCTCCCCTGGAATAGCCTTGCCTTCCCCCTTCCTCCTTTTCTCCTAACCACCTCCTACTCATCCTTCAAGACCCAGTGCAGGTGACCCTATAACCTTCCTCCTCCCCTCCACCAGGAAGAATGACTCATCTTCCCCTGTGGGACACTCCTAACTTCCAGTACTAGAAATCTCATAATTGTTTGCTAACGTGTCACCTTCTTGATCATCTGGGTTCCTCGGGGCTGGAGATCTGCCTTACTCACACACCATTATTCCCATGGAAAGAAGTGTTTTATGTTTTCTAAACCAATTCGCAAACTTTTTATCAGTATTATTTGGGGGGAAACCTAACCCTTTTAGAAGCTGTGACCACCTGGACAGCGCAGGGCTCCACGGGAGGAGCTAAGCCCCAGTTTCCCCACTTCCCAGTGTTCTAGGGTCTCGTGTAGTCCAGTATTGAACCCCATCCCACAGTCTTGTCTGTGTTCAGGAAAATGTCAGTTTTTCTTTAGTGAGGTGCGTGGATATCAGGGGCAGGCATGAGGAAGCCACCAGTTAGCCCCTTGCCCCATTCCTACTCCTGGGGGTAGATTTATTTCCTCCCTGAATTCTCCCCATATCCCTGTGAGGTAGGTACCATGTACTGTTCTGCACAGACAGTGAAACAGTGTTGGGGGGACTAAGTAATGAGCCAAGATCACAGAGGTAACAGAAGCAGGTGACAGTCAGGATTCAGACCCCTGCTCTTCCTGACCCCAGAACCTATGTTTCGGAAGAGAGCAGTCATGTCCCAGAATGTCCCTGATTTTGTACCCCCACACTTGGGGGTAGAAACTGAGGTCGTGGATCTTCTCTAATGTGACTCTGCAAAACCCAGCACAGTGCTGATTTGCAGAGGCGTCAGAAATTGTCACCATCTGCTTTAAGCTTTTTCCCAAACTTGTATTTTGAAATAATTTTAGATTTATGGAAGAGTTCTAAGGAGATTATGCAAAAAGTTGCTGCAGACAGGCCCTGCACTCAGCTTCCTCCTCATGCGGACCTTTTTTTGGAATTTATTTATTTACTTACTTATTTGACAGAGAGAGAGATCACAAGTAGGCAGAGAGGCAGGCAGAGAAAGAGGGGGAAGCAGACTCCCCGCTGAGCAGAGAGCCCGATGCGGGGCTCCATCCCAGAACCCTGAAACTGTGACCTGAGCCAAAGGCAGAGGCTTAACCCACTGAGCCACCCAGGTGCCCAACCTTTTTGTTTTTAATTATAAAAGTCATACCAGCGTCGCAGAAAATTTGGGAACTAGAGCCATGAGGGGAAAGAGCTATGATCCCACACAGCTACTGTGTCTACAGCTACAGTCCTCTATCGTGTCACCTTCCAGGACTTTTTGTCTTATCCGTATTGCCCTGCACAGATGTCCTGGGTGGTGCAGTCCTTGGGAAAAGCAGTTTGGTGATAACCAATCCAAATCGTAAAACATGGCTAACCTTTGCCTCCGGAGCGCCGTCTCTGTGAGACTCGGGTCTGAAATTGGAATGAGTCAATGTCTGACAACAGAGAAGTAATTCAGAGAAGCGATGAAAGTGGAACTTACAGACACCAGAGCCGTGCGAGTGCGGGAAACTTGCATATGTCCACCACCATGGTTAATGAACGTGAACTCCCAGGGCGCCTGGGTGACTTAGCCGGTTAAACGTCTGCCTTCAGCTCCGGTCACTATCTCAGGGTGCTGGGATCGAGCCCCACATCGGGCCCCTTGCTCAGCGGAGAGCCTGCCTCTCCCTCTTGCCCCCTGCCCCTGCAATTCAAGCTTGAGGCTATGCGCGCGCACTCTCTCTCTCTCTCTCTCAAGTAAATAAATAAAATTAAAAAAAAAAAAAGAAGAAGAACATGAACACCTATGCAGATACAGATCAAGGTACAAAGAGATTCCCGTGAATGGCAGAAAGAATACTGATTCGTTTCAGTTTTAATTTTTCCTTTTTTTTTTTTTTTTTTACATTGAAGTTCACTTTTTTCTATTGTTAATTAAGAGGGATCACATCCAGGTAACAGGGACTTGGGGGATGTTTTCTCCCGTGCCTTTGTCAGTGTTTGGTGAGGACCGCCCCTCGTCAGCCAGGAGGGAATCTCTGCAGGCCGAGAGTTGGTCCCACGTTCTGTACTTCGGGACTGGAACGTGCCACCGGGCTTGGGCTGGATTTACGCCCAAGAATGTTCTCTTTGTTCCCTTCTTTTCTTCCCCTGCGATGACTCACTGTAGCCGCTTGCCTTCGTTAGTTCTTATCTTTATTAAACACAACAACTTAGAGAAATACCATCTTGGTATTAGACATGACTTTGGAGAAATGCTTTATTTATCAAAAGAGTAAATAAAATAAGCTGGTGCCCCCCGCAAAAAAAAAAAAAAAAAAGCCCTTTGAAGTTCAGGTTTATTAAGAATGCTGAAGATTGACCCCCAGGCAGTATAGCAGGTTCTTGCCGGACGTCTGGTCATCTGGATACTGAGACCTGGCTCTCTGCCCGCCTGGCCCATCTTGGCCTAGTTTTCCTTCTTGTGCAAAATCAGAGTGCTGCTGTTCTGCGTGTGTCGCAGAGGCGAGGTCGGCTGCTCGAGAGAGCGCTAGAACAGCATGGGCCACTTCTGCCAGGATTAAGGTCTTTCGTCTGTATTCCCGGTAACAACACACGTGTGTTGTACCACAAAGCACCCCTGAGTCTTAGACATTCCAGAAGGAGAAGCAGCGCCAAATAGTTTCTGTGGAGACCTGGGGTTTCTCACAACGGACCCTGCGGTTTTTCTTAGTTTGCTAGCACAACTTTCTTATCGTGGGTCACCTCGCAGTGTTGGATCTGAAGAGCCTTCTGGATCTCAGAGGAAGGCAGCTCAGAGAGTTCTGGGGCTGGAGGAGGCTGGAGGAGCTCAGGTCCTGCTCTTGCGGGTTAGAGATGAGAACACCAATGGCCCCTTCCCCAAGTTTCCCTTGACAAGCTAGAGGCTACAAGCCCACAGGCTGGGGCCAGGGACAGGCACGCATGCGCAGTTCCCGAGGACAGGGATGCTCTGGGCACTGGGCAGAAGAGGAGGCCTGTCCTCGTGATGTCAGCCAGGGTAGCAAGAATCCCCCGGAGACTCGAGAAGGGTGGGCTGGGAAAGGTCAGCTGCTGGCATATTTGAGGGTGAAGAGGAACATAAAGTTCAAGGGGCAGAGTTCATGAGAGCGTGAGCCACGGGGACTGACAATCGCTCACTTCCTGACCATGTCCTTCCCGCACCTTCCAGCAGCATCCAGGGGCCACATAGCCTGTTCGGTGGAGCATTTTTTAAAAATCCCACCAGAGATAATAGCCCTGAAGACAGCAGGTTGCCCCGAAAGTGAACTAGTAGGCCTCGCCTGTGGGTGCCCTCCCCACCTGGCGGGGACGAGGTCTGTGGACCCGAGCTGGGAGCAGGCTGGCCCGGCACATAGATCAAAGCAATGTTGACATCCTGATATGACTGACATCTGACCCTTGCCCTCCAAGAGGTCAGGGTTCCATGAGGCATGAGGCAGTGTGATAACAGCCGTGACGGGTTGTGTGCACAGAGGTAAAGGGCACAGGAAGGCCTAGGCTGTGGGGGCTGGGAAAGAGGGAAGGCGACCCAGAGGGACTCTGGCCGGGCCCCAAAGTTCGCCAGGCAAAGGGGTGCCTCAGCCAAGGCACCCAGAGCTGCACGTCAGCATGGTTGGGGTGCAGAGTGCAAATGGGGCATGACCAGGCCAGGGAGTCGGAGCCAAAGCTGTGGGATGCCCACAGGTATGTGGTGAGACCCTCGGGCAGCAGGGCGGGGGGCGGGGCGGGAAGCGGAGGGGCTCGGTAGCCCCCCAGGGAGACTGCAGCTTGGGCTGACTGATCAGGGAACGGGCCCACGCCCTGTGAAGTAGACAGAAAATAGGGCCAGTGTCGGGCCAGTGATGCACTGGCCCTGGGGGTGCAGGAGAAGGCTGGACCGAGGGTACCACACCCCAGGAGCCGGAGCATGGAGGGAAGGTCCTGTGAAGATGAGGGAGGCTCCAGAAGAGCACGGGGAGGGGCTTCAGCGAGAAGGGAGAGAATTTTACAGCGAGAGGAGGGCACCTCTCCTGGAAAGTGGGCCTCTGGACCTAGTTCCCTGGTGGGGGGGCGGGGCTTGTGTTCCAGGGCACCAGGCACGCCCAGAAGAAATCTGTGGAACATGTGTTCCTCACCCTCCGCCCCACTTGCAGAGTGCAAGCCAGCAGGCTCCAGGAAGCTGCAGATACAGGGCTTGACCAGACAGACGCTGGTCTGCTCTCAGGAAGCTTCGGCTGGACGGGAACGCGGACGGTCCGCACTGCCGTGAGAGCAGAGGGACTGAGGAGACGGAGGGCAGGGGACGCAGCTACACATACAGACTTACCCCGAGAAAGTATCCAGTGCAGATGGGGTATGTTGCCCCTCTGTCTGCTGGGAATTCCTCCCTTCCTTCCTTCCTTTCTTTTTAAAATTTACGTTCAGGTTACTTGACATTAGTATTAGTTTCAGGGGTAGAATTAAGTGATTCGCCGGTTGCGTATGACAGCCAGTGCTCTTTACAAGTGCCCTCAGTGCCCAGCAACCCTCAGTGTTTCCTGGAGTTAGGAATCTCTTACGGTTGGCTTCTCTGTTTTTATCTTATTTTATTTTCCCGTCCCTTCCCCTATGTTCATCTGTTTCCTTTCTTAAATTCCACATATGAGTGAGATCATAATGGTTTCTTTCTCTGACTGACTAATTTCGCTTAGCATAATACCCTCCAGTTCCACTGGTGTGTTTGTTGTTTTTTGTTGTTGTTGTTGTTGTTTTTAAGATTTTATTTATTTATTTATTTATTTGACAAGCAGAGATCACAAGTAGGCAGAGAGAGAGGGGAAAGAAAGCAGGCTTCCTGCTTCCTTCCCCCTGATGTGGGGCTCAATCCCAGGACCCTGGGATCATGACCTGAGCCAAAGGCAGAGGCTTAAACCACTGAGCAACCCAGGCAGCTCCCTGTTGGTTTTATTATAACCATCAGTAGCATCCTGGGAACATGCTGTTGGAGGAATATCCCCGTTTAATAAGCAGTTTCACAACCACTGCAAGAGGTTTCTGTAGGAAAGAAATTGTAAAAGGTTCCTGAAATATATTTTACATTACTAAAGCTTAAGCAGAAATGCGAGATGCACAATTTGTATTTTCAGTGGAAGCTCACCCGCGCATTAGGTCCAACCGTGTGAATTTTCCTAGGTTAAAAGTGGCTGATTGGGGCGCCTGGGTGGCTCAGTGGATTAAGCCGCTGCCTTCGGCTCAGGCCATGATCTCGGTGTCCTGGGATCGAGCCCCACATCAGGCCCTCTGCTCAGCAGGGAGCCTGCTTCCCCCTCTGTCTCTGCCTGCCTCTCTGCCTACTTGTGATCTCTCTCTCTGTCAAATAAAATAAATAAAATCTTTAAAAAAAAAAAAAAAAGTGGCTGATTATTAGCAGCCAGTTCCGCATAAATGGAATTAATAGAAATAAGAATGGGAATGGAATGTGCTAAAACAGGAGTAGTGGTTCTTTGTGGTTTGTGAAATACAGGGTGGTTGCTCTTTTATTCTTACTTAATAGAAATTCCTCACGTGCACTAAGCTCACTGCTGTGAGCCTCAGAGGAGAGAGACTTTTCCAAGCCTGCCAGCAGGCCAGCCCTCCGAGAGGACCATCCTTGGGTTCCTTTTCCCTGGCCAGCGTCCCCATTCTGACACTCTTCCCCTCGTGTCATGGCCACGATCCCTTGGTTGTCCTAGCTACCCTCTGGGCCTGCGCCACATGGCCTGCCTTTGGCCCACGTGGGCTCCTCAGCTCACCTGCACTGACTCCCTAGGGTACTGATAAGAATACAGCTTTCTAGGTGCCATCCCGGCCCGTGTCACAATGTCACATCTACTCACTGAACTTGGCCTCAGCCTGAGATAAACCCCAGGGCAGGCTTGGCTGGCCAGTAGCTTGGCCGTCCAGACTCTTGTCATCACACTGATATTGACGAGGTCTAAGATAACCCAGCTCTGCACGCGCCCCACTGCTGGTTTGCTGAGCCTGCAGCAGGCACCCAGCAACCCTCTAGATGATTTCACCTAGAGGACCCCCCCAACCCCACCCATCTTTGCTGATTCTCTTGACATTTCCTTCATGGCAGCCCATCAAGTTCGTGTTGGGTCAACTCATCTCCCTGCCTTTATTTCCAAACCTAATTTGAAGGATCTCCTCTGTTCCACGTGACCTTGATAACAAGCCATCTGTGCTCCCATGTCAGGCAGACTGAGGACAGAGCCCACTGGCATCAACACTAAAGATCCTCCTTCTACCTGAGATAGGGCTGTGACCAAACTCAGATACGAATGGCCCATAAGTTTTAAAGGCACCCAACCTGTACTCCTCCGGCTTTTATGTCTCCCTCAAAGTCACTGGGATGCCATGTGGGTTTCAGCCAGCGCCTGCTGATAGCCCAGGGGCTGGTACATACTCCATCTCCACGCTGGGCCCAGAGCCACCCAGGACAAGCCACCTGTTCGCTATAATGGCCATAAACACCTCTCTCTCTGCTCCGCACTTGGGCCACAAAGCACAGCTCTGAGTTTAGTCTGTCTTTGTTCAAGGTAATGGGAAACCCCGATTCATGGCCTGTTTCCTGTGTTCACAGCTCATAAGCCTTTTTTTTCCCCCCCAAGATTTTACTTATTTGTTTGACAGAGAAAGAGACAGCGAGAGAGGGAATACAAGCAGGGGGAGTGGGAGAGGGAGAAGCAGGCTTCCCGCTGAGCAGGGAGCCCAACGTGGGGCTCGATCCCTGGACCCTGGGATCATGACCTGAGCCGAAGGGAGACGCTTAACAATTGAGCCACCCAGGCACCCTAACAATGAGGTTTGGGGTTTTTTTTGAAGATTTTATTTATTTATTTGACAGAGATCACAAGTAGGCAGAGAGGCAGGTAGAGAAAGAGGGGGAAGCAGGCTCCCCACTGACAGAGAACCCGATGTGGGGCTCAATCCCAGGACCCTGAGATCATGACCCGAGCCCATGGCAGATGCTTAACAACTGAGCCACCCACGCGCCCTAGCAATGAGTTGTGTTTTTTTGTTTGTTTTGTTTTTGTTTTGTTTTTTTAAAGATTTTATTTATTTGACAGAGAGAGATCACAAGTAGGCAGACAGGCAGGCAGAGAGAGAGAGAGGAGGAAGCAGGCTCCCTGCTGAGCAGAGAGCCCGATGCAGGACTCAATCCCAGGACCCTGAGATCATGACCCGAGCCGAAGGCAGAGGCTTAACTCACTGAGCCACCTAGGCGCCCCTAACAATGAGTTTTTAAGATGAATTTCCTTTGTCCTTTTGCGAACCATCATCACTTTGCCTTCCTGCCACCTTCTGTCACTTCTGTCCTCCCTGGCTGCCCAGAGCTGCCACATAGAGGCTCAGACAGGCTCACCTTGACCTGTCTTCATGGCTTAGGTGAACTTTTTTGATTTGGCGGCTTTGATTTGTGCCGTTTTGCGGTCAGCGTCTGCCATGTGCTAAGCCCTGAGAAACCAGGGTTAGCTGTGTGTTCCTTTCTCTCTCCTTTTACCTTCCTTCCTGCCCTTCTAAGCACATTTCTCTGACCCTTCTCTTTGAAAGTGCTGGGTTATGTAAAGAACAGAAATTTGTTTCTCACATTCTGGTGGCCGCAGTTCAAATTCAGGGTGCCAGCAAATTTGGCTGGTGAGAGCTGCTCTCTTTATGCAGAAGGGTAGCGTGGGAGGAGGGAGGCATCTGAGCTCTCTGGTGTCTCTCTCTCTCTCTTTTTTAATATTTTATTTTATTTATTAGAGAGAGAGAGAAAAAAGCAGACTCTCCATTGAGCAGGGAGCTCAACACGGGGCTCAATCCAGGACCCTGAGATCATAACCTGAGCAGAAAGCAGATGCTTAACCCACTGAGCACCCCCAGACACCCTGCTGGTGTCTCTTCTAAGATAAGGACCCTGATCCTATCCAGATCAGAGCCTCACCTGATGTTCTCATTTAACCTTAATGACTTCCTTGGACACCCCATCTCCAAAGACAGCCACTCTGGGGGTTAGGGCCCCAACATACAAGTTTTGGGGAGACACCAACATAAACATTCCATCCATAACAGGAAAGGACCTTGAAAACATCTTGCTAAGTGAAATAAGCCAGGCGCAGAAAGGCACATACTGTGCGATTCATTCCACTGATATGAGGTACTTCGAGGGGAAACATGGTTTTATTCGTTGTAGGGTGCTCTGGGCTGACCTGTGCCCCCCCCCCCACACACACACATACAGCTGCCCATGTTGAAGCCCTTGCCCCCAGTGTGATGGTATTTGGACATGGGGACTCCGGGAGGTAATTAGGTTTAGAGGAGCTCATGAGAGTGGGGCCCCCATGAGGAGGTTAGTGCCCTTGTAAGAGGAGACGCAGAGAGCTCGCTCTTGCTCTCTGCACCTCTTGAGCACACAGGGAGACCTGGGCTGGCTGGCTGCAAGCCAGAGAGAGAGCCCTCCCCCAGGACCCAGGCCATCCGCACCTTGATCTTGGACTCCCCAGCCTCCAGAAATGTGAGAAAGTAACGTGCGTTGTTCCAGCCCCGCCGGTTTGGGTACTTTGTTATGGCAGCTCACGCTGACCAAGACCTTGGTCATGAGTGTTCTCTCTGGTTTTTTTGTTGGTGGCTGGGGGGCTAGTGCTTTTGTTTATTTCCGAATTTTCCTTTTTGAAATCATGACAGACTCAGAGTCCATTGCAAAGCTCACATGTGCCCTTCACCCAGCTTCCCCAGTAGTTCCTTTCTGAGTAACTCTGTAGGTTATCAGAACAGAAAATTGCATCGGGCAGTGAGTGTGTCTAGTTCTGTGCCGTTTGGTCACACATGCAGACTCCTGTGACCGCCTCTGTTTCGGAGGCGGGCGGGGGGCCATTTTGGCACCATGAAGATCCACCCCTGCCCGTCCCCTTCACCGTCACCAGCAGCCACTAATCCCTTTCCGTGTCCACTACCCTGTCATTTGAAGGAGGTGACATAAATGAAACATCCAGTGTCCTTCAGTATTGGGTATTTTCTCTCATGACGGCGCCTGGACACCCCCCCCCCCGGGGGGGGGTCCACCCCGGTTGTTGCATGTTATCGAAAGTTCCTTTTCGTGGCAGGGTAGGATTCCGTGGTCTGGACAGACCACGATTTGTTGGGCTGCTTGCCCCGCAGGACAGTCTGGGGGGTTTCCACTTAGGGGCTATTCCTGAGTAAGCTGCCACAGGCGGTCACGGCCAGGTTTCCGTCTGGCCATATGTTCTGTGCGCTGAAATGAATATACACGGGTGCCCTTTCTGTGTTTTCTCTGCGAACCGCCCGCTGCTCTGCAGGCTGGTGGCTGTTTCCTTCCCGCTGGCCAGCGTGGGAGCGACCCAACTCCTCCACACCCTCGTGGGCTGTACACTCGCCTCTCTCAGCCCTGCTGGTAGTGCCTTCTGGGGGTGGCTTTCTTTGCATCTCCCTCACAGCTCATAAGTGGAGCTCCTTCCCCGTGCTTTTTTACCATCTGTAGGCTTTTTTGGGGGAAATGCATCTTCATCTTTTTTGCTCATTTTCGAAATGGGTTATTTTTGTTTTTATTACGGAGGTTTGAGAGCCTGTTGTATATTCTGCGTGCTGGTCCTTTGTCAGATGGGCAGCTTGCAGTTACCCCTCCCCCCATCCTTTCTGTATTTTTATTTTTTAAGATTTATTTATTCCCTTGAGAGAAGAGCACTGGAGAGACAGTGAGCAACCATGGTGGAGGGGGGGTTGCGCAGAGGGGGAAGCAGGTTCCCCACTGAGCAGGGAGCCTGATGCAGGGCTCAGTCCGAGGACCCGGAGATCATGACCTGAGCCAAAGGCAGACGCCCAACCGACTGAGCCACCCAGGCGCCCCCCTCTTCATCCTTTTATTTTTTTTTTAATTTTTTTGTCTTAAGATTTTATTTATTTATTTGACAGACAACGAACACAAGTAGGCAGAGAGGCAGACAGAGAGAGAGGGGGAAGCAGGCTCCCCGCTGAGCAGAGAGCCCGATGTGGGGCTCAATCCCGGGACCCTGAGATCATGACCTGAGCCGAAGGCAGAGGCTTAATCCACTGAGCCACCCAGGCGCCCCCCCCTTCATCCTTTTAACAAACTAAAGTTTCCAATTATGAAGTCAATTTAGAGTTTTTTTGTTATTGTTGTTGTTGTCATGGTCATTGTTGTCTTTTGTGGATCAGACTTACGTGTCTTATCAAAGAACCGCTCATGAACCAAGCCGTAGTTCCTGAAGGTCCTATCCTTTTGTTTCCCGTGAAACATTTTACAGTGTTACATTTTACAGTGCTACATTTTTCATTTCCCTCTGGCCCACTTGGAGTCCCTGTTTGGGAAAAGCATGAGGTTCCAGTTGCCGCTCATTTTTATTCCCCGGACACATGGGCATTATTGTCCTTTCTATTTTTCACTTCCAAAATCATCCACGGAATAGTAATACAAAATGTTCTGTAGAACTGTAATTCACTCGTCGGCATGACCCACCTGTCCTGCGTGATATTCTTGCCAAAAATACCTGTAGGCTATTAACATTATTCGTTTGCTGCCTGGAAGGGATTTTTTTGAACCCCGATGTTAGGATCACTCACTATTAAACATTATTTCAACTTACAACACCCATTTATACTGGAGCAATTAACTGTGGATGGCGGCATCATGGACTATTTCTACTTTTATGCCTTTTTGGTGATTTTTAAGTTTTCTGCACACCCAGTCAAGAAGATAAGTGCATTTTCTTTTATGGCGTTTGCTGGGTTTGACGTAATTTGGGAGTAGAAAGTTCGTGAATGATTTTTATTGAGTAATATCAGGTTTAGGAGGAGTGTTCTTTCTGGCTCACACGGACCTTCTAAGCCCCAAGCTGCTCCCCGCACCCCTTTGTCCCCTGAGGCACGGGGTTAAGGTTTTTTGTTGTGTCTCTGTGTCTTCTGTAGTTTTATTCGTCTTTATACCATCTTGCTTGTGTAACGTCAAAATGAAACAGGCAGAGAAATCAATGAGTTGTCTTGGCATCGATCTAGTCTAGTCTCAGGTGGCTGGAAAGCCAGGAACTGTGAACTGAAAACTTCATGTTGTCTCCGATTTTCTTAATTGTCTCTCAAACACTTGCCTGAAGCTCGTGCTTGCTAGAACTCTCCAGAGACAGGCGGCAATCTCAGCCTGAAAGAAAAGTCTTCACTGAGACAAAGAATGGGGGCAGGGACAGAGACACAGGACTTCAGTAAATACGAGGAAAACTAGCCGTTATTTTAAAGCGGCTGTGCAGCTGGGGAGGGCCAGCCCCGCCTAAAGCCGCCACTTGGCTGGTCCCTTTGTGTGGCCTTTTGCAGAAAATTGGGGGGTGGGGGGGAGGCCTTCTGTGCCAGGGCCCAGTTGCGTGCAAAAGATGTTCCCAGTTGCTCTCCCATTGAGCAGCGGGAGGGATCTGCCATTGAGAATATAAAATTCTTGCTGCAAAGTCAGTATTTTTAGAAACAAATGTGCTTCTAGATTATAAAGGACAATTTAAAGCTAATGAAGATGGTCACTGGCTATGTCATATTGGGCTGCCTTGAAAAAGGACTTTCAGCAGGTTTGTAACTATGAAGTCTTATTAGTGGATTTTCCCCATGAGCCCTTGTGATTCTGCCAGAGCTAATGGGTTGTGCTTGTGTATCAAGGAAAAGTCAGGGGCCCAGAGGACCTGTGAGAGACCAGGGTCCTGCTGGGAGTATCACTATGCTGGAAATTAGCCCCTCTGAACCTGAGCTTCACAGTGTGGGGTCTGATGTGCAGGGAAAGTAATGGGAATGCTTCATTTTACTGCGCTTGGCCGATAACGCGATTTTTACAGATTGAAGAAGTAAGTCCGTCCAAGCCATTTTCCTCACTTTGTCACATTTTGATAATTCTCACACTGTTTATTTTATTTTATTTATTTTCTAAGATTTTATTTATTTATTTGTCAGAGAGAGAAGCAGGCTCCCCACTGAGCAGAGAGCCCCGATGCAGGGCTCGATCCCAGGACCCTGGGATCATGACCTGAGGCAAAGGCAGGTGCTTTACCAAATGAACCACTCAGGCGCCCCAACAATAAGTGTTTCTTTAAGGAGCTCCTGGGTGGCTCGGTCTGCTGGGCAGCGGCTGCTAGTTTCGGCTCAGGTCGTGATCTCAGGGTTGTGAGGTTGAGCCCCACGTCGGGCTTGGTACTCAGCACAGCGTCTGCTTCAGACTCTCTCTCCCTCTGCCACTCCTGCTCGTGCACTCTCTCTCAAATAAATACACAAACTTAAATATATATGTATTAAGAATAAAGTGTTTTGGGGGCCCCTGGCTGGCCCAGTCAGTGGATCATGTGACCCTTGATCACGGAGCTGTGAGTTCGAGCCCCACGTTAGGTGTGGAGATGACTTAAAGATCTTTTTTAAAAGGTGTTTGTTAATTAAGGGATGATTACCGTCTTTTTAGACGTAGTGCTAATAGTCTATAGCATAGCGTAAACATAACTTTTACAGGCACCGGGAAACCGAAACATTCCTATGACCCGCTTTACTGCGGTGGGTCTGGAACCGAACCCACAGTACCTCCAGGATACGTAAGTGGGATCATGATATCTGCCACGTGGCTTCGTCGCCCTTAGTGCTCTTAGAGCCCACTCTTCAAGACACCTAGACAAAACAGGTTTTAAAGAATAATCATCATGAGAACAGGCAGCTGTCTGCGTTGCTGAGAACAGCATGTGTTTTTTCTTGCCCCTCTGGAAGAAGACCTTTCTCCATTTTCTCCGTTTGCTTCTTATTTTTGTCCCTCCCTCTTCCCCAGGTCCCCTTGCAGAAATGGCTCTGTGGCACATCGTCTGCAGCGGGCCCGGTGCACGGCGATCGATGGCCCCTCTCAGCAGTGGGCAGACGGTGCTAATTAGGCTCTGAGGCCACTTCTCATGGTGGTGCAGACAGTGCTAGGCGGCCGCGTGCCAAACCCCGCACTGTGGCCCGGATCCCAGCACCACCACTGCCCCTCCGTCCCGCCATGGCTGTCTGCTTTCAGAAAACATGGTGTAGTGGGACAAGCACACAGTCCTGTCGCTCTCAGGGCCAAGGTCAGAGCGACTGGCTCAGGCTGGGTTCTCCTCCTGCAGAAAGATGGTTCTTCCTCCCCGAGTTCATTCATTCGTGTGATAACTTTGCTGAGATGGGACTCACACACTGTACGGTCCCCCGGTTAAGTGTACCAGTCAGTGACTTTCCGTATAGTCCCCACAATTGGCATTAGCACCTCCAAGAGAAACCTCATACCCATTAGCCGTCACCCCCGACCCCCCCGCCCAGTCCTGCACTACTGTTCATCTACCCTTCCTTCTCCACGGATTTGCCTCTTGTGCCCGTTCCCAAGCAGCGGACTCCTGCAGTCTGTGGTCTTTTGCGTCTGCCTCTTTCACATGGCAGATTTTCCAGGTTCGTCCATATGATAGCCTAAATCAGTGTTTCCTTCCTTTTATGGCTGAATAATAATTTTGTTGTATGAGCGGACCATCTTGTGCTTCTCTGTCCTTCAGTTGACGGATATCTGGGGTCGTTTCCACTTTGGGCTGTTGTGAATTACGCTACTGGGAGCACATATGTGCTAGTGCGACAGTGCCTTATCGCTTCTCTTGGGCATACACCCAGTGGAGACACCAGAGTGTAGGGTGACTCTCTCTTTAACCATTGGAAGAACCACCAGTTTTGCAAAGTGCTATGCCATTGTGTCTTCCCACCAGCCTTCCCTCACATCCATGTGTCTAGATGTAGGAAAACTGCCCCCGGAGAACGTTCGAGGCTCAAAGCCCTGGCAGGCAGACCTCTGGGCCCCTGGGTGCCTGTGTTGGAGGGGATCCAGGATTTGCTTTAGCCGGGTATGGTAAGCCATGCACGTATGCAAATGAATGCCAGGAGAGGAGAAGTTTGTACTCTGCAGTCCCCTAGGAGGAGAAGGCAGGGTACGCCACTGAGGGCCACAAGGGGAGGCCCCGGAGCCAGAGCGCATGACAGAAAAATGTGGGCCAGAGCCTTCGCTGTGGTTTCTGTGGGGATGAACTGGTGGGGCAGGGTAAACAGGGTTAGGACTGGCTAATTTGAAAAATCTCAGTGGGCCCTGGGGCGTAGGGGCTGTCCCTGGTTGTCTGGCACCAGCCCAAGGGGTGATCAGGGCAGGGGGATGGTGGCCGTGAGTGCGAGAGCCCCACAGAGGAGGGGCTCGGAGTGTGGGCTCTGGATTGGTGGGTTTGCGCGTGAAAGGCGCTCTTTCGAGGGAGTCCTTCACGGGCTCTAGGAATCCGCCTGCTCTGGGAGGGGCAGGCCTCTGGGTCAGCAGGGGCCCCGATGTCGGAGCATCAAAATTACAGAATAGAAAGATGTGGTTGGAATGGCTGGTCTGTGGCAGAGCCACCAATTCGTGTCCTGATCAGGCAGTTGTCTGCATGACTGCACAAGTTACAGAAAGGCTCGATTAGTGAACATCCACCCCTTATTTTAAAGTCTTAAGTAGCTTGAGAGGGGCCGTGGTGGGTAGACCCTCCAGGGAAAAAGAATGAGTTCTTCTAGCAGGGCCATATTGCTGCCAAATGAACGGCATCACGTTTTCCTGTAAGAAGTCCCCCCAGATCGGATACTTCTGGGGCAAATGTGTATAATATGGCCTAGAGCAATACCAAGAATATCGGTGCCCTGAAGAGATATATGCATTTGAGCAAATCAGGGTGTTCTAAGGCATCGTAATCATTTCCTCCTTGACATCTCGCTTGCATGTAGTCAGTCCTTTATTCACGGATTCCGTATTTGCAAACGTACCTGCTCGCCGAAATTTATCTGTGACCCCCAGATCCACGCCCGTGGGACCTTCACGGTCCTGTGGGGCCATGGGCAGTGAAAAACAGGAGTCACCCACCCTGCACATTGCCCGTCAAGGCGGGACAGAGGGACACCCTGCCTTCCTGTGGACAGGCGTCCTGTTCGCAGTGCGGTTAATGCCGTGTTCTTTGCATTTTTATGCTCTCCGTTGGGGATAGGGCTGCTTGAAATGGCCCCAAGCATCATGCTGAAGGGCCGTCCGGCATTACCAAGTACAAGGAGCCTGTGATGCCTGGGACGGAGAAAACCCACGTGTTCGCCATGCTCCCTTCAGGCCCGAGTTGTGGTCCCAGTGACGGTGAGCTCAGTGGTAATAGATCAGTGTGTTCAGTCATGTGTCTTTCAGGGGAAACACACATAAAGCAAGGGTACGTACGGAGGAGGTGATGGAAGTGTGGGCGGAAACTCGCAGGAGCCCAGCTCTGCATCTCCATCAGGACAGATTCGGCCCCCGCTAATTCAGCGCCCACCGCAACTTCACCGGACATCAAGACAGTGAACACTAAGAATCAGCTGCAACTTTTTATTTTGAAATCCTTTCAGATCCCCAAGAAGCGACAAGCCTGGGTGGCTTAGTCGCTTAAGCATCTTGCCCTTTGCTCAGGTCATGATCCCGGAGTCCCGGGATCGAGCCCCTGGGCTCAGCGGGAAGGCTGCTTCTCCCTCTGCCTGCCACTCCCCCTGTTTGTGTGCTCGCTCTCACTCTCTCTCTCTCACAAATAAATAAAATCTTAAAAAAAAAAAAAAGATTCACAAGAATTTGCAAAAAAGGGTACACAGAGTCCCAGGTGCCCTTTGCCAAGCATCTTGCCGTGATGATATGCCAGCTGGTAATTAGATAATCCAGGGTCAAAGCCAGGTCACTGGCATGGGTGGAATATTATCAACTCAGGGACAGACCCAGTTTGGGTTTCGCCAGTTGTTACGTTGCACTCTTCAGTGGGGAAAAGGGAGTGTGTAGTTCCATTAATTTCTTTTATAATTTTATTTATTTGAGAGAGAGAGCGGGCACATGAGCAGGGGGAGGGGCAGAGGGATAAGCAGACCCAGTGCAAAGCAGGGAGCCTGGCGCGGGGCTCGATCCCAGGATCTGGACATCGTGACCTGAGCCAAAGTCAGACACTTAACCGACTGAGCCCCCTCCAGGCACCCCTAGTTCTATGAGATGTTATCCTTGGTATGTATAGATCTGAGTAACCAACACTACAGTCAGGATGCAGAACGGTTCCCAAAGAAACAATGATTTCTTTTTTTCAAACTGTGGTAAAACATACCTAAACATAAAATTGACCACTGTAACCATTTTTTAAGAATATAGTCCAGTCGCGTTAAGCACATTCACAGAGGTGTTCCACCATCCCCACCTTCTGTCTCCAGAACTTTCCGTCTCCCCAAACTGAGACTGTGTCCCCACAAAGCACGGACTCCCCACCCCCTGCCCCAGCCCTGGCTCCCACCATGTCATCTCTGTGCAGACGGGACTCCTCTGGGGACCTCCTAGAAATGGAGTCCTGGGAGATGTATCCTTCTGCATCTGGCTCCTCTCACTAAGGCCACTGTCCTCAGGGTCCCTCCACATCGGGGCAGGTGTCGGGATTTCCTTCCTTTGTATAGCTGAATAATATTCCATAAAACAGTGATTTCTTGATCTGTTTTGTGGGAGGCACTGTCTTCCATTCTACTGGGGAAGCAGACAGTGAATGATCAGAATAAATAAGTGAATTACATCGTATGTCAGAAGGGGCCGCCTCGTCATTCATTTCTCGCTGCTGAAATTTTATCCCTTGGACCCCCTTGAGTGCAGTGGCGCCTGGTGTCCCCAATCATAATCCTTAGACACGGATACCTCAAAGTGTCTTCTCCATCATCAGGGGGAGTTTTAAGTTGCCGTAGATTTAGTGTACCCATTGTTTATTAAAATTCTTTGGGAATGATGATCCCCAGAGGGTGTGTATGGTGGCATTTCCTCCTGTGGACTGTGATTAAAGCAGAACCCATGTGACTTCAGGCAAGATCTGGGGTCACAGGAACAGTCTGTCAGGCAGGCAAAGGACTCAATTCAGGGTTTGTCCCGTATTTGTACATTGGGGTCATAATTGCTTAGGTGGCATTTCAGGGGGGTGTAGAAATGGCAGGAAATCCCTGCTCTGGACCACGGAGGCCTCGATTTATGACTTTTGCCTTTATGAATATGGGTGTTCTTATAGGGATGATATCCTTGTCACCTTTGTCTCAATGATGATAGTAATTGTTAGCCACTTAGGATCCTGGGACATCTAAAGTCACTGACCAGATGTCCCCTTCACCGTGTGGGACCATGTTAATGAATGGCTGTGGATCTGTGCTCCGTGTAGAACACGGCGTCACACAGCCTACTGGTGAAGTCTCTGTTGATGAGCTTTGTTCATGACTCCTTGACCCGAAGTGTTCTCTCTGACACACACCCGCCCGCCCACCTGGAGCTACCGTGCATTTCCACCTAAATTAGAACTCTGAGGGCAGGCACCTGGGTGGCTCAGTCAGTTAAGCGTCTGCCTTAGGCTCAGGTCATGATCTCAGGGTCCCAGGATCGAGCCCCACATCGGGCTCCCTGCTCCGAGGGGGAGCCTGCTTCTCCCTCTCGCTTCTGCCTGCTGCGCGCCCTACTTGTGATCTCTCGCTTTCTCTCTCAGGTAAATAAAAATATTTTAAAAAATGAATGAATGAACTCAAATGTTGAATCCCTCTCCCCAGAAAAGCTCTTGAGAGAAGTACATTTATTTTCCCCTAGTGCTGCTCCCTTGCCTACCCTAAAGGTCATGGTCTGTATGCCGCAGAGAACCACAGTCCCCTCTACTCAACCTGTGTGACAGAAACCCGTGGATGGACGCACTGGGGACCCAGGAGTCACGCTAGTGGACAGATCTCTTCCTAATGCTGCTGGTTATCGCTGCCTGGAGGAGCTCTTTCGAGTGTGGTTTTCACCCTGAGAATGAGCGAGCCACGCAGCCCGTCCCAGCCAAGGCGCAATTTGTCAAACTGAAGAGGGTGACAGTTTGGCTTTCTGAGTTTCACTGTTCCATCAGTGAGGAAGGTGATCAGAGCGTAAGCACAGCCCACTGTCTCAGTTCCTACCTTAATCAGCAGAGGAGTGTGAAGAACCCTTTGGAGCCCCCGTTGTGTGTTGGTTTACAGTCCTCGTGTGAGATGGGATTGGCCCCTCTTGTCCACTGTGGTGCTCAGATTCTCTCAGTGTACTTACGAACGGGGCGTGTGTGGTCCTACATCATGCTTTGTGGTGGCGGGGTCTCAGTGTCGTCCGGACATCTGATCTCTGGTTAATTACAGTCAGAGAGTGAGAGCGAGAGCGATACAGAGAGAGAGAGAGAGAGAATGTGTGTGTGTGTGTGTGTGTGTGTGATGTCGGCACCGAGCACAGAGCTCCCTATTTAGTGATCTTAGATTACTTATAGTGAATCTAAACTCCTCTCTGCCTGTTTACCCCCCGCCAGGATGGAAGGGGTGTCAGGATTTTTTTGTTGTTATTTTACCAAAGGAGAAGCTACTGTGCGATTTCCAACTAAATGGTCACAGTGGGGACCAATTTCCTGCCCTCCAGACCCGCTGTCTCAGCCAATACAGTGGGAGAGGACGCAGCTTTACATTTCTAGAAGGATCACACGGAAGTATAAAAACGGCGCAGCCCGGCCTCGCACCGCGCTGGGTCTTGGAGCCCCGACCGTGAACATGGGGAACACGCATTCCAAAACCAGTGACAGACACAGCGCGCACCACGGCCGCCCCGAGCTGTCTTTCTACAGCTCTTTTCCTCGGAAGTGGAGCGAGAATGTCTTTCTAGATAACGAGCTGCTGACCTCCAAGATCCTGTCCGTGCTGCGGCCGCAGTCGGAACGGGGCTTTCGGACAGGCCCCCTGCGCTACCCTGCCCACTTTCTCAGCACCAACTCTGTGTTTGCCTCTGTCGCAGCGTCCCTGAAGGAGCACCCAAGGGCCACCCTCTTGTCTGATGGCAGCCCGGCTCTGTCCAGGAATGTCGGCATGACGGTCTCACAAAAGGGGGCGCCGCAGCCAGCACCCAGCCCGGCAGGAACGGGGACACAGCTTGGGTAAGTGGGGTCCTGTCCCTGCGCCAGGTGCCGGTGAAGGGGGAGAGAGAGGGAATCGGATGTGGCGTTACACAGGGACCCCGTGGCCAGGCTCTCCTAAGGGAGACCCTCATGTCCGTGTGCACCTGCCCGTTGCTCCCCAGCCACGCCATGAAATTCCTATTAACACTTCCTTCAGAGATCTAATCGTCTTTATTGAAATGCCGTGTGTTGTGTTCTGGGGGTACTTGACCATTAGGAGCTAGTTCTGTTTCCTGCTCTCAAAGGGCCCATAGACAGGGTTCCTGTCTGTGTTCGAGACAATGCTAGAAGTCCCACCGAGGTTGCCATGGAGGTAGCATCCCGTTATTGATGCCTTAACCCTGTCCTCCGAGGACTTGGAACTCAGCAGCATTTGCTCGCAAAACCTAAGGCTAACCTAAGGCTAATAAATGTCATCGAGGTGGTCCTTGTTGGGGTTGGTGGGGAAAGGAGCTGATTATCTTCTGCCAAAAAAGGGCTCTCCCTCCACCCTTGGCTGAGTGTGGCTGTGTCCACCCAACTCTTGCTGGAAAGAATTCCAGGGGCCCTGGTGAGCTCGGGTGGCTGTTAAAGGAAGCATACGATTGATTGCACCCTTAGAACGTACTGGACATCAGACTGAAGTTAGTTAGGATGGAGGAAGTCCTGGTGTGATGTGGACAGATAGTCTCCTGATTTTTACACATGATCTGTGACAGAGTTTATGTTGAAATCCAGAAAGTTCTCAGGTAGATTTGCCTTCGTAGAATGTGTGTATGTGTGTTTAGCTCAATTTTTTAGAGTAACTGTTTTTATGATTTTTTTGTTTAGACCAATCGCAGGAGAGATGGATGAAGCCGACTCCGTGTTTTTAAAATTTAAGCAGGCAGCTGATGACTCTCTTTCGCTCACATCCTCGAGTGCCGAGCCCATTTTTGTAGAAGGTACGGTCACCTCAACTCTTTTCACGGGCATCCTGTGGTCTCCACCCGCCGTGGAAGGGGCTGCGACCCATTTCAGTGTGTCCCCAGGACGCCTGCTGGGGTAGCCCAGAGTCAGCGAGGCTCCAGCCCCCAGCCTCGGTGTCTTACTCCTCACTCAGACCCCTGCACGGCTTCGCTGAGGAGTGAGATCGAGTCGGATGCCCGCGATTTCGAGGCCGAGTCCTGGAGCCTTTCCGTGGACGCGGCGTATGCAAAGACCCAGAAGAAGGAGGTGGTCAAGAGGCAGGATGTGCTCTATGGTAAGAAGTTCGGCACCGTCACACGGACCTTCCACTTGCTTCTTTTCCGCCTTTGCTTTGATTGGTTGCACTGAGGAGCCTGGGCTCCACTAAGACCTCAGGCTCCTTTTTGAGACTAGGGGGCTCACTCTGCCTGTTCCCCTGGGGCCACCCTGCCTTCCCAGTCAGGGAGGAGGTGGCCAGGGAGGGCTTTGTGAGAACCCATCCCTGAGGATGAGTGTGGGTGAATGCCCAGTCCTGACTCACCCTGACCCTGCTGGTGACCCCGAAAGAGGAGACCATCCCGGGCCCATCCCAGCCATCCCTGGTGACCCCCGACAGGCCTGGGGTGGCTGTGACTAGGGGTGCGAGAGGCACAAGACACAGCACTGGCTCCAGCGTGATCACGCCGGGCAGCCACGCTCCTGAGATGGGAGGTTTGGGACACAGAACCTGTCCCCGGGCCGGGTGCCATGTTGGGGGCCCCACAGATGTCCCTCTAGGCCTCTGGCCCCCTCTAAGCAGGATGATGAAGGCCCAAGACTCCCACTGGAATCTGGGGCCTTTCTCTCCCCCAAATTACTTGTTCTTAGGATTCTCTTTGTGGGAATCATTCCCCAAGACACTGCTGGGTCGCCTAAGGAGGTATTTTCTGTTCCTCACTGGGGTTCTGTGAGGAGGTTCTGCCGTACAAGTGTCTTCTGTTCCACTGGGGTCCGGTTGGCGATGGTGGGGTCCACTGGCCCTTGAGTCCCTCCACGTTTCACACCCTGACTTTGCTTGCTTTTTTTTTTTTTTTTTTTTTTTTTTTTTTTATTTGACAAAGAGAGTAAGCACAAACGGGGAGCGAAGCGGCAGGCAGAGGGAGAGGGATCCCGGGACCCCGAGACCATGACCTGACTCAGAGGCAGACGCCTCGCCAGCTGAGTCTCCCAGGCACCCCTCACACCCTGAGCTTTCTGCTCGGGCCAGAGTAGGTTGGGGTGTGGGCAGGAGGAGATCTCTGTTGATGCTTTGCCTCAGGGCTCCAGACCCAGGGCAAACATCCTCCAGGGAAGGACAGGACGGCCGTCAGTACCGGGCCTAGCCACTTCCAGGCCTTGATTTGAACACTTCCCAACACGAAACCTGATCTGCCTTTGCCTTTTTTTTTTTTAAGATTTTATTTATTCATCTGACAGAAATCACAAGTAGGCAGAGAGAGGGAGAAGCAGGCTCCCCGCTGAGCAGAGAGCCCGATGCGGGGCTCGATCCCAGGACCCTGAGATCACGACCCGAGCCAAAGGCAGAGGCCTAACCTTCTGAGCCACCCAGGTGCCCCTGTCTTTGCCTTTCACCAGAAAATTAAATTCTACACTTGAACTCTGTTTTGTCGTTGGCTATGGTCTGGGTCTAGTCAATGCTGTGCACAGGCATGTGAGTTTCCCACACCAAGGAATGGTGTTCACCAGAACAGTCTTCTTGCTTAAAACAGCCTCTTTGGGCCGGAAATCCTACCCTGAATTGGAGGCCCCAGCGCACCCCAAGTCCTCTCTTTCCTGACACCGCTCCAGCCCTCTCGCTGCTCCCCGACCCTGGGGCCCCTGCAGCACTGGGTCTGGGGGGACAAGAGGCCCGAACACCCCTCGCAGACAGTAAGACCACCAGGGGAAGGACTTAGGAGGAGAACTGGGAGAAGCCAGCCAGGTGCCCGGTGGGTAGGCAGTACGCATGCGTGCCATCGCGGGCCACAGGAGGAGCAACACGCGCCCTTCGGTCCGTGTCCCCACAGAGCTGGTGCAGACAGAGGTGCACCATGTCCGGACACTCAAGATCATGCTGAAGGTCTACTCCAGGGCCCTGCAGGAGGAGCTCCAGTTCAGCAGCAAGGCCATCAGCCGCCTCTTCCCTTGTGTGGACGAGCTGCTCGACCTACACAGCCACTTCCTCTCTCGGCTGAAGGAGCGCCGCCAGGAGTCCCTGGAGGAGGGCAGTGACCGCAATTACGTCATCCAGAAAATCGGGGACCTCCTGGTGCAGCAGGTGGGCGCGCCGGGGCGGGCAGCGGGCCCGAATGAGCCCCTGCCTCGTCTCGGCTCCATGCAGTCGGGAAAAGAACACGGCCTCTGTTGACTGAGAGCCTGCAGCGGACAGCGGTCCCGGGCCTTTGCAGGAACACAGAGGCCCGAGGGCCGAACGCACCTGGGCAGACACTGTCCACCGTAACTGCATTCTGGGCTTCTGTCTGGTTGCTCAGCTGGGCTCACTGTTTTTGCTTCTCTGGTTTAGATCTCTGTGGTTGGGGCTGTTAGAAGTAGGTCTGTGGTAAAGGGCGCGAACCCTAAATTGACTTCTGAGTCGACGTCCGAGCCTAGGCCAAGGTGGACAGAGGGGCTCGAACTCCTTGTCCGACCTCAGAGTGCTCCAGGCCTCCAGAGCCAGCTCATTAGAGTTAATTAGCAGAATGCCTCTTTTGCTTTTTTTTTTTTTTTTTTTAAGATTTTATGTATTTGAGCGAGCGAGCGAGAGAAAGTGTATACCGACCGGGAGAAGCAGAGGGAAAGGGAGAAACAGGCTCTGCGCTGAGCAGAGAGCCCGATGCGGGGCTCCATCCCAGGACCCCGGGATCGTGACCTGAGCCAAAGGCAGATGCTTAACCCACTGAGCCCCCCAGACATCCCAGCTTTTAAATGTTTCTAACATTTTTCAGCATAAATGTACTCCTCCCCCTTGGATTTTAGGAAGTGTTAGAGCTAAAGTCCATTAGAAAGTTTCTTCTCTTGCCTTATTGTACCTTGCGATAAGACCCCCGTCCCCCCAACCCCACCCCTGTATTGAAGTCCTACCTGAATAAGAAAGTGGAGGCACGAGCTATTCGAGACCTGTTTTAGTAGTCAGCTGAGCCCGACGCGAGCACTCCCTGCAGATTCTCCTGCTCCTTCCCGCCAACATCTGTGTGGTCTCTCTGCAGTTCTCTGGCGAAAATGGGGACAGAATGAAAGAAAAATATGGTGTCTTTTGTAGCGGCCACAATGACGCAGTCAGTCATTATAAGTTGCTACTACAGCAAAACAAGAAATTTCAAAGCCTGATCAAGGTAAGGAAAAAAATTTCTTTTTAATTAAAAAATGTATCCCCTTTGCTGTAGCTTGTTTTCCGCGGGACTGTAGACTTTGGGAGAGCGTACAATGACCAGCAATGACCAGACCTTACAAACCAGCGATTTCCAAGTTTTTCAGGGAAGTCCAGATGTAGAACAAAGCAAAACACACCTGCGGCTCTGTTCAGCGGGCTGTAGCGTGGCACCTGCTGACCCTCGTTCCTCAGGCTGCCAGGGGGACACAGGTGTCCTTTCAAGGGGCCACCGTGCCCTGGGATCTGCCCCTCTTTTGCCTCCTTCCCTCTCTAGTCCCCACTTATCCTCCCTCCACCCCCCAGGCCTGCAAAATGACGCCTGCCTGCCTTCTGCCTGACAGTGTGCAGGTGCTCAAAGCCCAGACCCCAAAACACACATCCATCCCGAGTCTGCCAGGTCAGGCAAGGCCCTGCCTCCCGCATCCTTGAAAGCACACCTGGGTCTAGGCCACCTGGCTGTCAGCACGCGTCCTGCAGCCTCTCCGTCACCTGCTGCTTGGTCCCATAGACTTTAATTTGAAGTGATAACCGATAATTAATGGCTATAGAAGTAAGAGGGACAGGTTTTTAAATTCCGCTCCCTTACAGTTGCAGTGGTCAGAGGTAAAAGGGAGTCTGGGATTGGCCCAGGAGGCTCACAAAGCCCACAGTCCTGCTCAGAAGCGGCTCTCAGGATTGCAGGCATTCCTGGAGTGCATGAGTGCCGGGGGGGGGGGGGCAGAGAAGCAGAATGTGTGGAATGCTCTGGAGGGCACCAGAAACTGCCCTCTGCCCTGCCGAGAAATGGCTTCAGATGACGGCTTCCTGGGTTCTTAGCCAGAGCCGTGCTTCAGGAGCCAGCAGGGGGCTGACTTGGGCTCCAGCTCAGTGTGGTTCCACAGGCTTCTGACAGCCGCCAGTCAGGGTCCCCATGTGTGAATATGCACGTGTGTGTGGGTGTGCATGTGTGGGTGTGTGAGTGTGTGCTCACACCCACGGTGCACAGCTCTCCGGGTGATTCCCTCCCGTCCCCCTGCCCCCCGCTGCTTCTGGTTTCTTCTGAATGGGTTTTACAAGAGGAGAGGCTGCCTTCGCTTCTGTGGCCTTTCTGTACACAGCAGGCGAGCCCTGCTTGCAGTGAGTACTTGAAAAGTTCTTGTTGAGCTGAGAAAGGGGGAAGCGCCTGGCCTGGCACGAGATGAGATGCCAACAGGACATTTTGTTTCCCATGTCATAGAAGATCGGCAACTTCTCCATCGTGAGGCGGCTCGGCGTGCAGGAGTGTATCCTTCTGGTCACTCAGCGCATAACCAAGTACCCCGTGCTAGTGGAGCGCCTTATTCAGAACACAGAAGGTAATGTCACTACCCTCGCTGCCTGGCTCGCTTCCGCCCTCAGGGGCGATCTCTGTCTCTCTTGCCTCATGTTAGCAGCGGACTGGGTGAGCGCCCCTGTGTGCTCCGTCCCCGGTGGTCTGGATTCACGCCAAGCGCTGGGGTTTCCGACCCAGTGTGGGTCCAGGCACAGAGATGGTCCGTGTGTTGCATGCCTAGAAGCTGGAGGGTGGAGGAAACAGGGCGCACAGCCCAGCCCAGAGTTCTCCGAGGCCAGGGCCTGACCACATCTGACCATACCTCCCCCACCCCTAGGAGATTTGGGCCCTGGGAGAATGAGCACATTCTCCTGCCACAGAAGCCAGAAGCTTGCAGTCAGAGGAGCGGGATGTGTGTTGGGGCGTTGTTATGAAGAGCTGGTGGGCCTAGGGGCGCACATTTAGTGAGAAGTGACCACTGGGCCGCATGGAGCTCACAGGAAGCTCTGTCTTGGCAAAAACCAAAGGCCAGGCTGCCGCGTTTCTTTCCAAAAAGCATTTACAGCTCGGGAGATCCAAATCAGAAGGTGGATTCTCGAGGGTCCCCTGAGCTGCGGCTTCAGGGAACAGCCCTCAGAGACCCGGCGTGTGTCCCCTTGGCGCCGCGGTGGCGGACGTGGGTGGAGGAAAGCACTGACTCTGGTGTGTGTGTGGCAGCTGGCACCGAGGACTACAGAGACCTGACCCAGGCCCTGAACCTCATCAAGGACATCATCTCCCAAGTGGACGCAAAGGTCAGCGAGTACGAGAAGGGCCAGCGCCTCCGGGAGATCGCAGGGAAGATGGACTTGAAGTCGTCCAGCAAGTTCAAGAACGGGCTGACCTTCCGTAAGGAGGACATGCTGCAGCGGCAGCTCCAGCTGGAGGGCCCGCTGTGCTGGAAGACCACGTCGGGGCGCCTGAAAGGTAAAGGCTCGTCCCTCACCTCTGCTGGGGCACGGTGGGGGCCCTCCCGGATCAGCGGCGCCTTGTGCACAAGCAGGAGCCGGCCTAGCTGCTCCACGGTCGAAGGGAGGTTGGGTGCACGCTAGTCAGGATGAGACGGGCAGCCAGGAGCGTGGGGTGCTGCGGGACCCACCACGAGGACCACTAACCTCAGCGGCCCCAAGCATCGCACTCCCTGCTCGGGGTGTCCTTCGAGCCCCACTTCCAAAACCCACCGTGTGCTTCCAGAACATAGAGCACTCGGGACTCAACACTGAGTTTCTTGGCTCATCTCGTGAGCTTCTGAAAACTTCCTCACCCGCCCTTTGACATCAACATGTCTCTCTTTTTTTTTTTTTTTTTAAAGTAATTTTTTTTTTAAGATTTTATTGATTTGAGAGTGAGTGTGAGAGAGCACGAGTGGGGTGAGGGCAGAGGGAGACACGGACCCCCTGCTGAGCAGGGAGCCTGATGCGGGGCTCGATCCCAGGACCCTGAGATCATAACCTGAGTCGAAGGCAGACGCTTCACTGACTGAGCCACCCAGGCACCCCAACATCGGCGTCTTAAAAGATCTCTCGGGGAGTGTTTGAGACGGCCAGTGACCAAATGTGTCTGTCCGGAATTTGCACAGGCGAGCACCCAGCGGATGGTTTAACTCCCGCTGTGTGCGGGACACCGAGGTGGATGGTAGGAGGCCCTCGCCCTCAGGGGACTTCGGTCTGTGGCACGAAAGGGAGTAAGGAAACAAAGTAAGTAAGGAAACAAACAAACTAGTGAAAAGTGCAGTAAATGCTTCAGAGGAAGCCAGCAGGCCAGAGGCAGGAGAATTACAGAAGGAGATAGAAAATAGTGAGGTCGACGGACACCCCCAGACTCCTGCAGGAGCATTACGGCGCCAGGCTAAGTGACCGGGACCTCTCCCTGGAGGCTGAAGCTTCCCCCGGGACGTACATAGGGCCCTGCGACCCCGTCAGACATGTCCTTCTGTGCTTCTCCTTAGACGTCCTTGCTGTCCTGCTGACCGACGTGCTTTTGCTGCTACAAGAAAAGGATCAAAAATACGTCTTTGCCTCCGTGGTAGGTGTCCTGTCTTCTTCAGATGAAGGGTCCCGCCCGCCTTAGGGACCCTTCGGGGTTTGCTGGAAGGCTGCCTGCCTGCACAGAAGGCGGCTCTATGTTAACCCACTGTCCCAGGTCCTCCCGGGGGCCAGAAGGTTCCAGCGAAGCAGGGGTAGAATTTTCTGAGACCCCCGGGGTCCTGTTTGGTTGCCTGGGAAGGCTTTAGGGGCCTGTGCTAACATCTTGTCCAGTCTTAGCCTTTACATTTCTGTGACTCTGCCTCTCTCGGGGTACAGGGTCTTGGGGTCTCCAACTGACTCTGACCGGCCCCCCCAAGTATGACACCCGTCACCCCAGACGGAGGCCACCCTCATTACTTCAGTTTACCTTCATCACCTCTGTGAAGGCCCCATCTCTAAATAATCCAAAGGGTCTTGGCCTCCCCCCTCCCCGATGGCAAATATCTCCGAATTACTTGAGAACAGAAGGGCACAGGACGCCCCCCGACCCGCTTCCCCTCAGACTCGGCTCCACGGCTGCTCCGACACAGCCCGGTGAACGGGGTCCTCCCCGACCCCGTCTTCCACCCACACAGGACTCGAAGCACCCGGTCATCTCCTTACAAAAGCTCATTGTGAGGGAAGTGGCCAACGAGGAGAAAGCCATGTTCCTGATCAGCGCCTCCCTGCGAGGGCCCGAGATGTACGAGATCTACACCAGCTCCAAGGAGGAGAGGAACACTTGGATGGCCCACATCCGAAGGGCCGTGGAGAGGTGAGAAGCGCCCTGGGTGTTCCCTGCCCACAGCTCTTTGGCCCTTGGCTTTGGGCAAAGCAGCTGTGACCTTGAAGTACCCAGGAGAGGGCTGGAGGTCGCAGGAAGGCCAGAGGCCCGTCTGCCTTTCCCCTGCCTCATTCTGCCCTAGTGCCTCGTCCACCCGCCTCATCTAAAGAGAACAACTGACACCCTTCCAACTCCTTCCGCCAACAGCTCAACCAGTCAGAGGCTAAAAAGATGTTGCTGGCCAGTGGGTGTGGGCCCAGGCTCTTGTACCCTCTGTACTGGTGGGGTGCAGTGAGGGACACCTGACCTGGGGGCCAGACCTGTCAGAGGAGGTTTTGGTGTCCTGTCCTGTCCTACCTCAGGCCAGGGACCCCTGGGGACTCCAGCCAGCTGCTGCTCCCTCTCTTTATGCCTGGAAGCTTCCTGAACCTGCTCAGAGCTCCCGCGATGCTGAATTTCAGTTCTGCAGCCCCCCAGGAAATGAGCTGGCCTCAGTTTCCTCCCGCCCCATGTGGCCGGGCATGGAACCCACGGCTGGTGACGGGCGGACACTTGAAGACAGGATAAAGGCTGGCGGCTGCCTTGCTCTTCCCCGCCCCGTCTCTCCCTCACTGTTAACAAGCTCAGTCACCCCCAGGACGAGGCGCTCTGAGCAGCTGCTTCTGCTGGTGCAGCTCTCGGCGCCCATCGCCGAGGCCAGCCTGCCCGAAGGCGTTGCTGCCCATCTGCCCCCTCTCCCTGCAGCTGTCCAGACGAGGAGGAGGGGCCCTTCAGCGAGGCGGAGGAGGAGAAGAAGGTGTTCGAGGCCCGCGCCCTGAGGCTGAGGGACTTCCAAGGTAAGGGGAGTCAGGCTGGACCACCGTCGTGTCCCCCGTAGGGTGAGAAGGGCCCGGGACCACCAGCAGCATTTCTGTCCTCTCCCACTAGGATCAGCCATGGAGCAGATTTCCACCCAAGTGACCAGGCGTTTTGTGAGGCTTTATCATGAGAGGGTGGCACTCGGGGCCCCTGAGCCGTTTCCAGACACCCTGGCTTTGCCACACATACACGCGCGCGCACACACACACACCCCAGTCCCTATCCAGGAATGAGCTCGCTGGGGGTGTCCCAGGTCACATAAGGCAAAAACCCCAAGGGGACTTAGAGTAGCACAAGGACCCCACAACCTCCTTCTAGAGCTTGGTACACCCACAGCAGCCCTGGCTTTGTGTCTGCAGACCTCAGCCTCCAGCTCCCTGTTTTAATTTGTTTTAACTTCTTCATTGAGCTGTCACTGAGACACAATACAGTTCAGCCATTTAAAGTACACCATTCCATGGCTCGTAGTCTCTGGCACGAGATCGTGCAGCTGTCACCACAATTTCAGATCGTTTTCACCACTCCCGAAAGAAAGGCCATCTCCTCGAGCTGTCACTCCCTGTTCCTTCCTCCCTCAGCCCCCCGTAACCTCTGTTCTACTTTCTGTTTCTGTGAGTTTGCACATCCTGGGGATCTTGTATCAATGGGGTCTTGCCATGTTTCTCCTTTTGTGTCTCGGCTGACTTCACCGAGCAGGACGGTTCAAGGTTCAGCCACATTGTAGTGTGTGTCGACTTCCTTCCTTTTTAAGGCTGAACCCCGTTCCATTGTAAGACGCACCCCATGGGCTCGTCCGTTCCCCTCCCCGGCCCTAACGGATTCCCACGAGACTTCAGTGAGATCACTGCCAAGAACAATCCCAGGGACTTTGTGGTCTCAATCGACCCTCCTCTTCCCCCACAGTAACTGAGTCCTTTATTTTTAAATTAGGAAACACGTAGGCCATAAAGACACAAAATTAGATAGTATATATTTATTTCTCTTTGTGGGGAGGGTATATGTTTGAGATTATTTATTCATAGAAATGTCCAAAAGAAAGGAGGGGGACCTCCCACTGACCCCGGAAGCACAGTGTGAACGCAGTGCTCGTTCAGACTCTGTATTTCTAGTGGCTCATAAAACACGGGTCCTATATAGACATATCTCCGCTGGTGCCACAGTCCTACAACAGTATCCCTCATTCCTGATGGGATTCTCACTGCATTAAAAAATAGATACTTTCGCTATGGAGATGGGCTTTCCCATCTTCGATCAAAAGCTGGTCTCCTCCTTCACGCTGGCCCATCAGGGACACTCACCCAAATCAGGAGCCAGGCAGGACCAGCCCCCCCCCCCCCCCCCGCCGGGATTCCCTACACTCTATAAGTTCCTCCAGGGTCACAAGGGGAGAAGTGGAAATAAGACAGGACTGCAGGGCACATGATAGACTTGTGTTTTGCATGTGATATGATTACTTGCCTAGAAAATCTAATAGAACCACGTTGAAAACTGTTGGAACTTCTGAGGGCGCCCAGTAAGTAGTTCAGCCAAAGGTGACGTGTATACACGGGCAGCCACCGGTGAGAAAGTTGCTGTCACAGCAACAGCAGCCAGGAGCATCAAACCCAGAGAGACCTGTAAGGAGTCTGGCCTAAATGCCTGAAGGAGGAGTTTCAGGAGAAGACGACGAAGTCTTGTAGGAGTGTCCCTCCGGCCCAAACGAGGAAATCGCCTGTTCTGGTCCTCGTGCACACCCCACAGTGTTAGGTTTCTGTAATTAGAGCAAATGATCCAAAGACAGGGCTGTGGCCTCCCCTGCCCCATGGGATGCTGGACTCAGGGTGGGCTGCTGGTGGGAGCTGGGTCCCCGGGGAAAATGACCCCAGAAGGCCAACCCTCCGCTTCCCGTCGCTTTGCAGAGCGACTGAACGTGAAAGACCAGCAGATTGCACAGAGCCTTGGCGAGAAGCAGCAGATCTACCTGGAGATGGCGGAGATGAGCGGGCTGGAAGACATCGCTCAGTCGCGACTCCTCTTCCGAGGAGGGGATTCCTCGGAGACCATGCAGGGGGAGCTGATCCTCAAGTCGGCCATGAGTGAGAGTAAGGAGCCGCATCTAGGGGCCCTCACTGGGTGCTGGTCCACGGCCGCCCTACAGTTCTGCCTGGTGGAGGTGGGGGTGGTCTGGGCATGCTCCTGGAGACAGTGCTGACCCCCCCAGCAGACTTACAGCACCTTCTCCCGGGAACCCACTACAGGTGAGGCAGCACCACGCTGGGCCCCTGGGATCTGAAGTCAACCAAGATGGGTTCCCACACTCGGGAGGTTCTTTCTGACAAGTGGGGCCCCAATGATGTCCCCAGAAATAAGCACACATCCAAATGTGGTAGGTCACTTCAGAGGGCTCTGAGACCCAGCCCACCTCCCAGGAGGGCTTCCCGAAACGTCTAGGTGGGAAGAGGCTTAAGAGCACAGCGGCCACAGGAGGGCGCTGGCGAGCACGTGGCCTGTCCCTTCTGTGCACCCTCAGCCACAGGGCCTGCTTCGGGGGTTGGCCAGGGGCCTTGCCCGAGCCCCTAGTGGCCCCCAGGCAGCTGCTGAGCCAGCCCCACGTGAGGCCCAGCATGTGTCAGGCCAGGCAGCCAGTGCTCATCGGGTCCAGCCGGGAAAGCAAACGAGAGAGAGACAGCTGCTGCCCTTCAGGCCTTTCCTTCAGAGTAAGGGGGAAAGAGAGCTCCCTTGTGGACTGTGTGTCCGCTCAGTCTCGTTTCCTCCAGCCACACTGACCTCCTGCTTCCTCCCATTTCTTCAGTGGCCATTGTTCTTGGCCCCCTGAGGACCCTCTTGTACGTGCCTCAGCCTGGAACGTTCTTCTCCCCTCCTCCTCACCTGGCCAAAGCCTGTTTGTCCTAGAGCATTTTGTGTGACCTGACCTACCACCAAAGGCCGCTCTCCCATGGCCTCCAACCATCTGTGTGACAGTCGACAGCCAAGCACACAACCATGTTCCTCACCCAGGCCCAGCACGACCCCAGCCGCCCCCACACGCTGACCCCTGGTCCAGCATCTCCGGCGGACACAGACTGACGTGTCCTGGTTGTTGAACCTGGCATGCACAGGCTGGGGGTGGTGGGGACTGAAGTCCCATGTTGGGGGGATAGAAGACCATGACCAGCGCCCTGCGGGCTTCTCGGGCCCGAGTCCCCAGGCGCTGCCACACTCTGACACCCACAGCGCCCCTCCACAGCCTGACTCCGTTCCTCCCGTCTCCTTCCGCAGTCGAGGACATCCAGACCCTGATCTGCAGGCAGCTGGGCAGCACCAACAGCCAGGTGGAAGACGGGGGTGGCTCCGCAGGCCTGCCCCGCAGGGCAGAGACCTTTGGAGGCTATGACACCGTGAGCAGCCCCTGCAAGAGTGAGTGGTGCCGCGTCCCCCTGGGGCTTCGCGGGGTCCCGCACAAGAAGTTGTGAGGGTTTTTGGAGTGTTCCCAGCAGTGAAGTCAAGGCATTTGCTGCTGCTTCTGCTTCCTGCCAACTCTCTGCCCCAACTACGAACCCTCTGGGCAGGTTCTGGAACCTTCAGGGAGATGTCCGTTGAGCTCCAACAGCAGCACAAGGGCCGGCCCCTCCCTCTCCTGCCGGTCTCTGAGTCAAATGCCGCCAGGGTGGCATGGCCAATTTTCCACCTGGGTCTCGGGGAGTGGGGGGGCCTGGTCTGGACCCCTGTGGGACCTCATGCGCCTGGATTGGGCTTTTCAGATGGCAGTTTGAAGAAGGCCTCCAGCAGTGACCCCGGCCCCCGAGACTGGCAAGGCCCGGTGCGCAGCCCAGACTCACAGCCCAGCAGCCCCCGGGAACCCCCTGAGGAGGCCCCACCTGCAGTACGTTGCTTCCTTGGGATATCCCTGAGCTGAGCAGGGTCAGCCCAAGCCCTTTGCGTCGGCATTCACAAGCGTGAGCTGCTTGTGTGTGGGGTTGTCTAGTTTGGGCATCTCAGGACCCATAGTGACCAGCGCCATTCCCATTGTCCCAGGAAAGAATCTGGGCCCAGATGAACCTGTAGGCAGGCTTCACGTTCCCTCCTGCACTCCCCAGGAATGGTACGAGGTGCCCAGGACAGAAGTGAGGGAGGGGACAAGCCCAGGGCAGGAGCTGTGGCCGCAGCAGCAGCCAAGGCGCACCGCAGGGGCCCTGAGCACCAAGTCTGCACGTGTGTCCTCATGCCTGCGTGTCCTCAGCCCGTGTGTCCTCATGCCTGTGGTTGCTGAGGCGCTGGCTGCTTCCCTCGGACTCTGGAGGCCTACCCTTACCAGGCGCCTGGCCCAGAGTGGGGTCAGGTTGTGGGTCAGGCTCCCCTCTGCTGCCCACTGGCTCCCCTGAGGCCGGGCGTACCTGACCTCCAAGGCTCCCCACGCGGAACCCACAGCAGCTGCCTTCCCACCTCCAGGAAGGCCGGCCTGTGCCCTCGTCTTCCAGACTCCGGGGCTCACACAAGTCAAATGACCAGGCAGGGCACAGTGGGGTGGCATGGGGGGGCGGGTCTCGTCAGTATTAAACAGGTCCTTAGCTCTTTGTGTTAGAACCGTTGTCTCCACAGGTCACTGTGCCGGGTGTGGAGTGTGGCCCCCGTCAGCCCCTGGTCTTGGAGTTTGAGGTAGGCTTGGGGCTCATCGGGGTCCCCAGGGGCGGGCATACACAGCCCACATGGCTTTGCAGAGAGCAGGGAACCAGCGTCTCTGCCCCTCCCCGCAGCTTGTCCAGCGGATCCAGACCCTGTCGCAGCTGCTTCTCAGCCTCCAGGTACGGGATGGGGATGGGGTGGTTCTCCCCCGTCCGTGACCCGGCCCTTCTCCAACCCCTGAAGTTGGGCTCTGGGGAAGGGCAGGCCTCGTCCTAAAATCAGCCCCTGCCCGCCGCCCCCCCGCAGGCAGTCATCGCGCAGCAGGACAGCTGCGTGGAGATGCAGAGGGCGTCCATCCAGGAGCGCGAGAAGCAGCTGCGGCTGCAGTCCACGCGCGGGAACATGCTGCTGGAGCAGGAGCGCCAGCGCAACTTCGAGAAGCAGCGGGAGGAGCTGGCGGGCGTGCAGAAGCAGCAGGGCCGCCTGCGGCAGGAGCAGCAGCGCTGGGAGCGGGAGCGGGAGCGCCAGCAGCAGGAGCTGGACCTGGCGGCGGCGCGGCTGCGGCAGCGCGAGAGCGAGGCGGCGCGGCTGCAGGAGCAGCTGAGCCAGGAGCGCGAGAGGCTGGAGCAGCAGCGGCGGGCCTACCAGCACGACCTGGAGCGGCTGCGGGAGGCCCAGCGCGCCGTGGAGCGGGAGCGGGAGCAGCTGGAGCAGCAGCGGCGCCTCAAGAAGCAGAACACCCTGCCGGGGGCGCTGCCACCGGACTCGCTGGCGGAGGTGAAGGCCGGCTCCGTGCACCCCGTGGGCGGGAACGCGCGGGGCGGGGAGGCGCATGCGTGGCCGCGTGGGACGTGGGGGTGCGTGGCCGCCCTCGGTGTAGACTCCGCGGGTTGTGCGAGGTTGGTGGGGGCGGGAAGGGAGGGCTCCGTGCGCCTCTGAGGCTGGTGGCTTGCAGGGCCCTGTGGGGGTTGGGTTGGGTCCTCGGAGGAACAGCTTGGGGATGTGTCCTCTGCTGCCCTTTCAGGCCCAGCCCCCAAGCCACACTCCCAGCTTTAACGGGGACGGGCTGGAAGGGCCCGCCGCCCTCGCCAAGGCACCGGGAGCCCGGGCGAGCGTGCTGCTGTCCGGCGCCGGCCCCGAATTCGCAGAGCGCCCCGAGGTGGCCCGCCGGGACAGCGCCCCGGCCGAGAGCCGGCCGGCCAAGAGCGACGTGCCCATCCAGCTGCTCAGCACCACCAACCAGCTCCAGCGGCAGACGGCGGTGCAGCAGCAGATCCCCACCAAGCTGGCCGCCTCCACCAAGGGCGGCAAGGACAAGGGCGGCAAGAGCAGGGGCTCCCAGCGCTGGGACAGCTCCGGTGAGTCCGGCCGCGGCGGCGCTCGCGCAGCGGAGCCGAGCGCCGGCGGTACCCGCCACCCCACCCAGAGGTGCGGGACCTCGGGCGCCCACCCGGTCCCTATGGCCCAGGACTGGCGGGTCCAGTCTTGGGCAGTTTGTGAAGCCAAAGAGGCTTCTTATGAGCAAACCCAGACGGGACCCCAGGGCCATCCTCCGGAATGGGGAACAGCAGGAACCTGGAAGGCACAGCTGGGGACCTTGGCTACATGGCACAGGCCAGTCCTCTCCCCACGGGGAGGTCTCATCCCAAGAAGGAAAATGAAAACATCAGACCCCATGTCATTTCCCCAGCTCGGTCCTCAAACAGGGATGGGCGATAAGAGAACATCTTGGCAGTTCAGAACAAGAGCCTGGATCCCTTAGGGACATCGAGGCAACCAGTGTTCGTGCTCCCCACTGGGCCCCCACCCGGGTTCCCGTGCCCTGGTCTCTACCGTGTCCTCATCCCAGAGGGGACACTGAGGGCCTTGTGGAGCGCACCCTGCAGTGAGAGGTCCCCCGGGAGAGAAAGCCCAGGGGATCCTGCGAGTGCTGCCAGCATGCAGGCTCTGGCCAAGGGGAATCAGCCCTGGAATGTTCCCTGAGGAGCAGGGCCTGTGTCCCAGGATCGCTGGGGTCACGCTCTCAGCTGGAGGTTGAATGACTCCAAGGGCCCTCTGGTCGGGTGTCGCTGCTTCTGGGGCTTATTACGGTCTGAGTGGGTGTGTCCCTGGGCAAAACTGGTTCTGCTCTGCTCGTGTGCCCGGAGCAACGCCAGACACCTGAGGCTGTGTGCTCCCTCCCTCAGCCTCCTTCGACCTGAAGCAGCAGCTGTTCCTCAGCAAGCTCGTGGGCAAGGACGAGAACACTGCTCGGAACCGCCGCTCGCTGAGCCCCGTCCTGCTCGGCAGCCACGGCTCTGTACCCCCCGCAGGTGGGCCCAGCACCCCAGCACCCTGTCCCTGGGACAGCAGGGCCAGTGCGACGCCTGGCAGCTGCCGACAACCACCACTCCCCACTCTCTTCCAGAACCCTGTTGCCCGGCCCCAGCTGACGTCCCTCCTGAGTGCTTCTCCCTCAAGCCTGGGGGCACCCCCGTGCCCCCCTCCCCCTTGCCACTGCCCGCCACGCCACTCGGCAAAGAGGACAGCAACAAGGAAGACGTCATCTTCTTCTAGAGGGGCTGCGGCTCGCGGTGCGGACCCCTCCCTGTCCTGCTGTCTGGGGGACAGCCCAGTCGTCCCTCTCCTCTTCCCGAGCAAACCACCACCAACGGCCACCTGGCTTGGGTCAGGGTCAAGGTCAGGGCCAGGGCTGGCCCATTGTCTCGAGGCTCTTTCTGTAGGTTTAGCAGTGGTGCCTGGGTAACTTTCTAAGCCTCTTTTTTTTTTTAACACAAAAAGGAAAGTTTTTAATCGAAGGTTGAACCAGAGCTAACCCAAGGGGAGGGAGAGATCGACTCTAAACCATTTGTTCCAAGGTAGTGACAAACAGTGGTGGCTCCGCAAGATGCCTGATGACAGGCCAGACCCCAGTCTGAGGAGGGGGGGCCACCAGGAGATGCTGGAACGTACCCTTAGGGTCCCAGAAGGGGCTGGGTGCCGTCAGCAAGCCCCACTTCCAAAGCTGAGACTTGACTGTGTTCCTGGTGAACCTCAAGGCCAAGGCGTGAGTTCAGACGGGGTCGGGGGGGGGCGCACAGCCCCCCCCCCCCCCCCCCCCCCCCGGGGACAGTAGGCCACAGGGCCGGGTGTATGAAGAGGACGGCCAATGGCTCAGGAGACAGGCTCTAGAGGTTCTGAAAGGGATAGACCATAAGTCATTTTGACAGAGGTTTTTAAAACCTGCTGTTGCCAAACTTGGTGCTTTTCAAAGGCACCTCAGCACGGAGGCCTGCTTCTGTGGGGTTCAAGGGCACCAGCCCTTCTCCGAGCGCTCAGCCTGCCTGGAGAAGCCCAATTGAGACCCTCCTGAGGGTCCCAGCTCAAGGGAGGGTCCTCTGCCCCCATGAGATGGGCGGGGTCTTCCTGCAGCTGCAGAGAGGAAGGCCTCAGGGCAGGTGTCCTGCAGTGACAGTCAGGTGCTGGTGCAAGAAACCGAGCAGAGGGACCACCATGTCCTTGTGGACAACGGCGAAATGGTAGAGGGGTCACACACGGCCTGGAGACCTCAGATGGGTGGCTCCGGGTGCCTTGTGGCTGGTGAGCTCTGCTAGGCTGTTATCACCTCCTACTAGACAGGGGTTACCCATCATGCTGAATGGCCAGGAATGTTCTGGGGCTGGCCAGTGGGTCGGAGATACCCTTCAGCTGTGGAGGAACTGAAGCTCGGGCGCAGGGTGGCGGGTGAGGATACGCCAGCCTTTGCTCCCCAGGCCCCCCCACCCCCACCCCACTGAGCCCAGAGCCCTGTCCCTCCCAAAGCGGCAACCAGAGGACTGGGACCCCAGCTGACCAGTTCTGAACCTCTCCCAGGCACAGTGAATGGTGTGCCAAGCCCGGCCTCTCTGAGAATCTTTGCACGCTCCCTCCCCTCCCCTGCCTTCCACTGTCCTTGGGGTCTGCAGCATCTGCGCGTCCTCGGGGAGCAAGGACAGGCGTCCTCCCTCGGCCCTGTGACGCGTCCAAGCTCATCCGTGCCATGTCTGTGGTCAGTGTTGGTGTTTTCGTACTGAGACGTCTCCGAGCACTTTAGCAACGTCGACTTTAAGTTTCTGCCTCCTTGTGAAGAGAACATTCCTGGGCCCTCATGCTGGGTGATTTCACCGCCACGTGCCCCTGGCCACCTGCTCTGGTCTGACCCTCCCAAGACACCACGATTCCTCAGCCGGTGACAAGTCCAAGGACTCTCCGCTCAGCCATGTGGCAGGAACCGGGGTGTCCCGCCACGGTCAGTGTCGATGGTGGTCTGTCTCAACCAGGCGAGGTCCCTCCTGGGGAGAGCCCGATTTTACCTGTACGGTTGGTGGTTGAGCAGGGTTGGTGGTTGAGCAGATGCTCTTTATTTCCGTGGAACCCGTGCACGTCCTCGTTCGTTGTGACCATAATCTTAGTCCACCCGACAATTACTTTTACGATGATTGCAGCATTTCCTCACCGCGGGGTCTTTGAGACCCGCCCTAGAACTGAAGACCTGATTCCAGCAATAAAGGTGTCGAAGATGAGCCGATGGGAGTGTTCGAGGTTTTGTTGAAGGGGGCTCGGGGTTTTGTCGTAGGAGTCTCGGCCCAAAGGTCAGTGCTGGAAGGGGCGCCCCTTACCTTCTGCTGCAGGATGACCTTGGGGAGGCCTGGACCCCATGCCCAGGGCCCCACACGCTGCACCCAGGAAGCTCCAGACGATGACTGCATCCAGGCATTGAGAGGCGGAGGTAGTGGGGACGCCTGGAGCCCCCCAGGAGCAGCCCTCCAGACAAGGCTGAGGGAGGGGTGGGGATGTGACCAGGTCCTCGCTGCTCAGGCAGGGTCCCGGTGCTCTTGGAATGGTAGCTTCCTAGACAAGGAGCTGTCACCCCGAGCAGGGCCATCCCTAAGGCCCATCTGCCTCTCTGTGCCCAAAGGAGCTGAGTTGGTGACAGCAAGTGCTGCCTGGGGCCTGGGAGAACGCCTGTAGGTCCCGCTCCCAGGAACTGGCTGGCCTTGCCCCCCCTGCAAGAGGCTGAAGTTGCCAGGCAAGGAAGGGCACTGGGCGGGGGGTTTGGCCACACTACAGAGGATGCTTCCCAGCTGCCCGGCATCTGGCTCTACCCAGGACCATGGGGACACCAGCCTGCTGAGCCAGACAAGCTGCCTATGTGTGGTGCCCCCCAAACAGCGCTCCGAGTCCCTCACAGGCAGGGAAGTGGGTGCTCGTCCCACCACGTAGCTTCCGTGTAGGACGAGACATCGGGCGGGGGTCCTATGAAGTCTCGGGGCTGCAAGCCCATTGTTGGCGGCTGCGGGATGTAAGGTAGAGCCTGATCCCCTCTGCTTTCCGGCTAGGACTCCGAGGTGGAGGGTCCAAGGACACATCAAGAGGGGCAGGGGCGGGCTGGCCACCATCTGCAGGCGCCTGCCTGAGGCCACACACACTTGACTCTCATGTCTGCTAGAGACATCCCGACCCACACCGTGAGGTGGGAGGTGGGAGACGGGAGCCGGGCGAGGCCCGGCCGCAGACGAGTCCATAAAGCACTCAGAGGGGCGCTGGGCCCGAGCTGTGGCTGGCTGCGAGATGCTTTGACCGCAGCAAGCACCCTGGAGCTGCACAGCGGACAAGACACAGGCATGGCCTGGTGGAGGGTGGCCTCTGTGGCCCCTGTGCCCCAGACAGGAGAGCTGCTCGCCTTGGCCAAAGGCTGCTCAGGGGCAGTGCGCTGTGCTCGCAGAGTCAGAGAGGACCCACTGGGCCAAGCATGTTCCAGAAGGCGGGCCGGGGAGGTGTGGCTTCCAGGCATCACCCCACCCCCGCCTCCCTCCACAATGCACAGGGCTGCCGCTGCCCCAGAGGAACAGGGTGTGTGAGCGAGAGAGCTTGCAGTGATTTAGAAATAAGCTCTCGTGCTTGGCCTGGCACCAACACGCTATTTAATCAATCATCATCTCGACCTTCCCAAGGCCCGTGTGGCGCCCGCCATCCCGGCTCCCCAGCTCGCCTTTATTGGAATGCAGGACATGGGCCGCGCGAGGTGCTGCGAGGCCCCCGGCACCCTTTTCTACATGTGAGGCTTGGGGACCCTCCTCTGGCCCTGAGAAAAGCCTCCCACATGGAGCCCCAGCCTGGTTGGAAAGGCCCTGGCTCTTGGACCCTGGGAGACCTCACCCCTGCCCCCATCCTGCCCCAGAATGGGCGAGCGCCCGAGGTGGCCCTGTGTGTCCTCTGGGGGACACTCCCTACACCTGGCATTGACTCGCTCAGTTAGACCCAGCTCCCCCACCAAGTGATTTCTGCTTTGTGGAAGGGGCTCCGGTGGAGTTCTGGCTGCAGCCACGCCTCCCAGGCCACATCAGGGGGTGGTGGCCTCGCCCTGGCCACTGGCCAGGACAGCCTGGTACATGCTGAGGAGGGAGGAGATGGTCCCAAGGAGCCCCACGAGCCACGGGGGGAAGCGGCCAGCCCACAGGACGCCGGGAGGCAGCCAGTGCACAGCATTGGCCAGATCGGCCGCGTTGCTCAGGAGGGTCAGCACCTCCGACTGGACCTGGGCCTCCATGGCCCTCCTCTTGCTCCGCGGCAGCCGGCTGTGGGAGCAAAGAGAAGCGGCTGGGGAAGACGCACGCACACCCAGGCTCACCCGAACAGCAGGGAGAGGTGACAGCAGAGTGAGTGAGAACAGGAGTCCCCAGCATGAACAGGGCTCAAACTGGCGGGGGAAGTCTCAAACCCACACCACAGACCTCTGGGCCCTGGAGACAGGCCCGGAGCTGGCTGGTGGGCACAGCGTTGCCCCACATTCCTTCCCGGGATGCAACAGTGACCTCAGTCCCTAAGAAACCTGTTTCGGACCACCCGCCCTGCATGGCACGCAGCCAAGAGGGCTCAGCCACGTCCCACCGACAGGGCTCAAGCCAGCCTCAGTTTCTCCATCTGGGCCAGCCCCTGGAGCTGCTGTAAGGTCCCCGTGCAGGACCGCACAAGGGCGAGGCTAAAAACTGGTGGCAGCTCAAGGCACCTCCCTGGCTAGGGAAACCCACAAGGGTCCCCAACTTGCGGGAGGAAGTCGGCCTTTCTCCAGGGCGAAACCGCTGGGTTGTACCTGGTGAAGGCCACCGCGGGGCCCCTCAGCTTCCATCTCAGCGTCAGGACCATCCTCAAGGACCTGCAGCAGGCAAGGAAAGCAGGGTTGGGGGCGCAGGGGTTAGCTCCCCAGCGCCAGCCCGAGGAGAGCACCACCCGCCACGATGGCCACATGTAGCTGCAGCCGTCGTGCACCCTCCCAGAGCTCCAGACCCACCTGAGCCTCAGAAGCTTCCGGCAACTCCTAATTCAGGCCCTGACCTGCCTGCCCTGTCCACACAAGATCTGGAAGCATCTAGTGCTTCTGATGCTAGAGCCAGCCACATGTCCCTGTCCACGCGGCCTGTCCCCAGAGAGCATGGGACCCAAGGCAGCCCCTGCAGTGAAGTAAATGGGTCTGCATCGGGGCCCCCTGGAAGACCGGGACAAAACGCCAATTCCTGCGCGCCAGGTCCCGACTCGCCAAATCCAAACCTCTCGCCACCTGGGCCTCTGCATTGCTGCAACAACCCCCCTGCTGACTCTCAGGCACTTGGGGTCCTACGGACACCTGGTCGGGACCCCCCACACTTGCTCACCCCAGATAAGAGAGAAATGATGGGAAAAGTATAAGCTCTAAAAACGAAGAGGCCAGGCACAGACGATCTGAGGCCGATGCCACCACTCTGTGATCACACAGCAGCGGACATGTCTCATTCCACACCTGTCCAGGCCCCCAGGATGCGCCACCCAGTGAATCCTGATGTAAACCATGGTCTTGGGGTGCCCGTGACTTGTCGATGTGGCTTCATCAGCTGCTGGGGGAGTTTGATAATGGAGGGGCTGTGGGGCGGGTGGGGAACCTGCAGAAGCTCTTTTTTCTTTCGGTTCAATTGCGTTGGGAAGATGGACTAAAAATGAAAGTCTATTTTTAAAAATTTATGGATCCGGGAGCCTGGCAGGCTCAGTTGGTGCAGCCTGGCACAATCAATCTCAGGGTTGTGAGTTTAAGCCCCACGTTGGGTGTAGAGATGACTTAAAAATTATTTTAGAAAAAATTTTAAAAACAAATTAATGGGACCAAGGATGCTCTAAAACAGGAACGCGAAGCATCTTGGGGCCTGAGGTCCCAGGCACTGTGAGGAGAGGCCGGGAGCCAGCCCTCTGGGAGCTGTACGGAGAGTTGGGGATCTCCACGTTGGACTGTGGATGGCTTGAACCTTCCACTCTGGGGTTTGTTCTCATGTTCCAGACCATCGATGATAACAGTATAATTAGGAGATGTGTCCCTGGGGAAAACAAGGGCTTTGGAATGTCGGTGTCTGGGGGGGGGAAATGGCAGCTGATGTGGGCTCCGCCCCCACCCCTCCGGGGATCTGAGAGGCCCGCCTGTGCCTTCAGATCAGGGAGCTCAGAACAATCCCACTGAGCCCCTGTATGAAGAGAAAAATGTTCAAAAGGAAACCCTTATTTGAAAGTTCTAGAAAGTTCTAGTGTGGGTTTCAGAAGCACATAGCCAGGCAGGAAACTCCTGGCTGTTCCCTTTGGGGATGTTTACCGACAACCACGCAACCCCGGAGTTCAGAGACCCGGGGAAAGGCAGTCCCACCGTCTCCCTCTGTCCCCAGCCTGGAGTTCTTTCTGTGTCCTGGGTCCAGTGGGCACAACCATGCCCTCCATAGATGTCCACATCCTAATACTCACAGGCCCTGTGAGCGTGCTCTCTGACACGGCACAAATGACTCTGCAGATGGACGAGGATAGGGGGTCCTCACAGGGCCCTCAGGAGGGGGAGGCAGCAGGGCTGGAGCCAGAGACGTGCCCAAGCAAGCGGGCTGTGGGGATGTGCTCTGGAGATGGAGAGAGGGCTGGATCCAGGGAGGTGCCCCTTATAGCCAGCTGGAGGGCATTAGGGCCACATACCTAGCAATGCCCAGGAGCAGGGAGAGGCCCCAGAAGACTGTGCTCAGTGTCCACCACCGGGCAGAGTCCACGCGAAGGATCTTGGCATCAGCAGCCCAGGCGATGTGCTCACAGGGGTAGTAGAGCTGGTCGGCCAGGTTGCCGAGGACCGACACGCAGCGGACAAAGACGTCCTCCTCCTGCAGGACCAGGGATGGGGGACATGGGCCTGGAGTCAGACCTAGCCAGGCCCGTCTTAAGGACCCAGGCCAAGCCCAATAGCAGTCACAGGGCAGCGCCGAGGCCCAACAGGCCGGCCCATGGCTGGCCACCTCGGGGAAGAAAGGCCTCATTCCTGCTTCTCAGAGGTGTGTTCGGTTGTCATGGCCCGGTGGAGTAGCAACAGTCAGCTTGGCTGCACGGGGGATGCCCTGGAAGCTTCAAAACCCTGTGTGAGCCCCAGGGATTCTGCCTTGCTAGGTCCAGCCTAGGCCCTGGTACTGAAATGTCTTTTAAGTTCCCAGATGAGTCCCAAGTAGAAGAACTTTGAGAGGCGCTGCATCAGGGCCTTCCCACCCTGCAGCCTTCCAGTCCTGCCCACAGCTCTCCAGGCACAGGGCTCTAGGAGAGCGGGGGCGGGGGGAGACGGATGGGGGACGTGACACTCAGTGACGACAGTAAGTGGGCACTAGGCCGTAAGTCCTGGGTCAGCTCCCCAAACCAGACAGGGCTCACCAGCCCCTAAGTACCTCTTCTCCTGCAGTGCCCAGCCATGGACCAGGCTGCCGGGCCTGGATGTTGCCCTGTGACTGCCATCAGGCTTGGTCTTGGTCTGGGCATCAAAACAGGAGGAAAGTCCAGAAAGCACCTGAGATGGAGGTGACTGGGCCATGGGCGTTGGAGTGGCACGAGGGTTTGTGCATCTGTACATGGAGTGGCTCAGAGAGGGGATGGCGGGGTGGGAGGGGGGCTTGGAGACAGGTGGGCAACCCAGGGAGGGGCATAACTTGGCCAGGCCGGCCCAGGGCAGCTTCTGGACCCACTCCCTGGGGACACATCCTCTGCTGTAACAGCAAAGTCAACATGTCCGTTGGCGGGGGATCAGCTCTACAGCAGAGCACGGTGTGGCTCTGTTTGGAAGCCTTGGCGTTCTTAGAAGGAAGAAGCTCTGTTTGGACTGATAGGGAGCGACCTCCAAGCTGTGCGGTTTAAGAGAAAAATGCAAGTGGCCGAACACTGCACACGGCGCGTGACTAATTACATGAACAAGGTGATTTGCCTGTGCACGGAGGGAACACCTCATGAAGGAATCAGAAAGAGCTGACAACAGTAGCTGCCTCGGAGGAGGAAAACCAGGGTGGAGGGATCAGGAAGGAGGGAGGCTTTTTAATCACATAGCCTTTTGGAACATAGGAACGGATAAGCTATTTTTTCATTTAAATTCAAATGAGAACAACTGATCATCTCACAAAAGCAAGCAAAATGTTGGCCCGCACCATTGCCTCTAGACAAGTCCATGAAACACCGGTTTCCCAGAGTGTAGGGCCCCACACGCCCAGTTACCTCTGCCCCCAGGCCATACTGCTTCGTGTAGATAAACATGGCCACATCGTCAAAGAGTCGCAGGACGGTCCTACAGTGGCTGAGTTGGGAGGACAGGGTCAGCAGACGTGTCCCCACTTCCGACCTGGCTGGACATCGTTCCACCAGGACCCCGCCAACCAGCTGGCAGCAGTACCCCAGCGTTCGGATCTGTGGGAAACCAGAAGCAGTCAGCAGGGCCCTGCTCCTGCGCTGAGCTAATGGGCCCCCACGTGGCCGTGGGTCGCATGGAATCAAGTTGGGGGCAGCGGTCAGGGGGGCGGGTTGTGCAGACTAGATCAACAAACTTCCAATAAAAGCTGAGAGTTTTAAGAGGTCCTTCCAGGTGGGACAAAAGAAGAAACATAACCTCACTGTCCAAAAGCCACTGCAGAGACCCTAAGGCAGTGCTGGTTCGTATCCCTGAGGGGCACACCCTTTAGAGACAGATGTCACGAGAAAATGCAACCATTCCACAGCTGGTGGTCTCCTTTCCCCAGCAGACCGGAGAATGAGGCGGGTGTGCATATTTGCATCTGCCCAGCTGGACCAATGTCAGTAGCTGGACTGGGGAGCGAAGCGGTGGGGCCTGAGCCCAGTGAGCCAAAGGGTAATCTGCTCGAGTTACTTCAGTGAGAAGGAATCCACTCAGTGGGTAACTTGGGGCATAAGGAACTGGGTCAGCTTCACCACCCTCACAGCTTTATTTTATCTGCTTTCCAGAAATTGCTTTTTCCTGCTAATATGTTACTCTCACAATTTTGCAGTCCCTTTGTAACAGCAAAACTCTGCATTTTAAATGTGCACCTTGGGAGTTGATTAAAACCTGAATGCCCAGTCATAGGGGATTTGAATGGGACCTAACTACCCACCACTGGTACGTTCTGGTATGTTTTCTGGTACAACCTAGATGCTGGCCTGTAAGAGAGAAAAGCTTATGTAGGAGCAAGCTGAGTGTCTGCCTTCAAGGGCCTTCCAGCCATATGGGAAAGCCCTAAACATCTTAAATCCCGTATGAGATTGTTAGGGACGACCCAGGAACCAACTAGGGCAGCCTAGTCAGATCCTAAATGTTCAAACAGGGGTTGGGGTGGCCTGTAAATGTCCAGCCAGGCTGAGCTGTTAACAACCTAAATGCCCATTTATAGGGGATTCGGTCGCAACCTCAATGCCCAGCCGTAGAGGCAGCGCTGCCACACCCTGCGTCCTCATAGGAGACTGCCTGGGACAACCCAGTGACCGCCTTCAGTGGTCGGGTCGGATCCCAAATGTTGTCCAAACTTGCGGATTTGGCTGGTATTGAAAAATACCCCACCATGATGAGTCAGCAGGAACCACCTGCTTGTCTACCGCTAGGGGACAGGGTCGAAGCCCAGCCGGGAGGACGCCTCGGCGACGGGGGGATCCTGAGCGCCCCGCCCCGCTCCGGCCTCAGTTTCCAGTCACTGAGCTCCGGCCCTGATCCGGGACCTCCGGCCGCGCTCCGCCCCAGCCTCACCAGGCGGTCCCGACCCCTGTACGATTCCAGCGCCGCCGCCAGGCCGCTCAGCGCCGCCATGGCAACTCCGCCGTGACGCCACCGTGGCGTCTACGCGCCGCGCCGGGGGGGCGGGGCAATGCGCTAGGTCACGCCCCCCGGAACGCTCTGCGCAGGCGCGGCAGCGACCCTTTGTCCCCAGACGCCGTCTTTGTCTGCAGCAGGGATCCGGACCGGTTTGCAGGCTACTGGCGGCCACGTGTGCACGCAGACGGCCCTGGGAGCCCGCCGCGACGACTCGTCTTTTCAAAGTTAACCACCTGCCCACAAAAGTAATATCCAAGCGAAAGCACCAACCTGTTTGCTCTGGTTCAGGAAGGGATTTTTCCTTTTAATTTCTGCGCTTCCCTCTTTCTGCGTTGTCTGCTTGTCTACAGGGAGCAGCTACAGCTTTTGTTTAATTCGTGAAAGACATTCTGAGAATGTTAAGGAAACGCCTTCACTCGTCCTAGAAGAGGCGAGATTCTGGTAACGAATTGCTCCGAAGAGGGTAACTGTGTGGCTGGGAAGAGGATATTAAATCGTTCACCTCTGTACCCCATCGTAGGCCCCCCCCCCACATAGTGTGCATCACTGTATGATTTTCAGGTGCACGGCAGCAAGGTTTGACCCAGACACCATGAAACGACTACAGTAAGTTGAGTTACAAACCATCATCTCGTATAATTTTCGTAGCTTTTGGATTTTGTGCAGCATATGTGTATTCTCTCATCAAAAAGTCAAATGAAATTTTTCAAAAAGTTAACATGACCCGTTTGCCTTTTTTTTTTTTTTTAATTGTGACACATATGAGTCACCGTTTTAAGACATACAATGAAGTGGTATTTGCAACACCCACATGGACAAATATCACCCCTTTTTAGCTTCAAAACATTTTCTTCGCCCTCAGAGGAGACCCCATAATTCTGGCAAGTAGTTAAATCTATTCGTCCTTACCCAGCCCCCAACCTTCACTGTCTGGTTTGTCTCAGTGGGTTTACCCATTCTGGATATTTCATATAAATGGAATAATGCGGTGTGTGATCATTCATGTTTGGCTTCTTTCACTTAGCGTCGTGTTTCCAGGGATTCATCCACGTTGTAGCTTATATCAATACTCCGTTCCTTGGGACGCCTGGGTAGCTCAGTCGGGTGCCTTCGGCTCAGGTCATGATCCCTGTGTCCTGGGACTGAGTCCCACATCCGGCTCCTTGCTCAGCAGGGAGCCTGCTTCTCCTTCTGCCTCTGCCTGCCACTCTGCCTACCTGTGCTCTCTCTCTTCCTTACAAATAAATAATCTTAAAAAACAAAACAAAACAAACTCCATTCCCTTTGTGGCTGCGTAATATTCCCTTGAGTGGATCTGCTGCATTTCGTTTATCCATTCAGCCACTGATGGACCATTGGATTGTTTCCACATTTTTCCACATAATGCCGCTATGAACCTGGGTGTGCATGTATCTATCTGTTCAAGTCCCTGCCTTCAACTTCAGTTCCTTTGGGTAGATTCCCAGGAGTGGGATGGCTGGGTCATAGGGTAGCTCTGTGTTTGACTTTTTGAGGAACCACCAGACTCTCTTCCACATTAGCTGCACCACTTGACTTTCCCACCAGCGACGCACGGCATTCTCCACATTCCTGTCAACACTTTTATTTTGCTTCCTACTACTATTATTGCCCTATTATTATTATGACCATCCTGCTGGGTGGGACACTATATCTCTCACTATAGGTTTGCTTTATATTTCCCTAATGATTCATGATGTTGCCTGGCTGCCTTTTGCCAAATATTTCCCCTTGATTTCAACTTCTACAACCCTTTCTGCCTCATTCCCTTCTTTTCTTTTTCTTTTTTCTTTTTTTTTAAAGATTTTATTTGTTTATTTGACAGAGAGAGATCACAAGTAGGCAGAGAGGCAGGCAGAGAGAGAGGGAGAAGCAGGCTCCCCGCTGAGCAGAAAGCCCGACTCAGGGCTCGATCCCAGGACCCTGGGATCATGACCTGAGCCGAAGGCAGAGGCTTAACCCACTGAGCCACCCAGGTGCCCCTCATTCCCTTATTTTCAACCACACTGCCTTCCTCCTGGTCCTTGAAATTATAGCAAGAACACTTCTGCCCCAGGGCCTTTGCACTGGCTGTACCCTCTGCCTCCAGATTCCCACATGGTTCCCTCCCTCACCTCCTCCTCATGTTTATTTGGACATTATCTTTTCATTGGACCTCCCCATCACACCCTCCTGGACAATTCCTAACCATATTTCCTTCTGCCTTGTTTTCCTCCTAAGCTTAGAATACTATCTAACATAACTATATTGCTTCTTTATCTAGCTGCCTAGTTAGTTGTCTCTCAACAGAACGTGAGGACTTTGACTTGTCTTGGTCATAGTTAAATCCCCACAGCCTGCACAAAACAGTTTCTCAGTTTAAGTGCCAGAGACGTCCGGGCTCAGCTATCCGCCCAAAGCTCTGTGCTCACACTCCATCCCCACGATCCTGGGAAATCTCATCTACTCTCACGACTTCCCTGACCCCCTCTTCACTGACCTCTCCCTCATGCCTCTTTAACGCTAACCTGACTCCTGCTCCCCCCTGCCGCCTGGACACTTTGCCTGCACATCCCACCAACCCTATCCGCACACTCAACATGTCCCAGCATCCTCCGGGACATCTTGCTCTCCCGTGTCCCCATCTCCAGGCTGCCCCTCCAGTCCCAGACCTGGATATCATGCTCACCTTTCTCTCCACACACGCCCCTCCTACATCCCAATGTCCCTGGAATCCATCCACTTCCTTCTGGCCCACAGCCCCCTCCATAGGCAGACCCCTCCTCTCTCCAAGCCCCGGACCCCCAGACCTGCCTCCCCCAGGTCTGTCTTCCCTACAGCATCTCAAGATGGGGAGTCAAGAGACTCTTTAACCCCCACATCTGACCACAGCCCTCCTTGCTTAAGACTTGGGCACAGGCATCTGTGTGCCCCACCCCCCAACTAGGGAAGCTGTTCCTGCAGCAGAAAAAAAATCCAAGCCAAGTCCAAAGCCTGCAGAGGGAAGAGGGTCTTGGGCTGTAGCGCACACTGCTGCCTGACTGGCCAGATCCCTTCTCTTGACCCCTGCTGTCCCTGACAGCTTCATAATCGCACAGTACATTTTCTGAGTGACTGCTGAGAGCCAGGCCCTGTGCCAGGCATCAAGCAGAGAGCAGTGAGTCTTACAAGCCCTGCCAAGCCCTCCCAGCGTCCTCCACCATCTGGTTAGGGCCAAGCTTGACCTTTGAGAGAGAGACAGGAGCTAGCAGCTCCACAGCTGGCCTTGTTGTTGCTAGGAGCTGCCCTGACTGTCCCAGCTAAGCCCTGGTGTTCTCCTGTGGGACATAAATAATTTTGCAGAATGCCAACAATGGACAAGGCCACTCCGTGACCCTGGCAGAATGAGACAAAACAAGCTTGCTCTGTGATCACGTCTGAATGCAGGCAAAACATGAGCATTGTCCAAACCACAGCAGCAAACCACACATCCCCTCGTCCTGGAGAGTCTGACTGACTACTGATCCTTTACCAATGACCGCTTTATTCTTGCTTCATTCCTTAGACTTTCTGATAAAAACTAAGACCCTCAATAAGAGAATTACCTCTCGTCCCTTTGCGTCCTGACGGCATCCAGGATCCACCTCCCGGTCCTTCTTTTCCCAGAGGGCAGAAGGACAAGGCTGAAATGTGTCTTTGCAACAACCTGGCTGGGCCAAAGCCCTCAGCTGGGCTCCAGGCAGGAGAGCCAGTGACAGGACCTCAACCCGGTGGACAAAATGACAATTTGCTCGAATTTAGTGAGAAGAAACCCACTCAGTTAAATAAACCCTGGAGAGGTATTAGCTAATGTTACAATGACAGTTGAAGGAAGAAAGGGAGGGGAGAAAGGAATGAGTCCTGGAATGACATTAAGCATTGCAGTAACCCAAAGACCAAAGATGGCCCCTCATTCTGTGTGGGGTGTTAGGAAGCCGACCAGCAGGAAAACTTTGGGAAATTATACTCATGAACACCTGCCCCAATCCTCACTGCGGCTTTCTGAATGCGGCATTCTCCACCCCCATTTTCCAGATGACAAAACTGAGGCTTCGAGAAGTCACTTGCCAAGCTCTCTTGAGCTCTCAGGAGGTGGGATCCTCTGGCCTCACTCCTGATCTTTCTCCCAGCCGCCCTCAGAGCTCCTGGGAGACCATTGTGACAGCACCGTCTGGGGGAAGCTCTTTGGTCACAATAGGCAGAGCTGGGCCACAGTGGGACGCAGCCTTGGAAGGAACAAGGAACGTGTGAGCATCCTCTGGGAGACTGGGGACAGAGTCAGGAAGTCTCGAGGGTCAGGCCGGTTGCCAAGCGCATCTTCTAAGACTCAGTAGTCCCCATGTCACCCCTTGAGGTAAGTCTCTTATCATCATCCCTGATGTGGAAGCTGAAGCTGATGGGAGCCCAGTTACTTATTCCAAGGTGACCTAGCTAGTAACTTCAGTTGTCCAATTCTCCATCAACTATAAGAAGACTTCTCAACTCTCAACTCTTTTTGCTGCCAAAATGCTAAAAAAAGAAAAAAAAAAGCAAACACAGACACTGAAAAACTGTCGTCTTGTTATCATGCTTGATGCCTGCTTTCTAAAGAGGTCGACGTGAGCTAGCTGTGAGCGGACATGGTCTGGGCAGGGGGTGAACCTGCTCTAGGGGTGTGGTAGGACGAGGGGGAGGGCGACTTTTCCGTTCTGAGCAAAGGCAAGGAAGTCCCAGTTAGCTAACTGGGGCGCTGACAGCCGGGAACTGGAGATCAGGGAAGTGGACTGAGAGGTGTCTAAGCTTCAGAGAGTTTGAGGGAAGGAAGAGATCCTGGAGGGCAACCGCAGGAGGCAGGAAGCCCCACGAGGAGGTGTGTGGCACAGATAGGACAGTGGCCAGGACTGAGCAGACATTGAAGGGGAGAGCCATGGCCTTGACCACTGACTGAGAATGAGGAGAGGGGGCTCCTGTATCAGACAAACTGTAGAATGCAGTGGTTCATTCTTCAGCCCCTCCTGCGGCTCACTCTGCACTGACCCCCTCCAGGCAGGGCCTTTGCACCTGCTGCTTCTTCTGCCTGGAATGCTATTCCCCGGGTACCCCAAAGCTGCCCTCCCACCTTTTCCAGGTGCTCAACTGTCCTCTCAGGGGCTCCACTCGATCCGAAACTGCAACCCCCCCAGCCTCAGCCCCAACCTCCTTCCCAGTGTGACCTTTTCACCCGCAGGCCTTAGCTCCTTCTCCTAACTCCGCAAGTGATAGCAGTGCGTTTATTCAGTATTGTCCGTCGTCTCTTCGCCCCAGTATTAACTCCCCAAGGGTACAGCTCTTGGTCTGTTTTGTTATCTGATGTTACCCCTTCGAGAACCTAGAACAGTACCTGGCACACAGTAAGCTTCAAATGAATGATGATATCTCTCCTTTCCCTGGGGCAGGTACCGGGGCTGGGCCTGTTTTGTTTTTGTTTTGTTTTGTTTTCTTTTCTTTCCACAATGTCCCCAACCCCGAGTGCCCCGCGCCTGGAACACAGGCAGGAATAAAAGGCAGCATTGTCCTCCAGCCCTGCGCTTGCTCACTCCCGGATCTCCGCCCCTCCCAGGTGGCGCCCTGCCCCGCGATGGCCGCGGTCACCCCGCTGCCATGCCCGATGTCCCGGATGGACTTCCTCAAGGCCTCGCACTTTGCACTGGGGCCCGACCCGCGGCTGCACGTGGGCGACATGCAGTCCACATCGCATCGGGACTTCCCGGCCCCCCTAGCCGGCACCCGTGCGCAGCAGTGCCAGGCGCCGCCCCGCGGGTCCCTCTTCGCACAGGACACGCGCTCGGCGGGCACGCGGCTCGAGTCCGAGACACACGGCGCGTACGCACCCCCGGGGCCGTCGCCGTCCCGGCGATCGGAGTTGCGGGAGCGCACCCTCGCCATGCAGGCCAGCAACTGGCGCGTGCTCGCGGACTCGCGCGTCCGCACCAGCCTCTCCACCGTGCGCGCCGACTTCGGCTGGCCCGAGCCGCCGGCGCGCGCGAGCGAGCAGATCCGCGGCGCGCGGCTCATCTTCGATCGCGACTCGGTGCCGCCTGGCGACCCAGCCAAGCTGGGCATCCCCCCCACCACCTACCAGGCGTTTTGCCTGCCCCACGACCCGTACCCGCAGCCCCGCGCGCCCTGCTGCCACCTCGGTGAGGGCGCCCGGGCGGCCAGCGCGACTTGCCAACTCCCGGTGGGCGGGGTTTCCGCGCCCTCGCCAGGGGACATGCGGCTGAGTGTGGAGATCTTTTTGGTTGGCGGAGGAAGTGCTACTAGCAGGGGATGAAGGAGACCAGGGATGCTACCACGCACAGGACAACTCGCCCCAGTAAAGAATTTTCCAGCCCCAAATATCAATAGTGCCGAGCCCAGGAAAATCTGGAACCTCCCGGATCCTCAGTTTCTATACTCATAGAATGGCACAGGTCCTGATTTTTTTTTTCAAGGGGGTGTGCCAGGGCCAGAAGTGGTGGCTTGGAACCAGGTTAGAGCAAGTAGAACATTCCAAGCCTGGATTTTCCTCGGTGCCACAACAGCGCCCCATTTCGCAGGAGCTGCTGAAACCAAAGGCGCGGAGTGCATGGTGCAGCTGGCATCCAGGGAGCGCTCAGAAAAGAGTAGCTGTCATTCGTGCGATTTTCCAACTCTGGTTCAAGAGGACCCGCAGGGGGAGTCACTAGTCAGAGGCCCTCCACGCTGGATTCAGGGATTGTCAGATCTGAACTGGACTTGTTCTGGTTTTGCATTTCTGTGACTTCTGGCAAGTCATTTTGCCTCTCTGAGCCTCCCAAAGGCTGTGAGGTGGGGAGAATATGAGTCCTGCAAATGAGGTTCGAAGCCCTTAACCTTGATGGCAGGTTCAATATTTGGTAGTCTTGTTATCATTCCTTGTGTTATTTTGGATGTTTTCCACACAGCCCTTGGGGGAGGCTAGACAGGACTGCCCAGCTCCCCTTCCCAGGCAAGGACTCGCATCCTAGTGGGCTTGAGGCTGCGGGGGCTCAGTTCTCTGTCTACTCTTGCTTATCTACAGGGGGCCTCAACCCCCTCAGGTGGGACCACAGCAGACAGGACAATGGGACCTCCTACCAGAGACACTTCCAGGCCCTGCCGAGCCCACCAGCCTTGATGTGTAAGAGGGTAAATGCATGTGGGGCTGAGGCTGCTGGGGAGGGCAGTGATGGGGGCTGGGTGGTGTTGCCCTTCCCACTTCTGTCCACGCACAGGCCTTCTCCAGCGTCGAACTGGGAGACTCCAAGATTGGCTATGGGCCCATGTGTTCAGAGCAGAAGCAAGCCTACAGACCCCAGGGTCTCCCCCCAGAGAGGTACAAAGAGATGGTGGCCTTCCACCAGGGTGAAGGGCTCTCAGCGACATGTGGAGTGTGTCACCTAAGGCTCTGGGGCCAATACTGTGCCTTTGAGGCCTCCATCACCCACAAGCGAGGCTCTCCCACCATGAGCACCCCACAAATTGGCCTCTGGGAAGCCTTCCCCTCTCCCATTTCCTGGGCATTGCAAGGGCCCAGATCAGACAAATCCCCGCTGATCTGCAGGTATGACAAGGCTCAGGCCGCAGCCCACATCCACTATGTGAATATTCGTCCTGGAGATGGCCTATTCCATGACAGGACCACCAAGGCTGAACACTTCTATGCCCGAGAGCCAGGTGAGTCTACTGCCGGCCTGGCCACCCCTACCCCTCCTGACCTCTCCCAACCACCCCCGCTTCCCCACGGGGTTCTCCCAGGCCAGCTCAGCACCTACTCTGCCGCTGGCAGAGCGTTTTGTCCTTCACCATGACCAGACTCCAGCATCGCACATCCTGGAAGGAAACTGGCGCCCTGGTCCAGGCAGCCTCACCACGTCCATGCATTTCTTCCATGGCCAGGTCAGCAGGAAGGGGGGGTCCTCCCCCGCCCCAGGTTCATCAGAGAAAAGGGTTTCCCAGGCAGGACGAACAGCAAGTGCAAAGGCCCTGAGGTCGGAGTGAGCTTGACATGTGTGGGGGGATCTCCTGGATCTACCTGCGGGATCTAGGGTTAAGCCACTCAGTGGCTCGTTTTGCAAAATGAGATACAGTGCCTACTCCCAGCACCAGCAACGCGGGGCCTATGGAGGGTGTGAGCTATCCAACGTCGTACAGTGCTCACCTCTTTCCTCCACCCGGGTTTTGGGAGATTCCGGACACGGGAGCTTCCTAGATGCCACGTGATCTTAACAGCCGCATCCGGTGACCGCACCGCCCAGCCGCCACTTGCCTTTAGAGAAATTGAAGAGTCACGTGTGCCTAGGGGACCCCTCGCTGCTCAAACAGTTCTTCCAGACTTCCATGGGCACGGACTATTGCCCCCCTGCGACGCCAGAGAAGGTGCAGATAGCACCCAATCTTCACTTGATGCCTAGCAACCTGCCCCGTGGCACTGACGGTGAGCGGGTTGGGGGCGGGGAGGGGCGGGGGCCCTTCCCCGCCCCAGCTCTAACCCCGCCCCGGCCAGTTTTGTCCCGCCCACTGACAGATTCTGGCTCCGCCTCCTGAAGCGCGAGATCCCACCCCCTGGGCGGAGATCCTCACTCGGCCCCAGGACAGCCCGCCCCTTCGTGGGCTTGAGTCCCCACCACGACCGCCACCTTCTCCGTATCTGCCCTCTCCCGGCTCTAACCCATGCTCTTCTGCCAGACTCTGGCTCCTCCCCCTCACGGACTAGCTTGCCCTACATTGCCCCGCCCCGAGCTTGCCACGCCTCTGGATCTTCCCTCCGCCCCGCCTCCTAACCCATCCTTTGCTCTAACGTCCTCGCTGGCTCAGGCTTTACCCTGAAGTCCTACTCCATCCTTAATCTCCCACGTTCCTACCTGGGGACCACACCTCTCCTCCCTCAGCCCCTCAGCTCGATTACCCCCACCCAAATCAACAGAAACAGATTTTTTAACCACGAACCAGAAGATGCTGAAGCCTCATAGAACACCTCCAGCCTCCGTGACGGAGGAAATGCTTCAGCGGGTGAGGGACGGGGAAGGGTACCTCTCTGATCAGATAGCCCCCCCAATCAGTGTAGCTTTGTCTCGGGATGATAACACTGTCACCTCAGGCCCAGAATTAGTGTTAAGTCCTTCCAGGGTCTCTCTAGGATGACCCCAGGTACAGGGTCATCTTAACGTCACCCAGCCTCAAGGTCATCCCTAGCTCACCCCCAGAGTCGTGTCAGGGTCAGCTCAAGGACACCTTTATATCACCAGCCACAGTTATACCCCCAGCTGAGGGTTACCTCATAGTTACCAAGGGTCACCGCAGTCCTCGGGTCATACCAGGGGTCACTGGTTTCTCTCCAGCTTCTCCTCCAGCTCCTGGCTTAGCCTGAGGTGGGGCACCTTTTGCCCACCTCCTCAGAGCCCAGTCATCAGCCTTTGCTGCTCCCCAAGGTGGCACGGGGACCATGGGGGGTGGCCAGTAAGTCAGCCAGCCTCCAGCCTATCTTGCCAGGCTGCCCACCCTGTCTCCACAGAGCAAATACAGCCACATTGAGCCCCCGCTTGGCAGACAGCGCTTCTTCTCAACCCAGTATGAGGATGAGTTTGCCTCCAAGTACCAGGGCCCAGCAGTGCTGAGATTGACCAATCTTCAGGACAGCCATGTGCCTCTGGGCTCCCTTCACCAGTGGGGGTGTGGGGCTGGGAAGGTAGACCCTCGGGCCCCCCAGGCCCCCACCTACCCATGCCCTAGCCAACAATAAACACTGTCATGGCAGCATCCCACCCCTCCGCATCAGTCAGCCATGAAAGAGGATGCTTCGTAGGTTGGGGACGGTGCAGGAGAGAGTGACTCCATCTAACAGTCCTGAACAGACACTTCCACGGGCCCTGAAGACCACCCCACTCTGGGCAAGGGGGCCGTCCCAGCTTGTGCAAAGCCTTGGCGGTTGGACTCAGTGTAAGGTGTTCTGGTTCACCAACAAATCTGAATGATGTGAAGAGAGGAGTCATAGCACTGAACAGGGTGGTGTGGCGAAGGGCTGAGAACACAGGCTCCTAGGGCTGAAAGGATAGAGTCTAAATCTTCACTTCTCTGTCCTGCACAGTAGTCTTGGGCATGTCACTTAAGCCCTCTGAGCCTCACCTGTTTGCTCATCTGTAAAATGGAGATGAATGAAAGCTCTCTCGTTAGAATGCTATAAAAGAGAAATATACATACTTGTCAGTGTATGTATGACTGGCGGGGTCAAGCAGGAGAACACTTCCCTTCTGAGCATGAAGGTATGGAAGAAGGAGGAAGATGAGGGTATGGGAAGGAGCTTTCAATCATTGAGAGAGGGGCTGGGGTTCAGAGAGGAGAGAGGTTGAGAGTGACCCAGCAATTTCCTCCATTGTGGGTGAAAGCTGGAAGCTCAACAGGGTGCTGGCTGGCTGGGCAACTTGTCCCCAGGTCAGAGGTAGGTCCAGGGACAAATCAACAAAAGTCATCAGGATATGATCAAGTCCAAGGGAGTAGGTGTCCAGCCAGGAACAAAATGGAAAGTGCGGGGAAGGAAGAGGATGGAGTGGAGCCCTGTCAATGACAGGGTTTGACAAGTGTGTCAACAAATGGTACCTTGGACAGCGCCCCCCATCTTGAAGGCTTGGGTGTGTTGAGGTTAGCTCTCTCTGGGGTAAAATGGGCCTTGGGGGCCATGCCCAGGGCCTGCTTCTGTCGGCTGTTGAGAATCTGGTTTCAGGGAATGCACATGGTTCTCTGACTCTGTCCCTGACTCCCTAGTCGGACCTTCAAAGACCAAGGCCTTCAGTCCAATGAGCCACTAAGAGCCAACTCAAACCCGACCAGAAGCCCTTTCCCCAGGGGCAGCAATTCTGTGAGGCCAAGTTGTCATTTCCACAGGAAGTACAGGAGTCCAGCTTTGAGTCCCACAGAATAAGATGGCCCTTTTGGCTGCACTTTTATTATCTGTTCAAGGGTCTGCTTGCTGCAAAACCCCTCTTCTGCTTGCTCCCGCTAAAGATCTACATGACACACTTCTGAGTTACCTCATGATGAATCAAGTTTTCTCAGTCCCAGTACTACTGACATTTTGGATGGGATTGTTCCTTATTGTCAGAGGCTCTCCTGTGCATTGTAGGATGTTTAGCCTCATCCCTGACCTCTAACTACTATATGCTAATAGCATTCTCCCTTTACTCCAGCTGGCTGTGACAACCAAAAATATCTCCAGGCATTGCCAAATGTCCCCTGGGGGGTGGGGGAGGAGTGGGTTGAAAAGCCACTGCAATGAACCCAACCTGCAATGATCCCTAGGACAAAATCAGACTCTCCTGGTGAAGCTGGTCTGGTTGTTGATCAGACTACCCTTATGTAAAAGGCTTTTTATTTTTGCTTTGCCTGCCAGGAAGCTCAGAAAGCTGACTTTGGTATTCATTTCCATGTAGCTTTGGTTGCTGAAAAATGCGTGCTCCTGCCTGGTTCTAGGAGTGGTTTAAAGCAACCCAGACACAAGATGAAAAATGATGTATAGGAGTTCCAAGGAGGCAGATTTCCACACAAACTGAAGCATTTTCTAACAATGGAACTGACTATCCCTGGGATGGGTTGCTAGGAAAGAATGGGAGTTTCACTAGAAATATTTTATTTTTTTATTTTTTTTTAAGATTTTATTTATTTGACAGAGAGATCACAAGTAGGCAGAAAGGCAGGCAGAGAGAGAGAGAGGAGGAAGCAGGCTCCCTGCTGAGCAGAGAGCCCAATGCGGGACTCGATCTCAGGACCCTGAGATCATGACCTGAGCCGAAGGCAGCGGCTTAACCCACTGAGCCACCCAGGCGCCCTAGAAATATTTGCAGTGCAGAAAGATACTTCATCATGATTTGGGAGGTATTTTATGGATGTATGTCTACCCCTCCTTATATTCCACTCACCCTTCCCCACACCAAAAAAAAAAAAAAGGCATTTCATATCAACTACAAAAACCCAAAAGGCTTATAAAACAAGATGAATAAAGTAGGATTGAACATGGGAGAACAGATTACTTTTTATAGGAAAACACAGAGCAGCAGAATTCAGACCTGCCACTTACCTTTCTGTCCTTGGGCGAGTGATGTCATGCTCTGCCCATCACTTTCCTTGCGTGTAAAATGGAGTTGACAATAGTTCTTCCTTCATAAAGTGGATATGAGGTTTAAATAAAATGCATGTGTACCATTCTTAGAACAGGGTCTAGCATTTAGCTTCAGCTTGATGACAGGTGCCCATGTTTTTTAAATGTCTTGAACCATTTTTGTTGCAAGTGACAGAAACCTGGATAACTCTAAATCAAGTAGAGAAAAGGATTTTATTGACTTTGTTACCAAGAAAACCACAGGCCCAGAATGGTGTTACTTGGGTCAGGCTAAGTTAGCGGACCAAGGGTTAGTACCTAACCTAAATGCAGTTTCAAACTCCCCTAGAAATGTAAACCTTCATTTACCAATCGGGAATTTTTTGATAAGCACCAATAAAGTAACCTGTCACATGGGCTTCTCCTTGGACAGAAGATGAGGTAATTCACCTAATATCCCCCACCTTTCCATAAGGGAAAGTGACTTTGCCTAGAACAATCCTTTTCTTTTGCCTGTAACTTTCTTGCCCTAACCCCCTTCCTATAAAAACCTTCCAGTTTGTACAACTCCTCCTTGTACAACAGCCCCTCTCTGTGTTAGGAGGGATGCTATCCGATTCATGTATCTTTTTAAGATTTTATTTGAGAGAGCGAGAGCACACGAGTGAACAAGGGGTTGGGGAGGGCAGAGTGAGAGGGAAAAGCAGGCTCCACGCTGAGCAGGGAGCCCATCCTTAGACTTGATCCCAGGATCCCGGGATTGTGACCTGAGCTGAAGGCAGATACTTAACCGACTGAGCCACCCAGGCATCCCCAAGAGTCATTAATAAAGCCAATTAGATCTTCACATTTATTTGGATAAATTTTGTTTTTTATAACTCAGACACAAGAAAATCTGAAATCTACCCCGCCATCTTGCAATCATGTAACCTTCCAAGCGGTGGCAAAAAAAGGATGCTAGCCACCCAAATCCTTTTTTTTTTTTTTTTAAGATTTTATTTATTTATTTGACAGAGAGAGATCACAAGTAGGGAGAAAGGCAGGCAGAGAGAGAGGGGGAGGCACGCTCCCTGCTGAGCAGAAAGCCCCACATGGGGCTCAATCCCAGGACCCTGAGACCATGACCTGAGCTGAAGGCAGAGGCTTAACCCACTGAGCCACCCAAGTGCCCCCTAAATCCTCTTGATTCAAGCCTCAAAGGAAGGAGAGGGTCTTGCCCCCAACTCCTCCTTACTGGAACTTATAAGACACTCTGATTGGCCCACGTAAGTCACATGCCTACCCGTGAACCAATCATTGTGCCCAGAGGGATAGAATGCTGATTGGATGGCCCAGCTCACAAACCCACCCCTGGATGATTTGGTTCTCCCAAAGCTCACCAGGATCTTTGATCCTGGAGCCCAACCTTGCTGGACACTGTCTCCTAGCAACAGATCTGTGTCTGCCCATCTTAGCATCTCTATTGCCCCAGGTTACAATCTGGAGGATGGAAAGATAGCTAATAGGTTCTTCCCAATGGAGGGTAATTATACTTTTATAGACACGGAGTATTCAGTGTTAACGGGGGGAGGGGCATCAAGTCCCCCCTGGTTCTCAGATAATCCCAGTCTTATCTCCCACCTCATTACTAATTTCCTCTTCTAGCTTGGAGCAGAGAATTCAGCTGTGGCAATCTCAACAAATCAAGCAGATGCTGGTCTCTGCTGCAAGAAGTAAGCAGAGGCAGCTTGTGTCTGTCTAGGGAGACCTTGATGAAAGCGCCTATTTCAACATCCTGATATTTTTCTCCAAAGCCCCTCAAACCACAGTCTCAAAAAAACACGTGGTTAGAGTCCCAAGATAAAACAGGCAAGATTTTTTTTTAAAAAAAGGTTTTATTTATTTGGGAGCGCCCAGGTGACTCAGTGGGTTAAAACCTCTGTCTTCAGCTCAGATCATGATCTCAGGGGCCGGAGATCAAGCCCCACATCAGGCTTTCTGCTCGGCAGGACCCTGCTTCCCCCCCCCCCCTCTCTCTGCCTCTATGCCTAGTTGTGATCACTCTCTCTGTGTGTGTTAAATAAATAAAATCTTAAAAAAAAAAAAAAGAACTTATTTGTTTGAAAGAGAGAGGGAGAAGGGGGAGGAGCAGAGGGAGAGGGACACGCAGACTCTGATGCAGGGCTCAATCTCAGGATCCTGAGATCATGACCTGAGCTGAAACTAAGAGTCAGGCGCTTAACATTAACTGACTGAGCCACCCAGGCACCCCCAAGCTGGCAAGATTTTAATCAGGGAAAAAAAAAAAAAAGATTTTAATCAGCTTATTTTTCTTCCACATAACAATCGCTTGTTTCTTGAGGAAGGCTCTTCTCAGGGCAGATTATATGCACTGTGTAAATCTAGGCAGTCCCATTCACTTTGTAGTGAATGTATGTGTCTGTGGTGGCTCTGCCCCTCTACCTCACCTTTGCTCTGCCAATTCCGGTTTTACGTTACTTCACTCAATATCCTTCCCTTTCCAGGCACTAATTCTAAATTAGTGAAGAGTGTTATCGACTCAAGGGACAGAAACCCACTAAAGCCAGCCTAATGCCCCCAAAATTTGTTGGCTCATGGATTGGAAAGAATGAGGGCCCCTGGCCTCAGGTATGGCTGGATCCAGGAGCTCAGCCAATACAGACAGAACTTTCTCTTCAACTCTCACCTGTACATCCTGGCGTATATCCAGACTGGCTTCAGTCTGCAGACTGTGCTTCCTGACAACTGGGGAAGGGGACTGCTGGTAGGATGAAGGCCTGTATACAGCTTATGATCCCAGAGGAAGAATGAGACGTCCTGTCCTCCAACCTAATTATTGTGACCAGGAGATGGGGTTCTGTGACTGGTATGTTTAGACTGAGTGATACTGGGGGGCTGTGTTAGATTGGCGTAGTAAAGAAGCATCCACAAATAGAAAGCAAGGTGCTGATAGAGATACTCAGGGGTCAGGGGCACCTGGGTGGCTCATCCGGATTAAACTACTGACTCTTGATTTCAGCTCAGGTTATGATCCCAGGGTCACGAGATGGAGCCCAGCATCAAGCCCTGTGTAGGGCTCTGCACACAGTGGGGAGTCTGCCTGAGATTCTCTCTCTCTCTCCCTCTGTCCCTACCCCACCCCACCCCACACCCTTCTCTAAAATAATAAATAAATAAATCTTAAAAAAAAAAAAAGATACTTAGCAGACGGAAACAACAGCTGTCATTACAAGCATTATTTGTTATGGGACCTTCCAGGAGGTGGCAGTTTGAAGAACTAGTGACATAATCCAATTTCAGTCTCCCATCTCTCAGATCTGCTGTGGGCGCTTCCGTAGCAAGGTGGAAAGCCAGTTTCAGACCTTATGTTCAACACAGGTCTAGAAGGTTCAGGAAAGAAGAAAGAAGACACCTGGAAGTCTGATTTGCTTGAGGCTATGTTCAAGGATAGGTGGTGTCAAAATTCACCGAAGACCCTTGGAAATACAGCTCTGGCCAAAAAAGTTTTTTCAGCTTGCTAAAAGGGAAGCTCATATACCAGGAACCATGGGTGCCTCCATAGGAGGGTGTTGGGGGACAGGAGGGCACCTGATAGCATTCACGCATGTGGAGCAGGGTGGGGGAGTTTTAAGGAGAGAGAAGCAATTCCAGGTTGGTGCTGTTGGGAAGCTGGGAGCGGATTGGTAACCGGGTATTTGGATGATTTTTATCTCGGGAGTGGGAGGATTGAAGTGGAGCTGTCATTGGTAAAAAGCAACAGTCATCACGTTAGTCTGGGACAGGAGGGCGTGTGTTCGTTTTTGTGGTCGCAGAGTGTCCTTGTCTCTGGCCTGGTTCAGACGTGGTCACAGAGCGGCCTTGTGTGATCATTGTTTATATTCTGTGACTGTTGTTTATGCTCAGTGAAGAACATCACGGCCCAGCTGCCAGCTGCCGGGGCTGGCTTTCACTCCCTCTTTTCAAGGATCTCTGTCTCCAGGTAAAGTCTGCCCAGAGTCCTTCCCCACTGTGGCCTAGGTCTCTCCAGAGATCATCACGCCGGTGGGCATCAGACACAGGGAGTTCACCAGTGACAGCAGTGAGTGACCTATCAGCCGGGTAGGAGGAGGAAAACACTCAGGGACAGGGCTCCCAAGCCTTTTCCTTGGGGAGTCTTATAGGGAGTCCCTGGACTGAGCAAAATTGAACAACTTTGTCAATTGCAGGCCTTCTCAGAGCCTTGGCTTCATTTCTGTGTCCCGCCAGTCTGCCAGAGAATAGAAGTTTGGTGCTTTCTGAACAAAGATAGAGTCAGAGACATGGGCACGAGGCAGAGACAGAGACAGAGGAGGGCAGAAACAGAGAGACAGAGACGCAGAGGCAGGAAAAGTGACAGGAACGGAGGTAGAGAGACTGACACAGGGAGAGCCGCAGAAATAGAGGGACAGAGAGACAGGGAGGAACAGAGCTAGGCGCCAGAGGGGAGCAGAGGCGCAGAGAGAGACAGGGGCAGGGAGAGACCACGGCAGGGGCCGAAGCGGGCGGGGGCCCGACGGGGACGAGGGGGACCGAGGCGGGCCGGGCCGAGGCGGGCGGAGGGCAGCGCGGGAGGGCGCGGCGCAGACAAAGGCGCGGCCAGGGCGGCCCGGCCGGGACAAAGGCTGGCCCGGGGGGCGGGGGCAGCGATGGCGACGGCCGCGGCGGGCGCGGGCGAACTACAAGTCCCAGCAGCTCCCGCTGCGGCCCTCGGCCGGCCCCTCTCGCTCCCCGGGAGCGCCTGGCGGGGCCGCTGGGCCGAGGGGGCCGCCGGCGGGGCTGGCGGGCGGGGGGCTTCCTGCGGGCCCCGGGGGCGCGGCGGGCCGGGCAGGGGCGAGGGGCGCCGGGTGAGTGTCCCCGCGAGCGGGCCGGGCGGGCGGGGGCCGGGGCCGGGGCCGGGGCGGGGGCGGGCGCGGGGCGCGGCCCGGGGCGACCTCTGTCCGCCTCCCCACCTTCCCGGCCCGCGCGCCGCCCGCCTGGCCCGGGAGAGCGGGGTCGCGGGCGTGTGGGGAGGGGGCCCCCTGCGGCCCGCGGGCCTAGCGCGCCTTTTCCGCTGCCGTGGCCCGGGGGGAGGGCCCAGCCTGAGCTGGGCGCCTGAAATCGGGAGGTATGGGGGGGCACCCCTCAGCTGTGGGCTCGGGAGCTCAGGACGCCCCCTCCCTGGAGGCGATCCAGACCCTCTCCATCCGAAGAACCCTGGAGGACCCCTAAGTATTGTTCTCCCCACCCTCCAGCCTCCTAAGGTCGGGAGTTCAGGAGGCCCTTCCTCAGGAGGGCGATCGGGGTTCCCTCTGATCCCCCAGGGAGCCCCATTATTGTTCCCCTTCCTCTCCAGTTTTGGGGTCCAGAGTTCTGGAAGCCCCTTCCCAGGAGGTGATCCAGAGGTCCACCTGGCTCCCCCCCACACCCCCCAGGAACTCAGTTCTCCTCCCCATTCCAACGAAAAGATGGGAATTTGGAAGGCCCCTTCCTCCGGAGGCAATCTAAAGGTCCCCATATCCCCCAGACACCCAGGCATTGTTTCCCCGCACCCTCCAAATGTGGCGTCTGGGTTGAGGAGGTGATCGAAGAACACCCTCTCCATTTGCTTAGCCACTTCCAGCTGCGGGGTTGTGGTTTTCCATGTCCCTCTCCCCAGGAGAGCCAGAGCCCCCCCCCCCCCCCCCCCCCCCCAGGAACAGATGTGTTTGCTCCCCAGCCCGCAGCCATGGGGTGGGTAGCTCAAGACATCACCTCCCCATCGGGTAGTCCTGAGCTCCCTCTGCTTCCCAGAAGGGCTCCCAGTTATTGTTCCTCTATCCTGCTTCCAATCTCCAGGTATGGGGCTGGAATTCAGGATCTTTTCTCCAGGAGGGAACCAAAAAAGTGTCCGGACACCCATCGCCATACCTCAGCCTTGGGATCAGTTAGTTATTCAAGAATCTCCCTTTCCTAGGAGATGACCCGGGATCCCCCCAGTAACCCAAGAGGGGCCCTAAGTCTTATTTTTGCCGCCCCCCAGCCCAGCTAGGGGTTAGAATTCAGGATCTGCTATCCAACTGGTGAAACAGGTATAACACCTGTCCCTACTACCCTGGCTATGGGATCCATGGGTCTCCCTGTGCCCCAGTGGGTCCCGCTTTAACCCCCTCCTCTAGCTTTAGGAACTGGCATTTGGGTACACAAGTGTTTTGACAGTCACTCCCACCCTGAACTGGGAATCGTGGCATTCGAGCCCCTCTTCCCCAGCAGGCACGCCAGAGGTGCCCCTGCCCTCTCCCACTGATGAAAGGGGAGTACCAGCTGTCGTTCGCCCCCAGCTCATACTCCAGATAAAAGCTTCAGGGCTCAGGATGCGTCCTCTCCATGAGGCAAGCCAAAGGTTGCCCTTACTAGTAGGGAACCCCCAAATATGTCACCCCCAACTCTGGGACTGGAATTTGAGCCATGGACTTAGGAGCGAGCACAGGAACACAGGCCCTTGCCCTCTTCCCCAGTCAAGCGGGTAGGAACCCTGGGCTCTCTCTCCTCCACAGGACCCAAGCTTCCCACGGGAGGAGGAGCCCAACATGGAGAGAGGGGCAGAGCCCTGGAGCTGGGCACTGGACACCTCTAGTGCCGGGTCCCATGACTTCCATCCAGGTGTGGTGCTGAGACATGAAAGTTGCCCCCACCCTTCCCCCGCTCCATGTCCCAGCAGGGTCCCTCTTCTCCCTGCCCTGACTGGAGCGCATCACGGGTCTCCCTGCAATCTGAGACAAGAGAAGGATCTGTGTGTGTATTGAGGAGTGGATCCTGGGCCATGGCCCCTCTTACCTCCCTGCCCAGACTCCAAAAGCGATCCCCGGGCCTCCAGAACCTACCTCCACCCACCTCTGTCCTCACCCTGCAGATCCTGCCCCGGAAGCAGCCAGCACTTCCACACCAGGGATGCGGCGCTCAGTCCTGGTCAGGAACCCGGGCCACAGAGGTCCAAGGCCTGCTTATGAAGAGCTTGACTCCGACTCAGAGGACCTGGACCCCAACCCTGAAGAGCTGGATGCAGTCTGCGAAGACCCAGAGCCTGACCCAGAAGACCTCAACACTGTCTCCGAAGATGCGGACCCCAGCTACGAAGATCTGGGGCCCGTCTCTGAGGACCTGGACCCCGACGCCGAAGCTCCGAGCTCCATCTCAGCTGCCCGGGACTCGGATCCCCAAGATCTCCACCCCATGGCTTCAAGTTTCGACCTTGATCCAGATGTCATTGGCCCTGTGCCCCTGGTTCTTGACCCTAACAACGACACCCTCAGCCCCACCGAATCCCCAGACGTGGACCCCCTCGCATCCAGCCTCACTGCCACTCCCGAGGTCCTGGCCCCCAGCCCCGCGGTGCTCCCTGCACCCGCCAGCCCTCCCCGGCCCTTCTCCTGCCCCGACTGCGGGCGAGCCTTCCGCCGTAGCTCGGGGCTGAGCCAGCACCGCCGTACCCACAGCGGCGAGAAGCCCTACCGCTGCCCCGACTGCGGCAAGTCGTTCAGCCACGGCGCCACGCTGGCCCAGCACCGCGGCATCCACACAGGCGCGCGGCCCTACCAGTGCGCCGCCTGCGGCAAGGCCTTCGGCTGGCGCTCGACGCTGCTGAAGCACCGCAGCAGCCACAGTGGCGAGAAGCCGCACCACTGCCCGGTGTGCGGCAAGGCGTTCGGGCACGGCTCGCTGCTGGCGCAGCACCTGCGCACGCACGGCGGGCCGCGGCCGCACAAGTGCCCCGTGTGCGCCAAGGGCTTCGGGCAGGGTTCGGCGCTGCTGAAGCACCTGCGCACGCACACCGGCGAGCGGCCCTACCCGTGCCCGCAGTGCGGCAAGGCCTTCGGCCAGAGCTCGGCACTGCTGCAGCACCAGCGCACGCACACGGCCGAGCGCCCTTACCGCTGTCCCCACTGCGGGAAGGCCTTCGGCCAGAGCTCCAACCTGCAGCACCACCTGCGCATCCACACCGGCGAGCGGCCCTACGCCTGTCCCCACTGCTCCAAGGCCTTCGGCCAGAGCTCCGCGCTGCTGCAGCACCTGCACGTGCACTCCGGGGAGCGCCCTTACCGCTGCCAGCTCTGCGGCAAGGCCTTTGGCCAAGCGTCCAGCCTCACCAAGCACAAGCGGGTGCACGAGGGCGCCGCCGCCGCTGCCGCCGCAGCTGCTGCAGCCGCCGCCGCCGCCGCCGCCGCCGCCGCGGGCCTTGGCCTCAGTCCTGCCTCCATGTTGAGGCCAGGGCAGGTCTCCCTCCTGGGTCCTGATGCTGTCTCTGTTCTTGGCTCCGGCCTGGACCTCAGCCCTGGCCCCAGCACCGGCCTGGGCTCTGAACCTAGCTCCGTGCTGGGCTCCCTTCCTGATCCTGGCCCCAAAGCTCTCTCTGGCTCCGAATCTACCCCCACCCCTGATTCTGTCAAATCTTCTGACCCTAAGCCTGTTCCCAATGCCAATCCTGACGTCGTGGCCAGCCCTGAGCAGGGATCTGGTCCCAGCTCTGACCAGGATCCCGCCCCCAGCCCCCAGCCCAACCCTGAATCTCACCCTGAGCCCTGCTCTCCCACCCACAACACTGTCAGTCCAGCCCTCCCTACTGGCGAGAGTCCCGAGTGGGTGCAGGAGCAAGGGGCTCTGCTGGGGCCGGATGGCTGAAGTGGACGCCGACACTCACGGGGCCCTGGGGAAGTTGTGTGTCATGCAATTTAGTAAAATCCTCCCACTGCCTCCCGGCTCTGTGTTGTGTGGCTTGCCTCTTTCTCTTTTTCCTCCCTAATGCATGGCCCCTTCCTCGGAAGTTGGGAGGGTGTGGCCTATGCCAGCCATAGCTGGAAACCCAATGTCCCTGCTCCCCGCTAATCCTCCAGGCTTCCCAGTTCCCCCACAAGGTCTCACACTGGTCCCTCCCTGCAGTTGCCCCTCTGCTTCCCCAGACCTGGCCACCCTAGTCATGGACAGACTTCATTGCCAGGTGGTTTGAACAGGATCCTTTTCCTTTGGCCTTTCTTTGAGCGGTGGAATTTCTGGCATTTTCACAGTCTAGTGGGCTGATAATGGAGGCTGATATGAGACCCTGAAGGCACCCTACCCGATCTGTTCACATGACCGACCCTTATCCTTCACAGCCTAGGTTATAGGCACAGCACTGGACGGAAGAGGTTGCCTGTCTATGTGTTGAACGTAAATCTGCCGATTGGTGGGGTCTCAGCCGGGAACTAGACAAGCATGGCCTTCACAGAACTCACAGATGCCAAATTCAGGAACATTTAAGAAGTAGTTACGGGGTGTAGTTCATTCTTTTTTTTTTCTTTTTAAGATTTAAAAAAATTTTTCATATGAGAGAGAGAGAGGCAGAGCAGGGAGCCTCATGCAGGACTCTATCCCAGGATCCTGGGATCATGACCTGAGCCCAAGGCACACGCTTAACCAACTGAGTCACCCAGGCACCCCGGTAGAGTTTATTCTAAGAAAAGTATAACAAGACATTTCCCCCCAAACATCAGACAGGTAACGGTGAGGAGGTAGCAAGGTTTCGGGGAGACACATCTCACGCAACAGCGTGAATGCTCAGTCACCATGCTCATGGTCCACAAAAGGGTTAAGACCTCTGATTTGGGGGAGGGGGGCTGCTTTCCCGAGGAAGGAATCCATAATCCCAATAACCACTACTTTAATCATCAGTACTGTTTGTCCAGCCTTGTGCAGCACTCTTGCATTTCATGCTCTTGAGTTTTCTCATTTAATTCAACAGCTCCAAGAGGCACATAACTATGACCAAGTATCCCCCTTTTGCAAATGAGTAAACAGGCATGTGGAGTTTAAGAACTTCTTTGGAAGATGTAGAAGTGGCAGTTGGCCAGGCTTAGATTTCATCTAAACTGTCTGTTCACCAGAGTTTGGTTCTTAACCAGTATCCTTCAAAGCAAGAGTGCAAAGGCCCTGGGGCTGTTGAGTGAGAAGCTTGGGGAGATGGGGGCTGGAACAGAGGGACCTGGTAGACTGAGGTCAGAATTCCCTTGTCATCCCAGAACAATGGGAAGACATCAGCAGGTTGTGGCAGAGGACTGATTACTCATGGAAAATGCTTCTGGCTACTGCTGGAGAGTAAGGGGAGAGAGTCAGGAGTGGGAGCCTCAGCTCAGGGAGGAGGTTGCTGCACTGGTGCAGGCCAGGAATGCTGGGGACTCTGGGCTGAGGCCTATAGGAGTGGGTATAAGTGGTCCTATTTGGGACATACTTAGGAAATGAAATAGGATTTGCTGACGGTTCAGATGAGAGGAGCAATAGCGGAAAGAGAAACCACCGGTTTTCTGGGAGGATGGAGAGGCAGCCATGAGACAGGACATATGGTCATCACCGGACTCTGTGGAGGGTAAGGGGTGAAGCACTGAATATGGAACTCAAGAATCTGGAACAGGGGGACGCCTGGGTGGCTCAGTTGGTTAAGCAGCTGCCTTCGGCTCAGGTCATGATCCCAGCGTCCTGGGATCGAGTCCCACATCGGGCTCCTTGCTCGGCGGGGAGCCTGCTTCTCCCTCTGCCTCTGCCTGCCATTCTGTCTGCCTGTGCTTGTTCTCTCCCTCTCTCTCTCTCTGGTAAATAAATAAAATCTTTAAAAAAAAATAAAATTAAATTAAAAAAATAAAAATAAAAAGAATCTGGAACAGGGTACTCTCATAGCCAGCCCATCCCCCAGCACATTGAGCGCCCGTCGGCGTTAGGACCTCAAGGCCACCCCTCGCCCGCAAGAAGCCAGTTGAGGCACGCACGCGTGCGTACGGCGACAGCAGGGGCTGTCGTGGCGCAGGGGGCGGGATAGGATCCGGTCACGTGCACTGGGGGCGGGGGAGAAAGAGCGCTCTGGTCACGTGATCGCGGCGGGCGTCAGCTGACCCGAGAGGGTTTGAAGCGGCACCGCGAGGGAGCGAGGCCGCAGCAGCAGGGGCGGCGGGCGCTGGGGCCCCGGCTGTCCCGCCGCGCCCCGCCCCGGCATGGCAGCCCCCGTGGGCCGGCGGGGCTCAGGTGAGGGCGGGCGCGGCCCCTCGGGACCCCGAACGCGGGCGGGTGGCCAGCTCCGCCGACCTGGGGCGGCGGAGCTCCCGGTTTCCTTTGCCTAAACTCCAGTGTTGCCCTCTCGGTGGAGATTAGGACAGATGGCGCCTAGACCCTGGGCGGCCGGGGGGCGCCCGCTCCTCCGTCCCTGGAGTGGCGGGACTCTTGTGTGCTCCTTCCGGACCCAGGTTCTGCTCAGAGTTCCTAAACTCGGGCAGCAGATCGGCCGCCAGCTTCTCCAGCTCCGGCCCGGGAGGTTCCCGGGGTTTGCGTTCTGAGCGTAGTTCCGATGGCTGGCTCTGCTGAACACGGCGGGCACCAGCTTCTCCAACCCTCACGTGAAACTCCCAGGATTCCTTTCCCCGATTCTTGAGGCCGTGCTCAGCTTCTATAAACTCAGATGGGGGTCTGGGGGGATTTCCTCCTTGAGCCCAGACGCCGAACTTGATCTCGTGGAGTGGGAGCTCGGCTTTCTTGAACTCAGGCGGTGGATACCCAGCCTCCGGTCTCCTCGGCCTCTGCTTCTCATGGGGGAGCCTGGGGGTAGACTCTTCGTGTTGGTCTTCCCTTCTTGAGCTAGCTGGAGATGCCTGAAAGCAGTCCCTGCTGGTAGGATCTGGGATGGCTTAACTGAGATCCCAGCTAGTGAGATGGACCCGCTCTCTGGCTTCCCATCCAACTATCTTGTAAACAAGCACAACAGCATCCAAGCTCCAAAGGGACCGGCCAGGAGCTGGCCCTCCCTGCAGGACAGGTTCTGACAGTGCTCCCATTTGTCCTGGCAGCTGTGTCAGGCAGGCGGCCCTCCAGGTCCTGGAAAGAAGCAGGGTTGCCCGGGTCAGGGTGGTGGGGGTGTGTCAGGGACGCTCCTGGGCTGCTGTGACCAGCTGTGACCCCAGCGGTTAATGAAACATTGGACTTTTCTCTTAGGTTGTTCAGAAGTGAAGAGAATAAGCAGTGCTTAGAATAGACTCTATTTGCTGAAGAATTACTGGGACTTGGGGGGTGAACTGAGGCTTCTGTCTGCTTTATCGCATTACATTCAGGGAACGCCTTTCAGAGTTTCAAGATTTTATTTTATTTTATAGATTTTATTTATTTATTTGACAGAGACACAGCCAGAGAGGGAACCCAAGCAGGGGGAGTGGGAGAGGGAGAAGCAGGCCTCCTGCTGATCAGGGAGCCCGATGTGGGGCTCGATCCTAGGACCCTGGGATCATGACATGAGCCAAAGGCAGATTTTTAATGATTGAGCCACCCAGGCACCCCTTAAGATTTTATCTTTAAGTGATCTCTACACCCACCGTGGGGCTCGAGATAGAGAGTCGCATGCCTTGTCCCACTGAACCAGTCAGGCACCTGCCCCCGGCAGATGTTTTTTGTTCCCACTTTTCTCTCTCTCTCTCTTTCTTTCTTTCTTTCTTCTGACTTTATTTATTTATTTGACAGAGTGAGACGTCACAAGTAGGCAGAGAGGCAGGCAGAGAGCGGGGGAAGCAGGCTCCCCGATGAGGAGAGAGCCCTATTCGGGGCTCAATCCTAGGACTCTGGGATTACGACCGGAGCTGAAGGCAGAGGCTTGACCCACTGAGCCACCCAGGCACCCCTGTTTCCACTTTTCAAATGAGAAGATGGAGGCTTTGAAAGATAACCAGGATCTGCCAACTGGGAAGTGGCAGGTCTGGGATTTGGTTGGAGAGCTGTGAGAGTTCCAGAAGCTGGTGCCCTCCGTGAAGATGCTATATTAGCTGGTGAGCCAGCAGATAGGCAGTGTGGTAATAACACCCATTGGTGTGCAGTGAGTCTTTAGCAGATGTGTTCTGTTACTGTTACTGTTGTCATTCTCCCCTTCTCTGGGCCTGTGGCTTGTGAGAGTGTCAGCTGGCTGGGCCAGGTCATGATGAGTGGAAAAGTCCTTCTTTGGGTGTTTGACCAGAAAACACTGGAATGTGGCTGAGCTCCATGCTCCTGCTTGGAGGCTGGAGTTGGGAAGAGCCAGTGGAAGCAATTCCTTTTCTTCCCACAAATCCACAACCGGAGCAATGATGGAAGTTCGGACATTCTTACCACAAGCCAGCCCCTCTGATAAATGTCTTGTAAGTGTCCAGTGCTCAGCTTCCTGGTGAGAGGTGTTATAGCTCCATTCTGCAGATGAGAAGGCCGAGGCTCAGAGGCAGAGGTCCCTGCCCGAACCAGTGATGAGCAGGGCCAGAAATCAGCTCAGGCCCTCTTGAGCCCCAAATCCGAATTTATAATCTCTGAGCAGGACTGCTTAGGTCTATCCACAAAATATTGCAGATCTCCTGGGTTTTCTGAGATCTCTCCAAGGTCTTTTGCTGGCACGGTGGGACCTCTTTGCCCTATTGGCAGGTGAGCCTGCCTGGGCCCGGTCCCCACCAACATCCCCCATTCCCACAGAGACCGAGCGGCTCCTGAGCCCCAGTCCTGGGTATGGCACCCGCGCCGGGGCTTCCCCCACCCCTCCGGAAGAGGAGGACCTCCGCCGCCGGCTCAAGTACTTCTTCATGAGTCCCTGTGACAAATTTCGGGCCAAAGGCCGCAAGCCCTTCAAGCTCATGCTGCAAGTCGTGAAGATATTGGTGGTCACCGTGCAGGTGAGCCTGGCAAGGGCCCCAGCAGAACACCACCTGCAGCCGGTGCTGCTCCTAAGGGAGAGTCCTGGCGTCCAAGCCTGGCCCTGACCCCACAGTAATGGGGTGATCAGCCAGGAAGCCCTCTTAAGATCGTGCTGGGGACAGCTCTTTGTAACCTCACAGATCCTCTCTCTGTGAGCCAGCTGAAGCTCAGAGACGTTAAGGGATGTGTCCAAAGTCACACAGCCACCAAGCATGGGGAGCTTGCACTGGAACCCAGACAGTCTGATGCCATGTTGACTCTCAGACCTGACTCAGGGGCTGAGCAGGTAGTTGCTGCCCCCCATCCCAGGCCCTGTGGTGGCCTTTGGAGACCCCATGATGAATCAGACCCAGCCCCTGCCCTAAGGAGCCTCTGGTCCGGTGCTGTGATTCAGGGTATTTTAAGATACTTCTAATTTCCTCTCCTTAAGAGAGCACACTGGTACTCACCCTGTAGGTTTGGGTTCAGCACAGAACCTGGCCCCTGGTCAACATCAGGGAGCATAGGCCTCTGTCGTCATGAGATACCTGAGCACCCGCTCACCTGCTCACGGTGGGCATTCCTCGTGGCCAGCCTTGTCAGTCCCCGCTCCCCCCACCAGCTCATCCTGTTCGGGCTCAGCAACCAGCTGGCAGTGACGTTTCGGGAGGAGAACACCATTGCCTTCCGCCACCTCTTCCTGCTGGGCTACTCGGATGGGGCGGACGACACTTTCGCGGCCTACACGCGGGAGCAGCTCTACCAGGCCATCTTCCATGCTGTGGACCAGGTGCGGGCAACTGGGGACAGGCGGGCGGGCCGCCAGGTGGGGAGTGGGCAGGGCTGACAGACCCGCCCTTTCTCTGCCCACAGTACCTCCTGCTCCCTGATGTGTCGCTTGGCCGGTATGCCTACGTGCGAGGCGGGGGTGGCCCCTGGGCCAACGGCTCGGCCCTGGCCCTCTGCCAGCAGTACTACCACCGAGGCCACGTGGACCCAGCCAACGACACCTTTGACATCGATCCCATGGTTGTCACTGGTGAGTAGGCAGGCCAGGGCACCGCTGCTGGAATTAAAATCCCACTGGAAAATGGAGTTGTCCTGATCATTAATAATTTGATGTTTGCAGCATCTTTGGTGGAATGCTTGGTGTGCAGAAAAGTGCAAGTGTTGTGTTCTAACATCGTTTGTTCACTGAGCATTTGGGGGCCCACTGGGTGTCAGGCCCTAGGGCCTATGCAGGGGTGAGACAAACTGGGCCCGCTCCAGGGGAGACCGTGGGGAACAAAAGACAAACGTTAAGTTCACAGCGGGAAGGGAAGGAGGGAAGGGGCTGCCGGGGACTCTGGGGAGACCTGCCTGTGCCTCTCCCGCCCCCAGTGTCCCTTCCCTGACTCCCTGTCCTCAGACTGCATCCGGGTGGACCCCCCCGAGAGACCCCTTGTGCCCCCCAGTGATGATCTCTCCCTCTCGGACGGCAGCGCCAGTTACAAGAACCTCACGCTCAAATTTCACAAGTACTGCCTGATGGAGGGGGCCTCCAGGGCTGGGCCGAGGGTTGGGGGCCAGGCATCCTTGGCCGCCCCACCACGGGCGGGGACAGAGGAAAACCATGCTGATGCCTCTGTGTGAGCATTTCCTCTTTGAGCTGCAGAGTCAGCCTGGGGCAGCAGCACTGCTGGTGGTGGGGGCGGAGGGCAGGGGTGGCAGGAGCGACCGGCAGAGCCCCCTTCCTCACTGGAGCCTCCCTGCCAGGCTGATCAACGTCACCATCCACTTCCAGCTGAAGACCATCAATCTCCAGAGCCTGATCAACAATGAAATTCCCGACTGCTACACCTTCAGTGTCCTGGTAAGCCCAGTGTCCGGGACAAGGGTGGCAGGCCCGCCAGTGAGAGGGGTTGCCCATAGGACCCCTTGGCCAGGGGCGATTTGGCGGGTAATAAGGGATTTGGGGCCAGATGGACCGTCCATCATGCGGGCCTGGGAGCCCAGGTCCACCAAGGTTTACTCTGGCTTTTCCTGCCCCGCCACACCCCTGCAGATCACTTTTGACAATAAGGCGCACAGTGGGCGTATCCCCATCAGCCTGGAGACACAGGCCCATATCCAGGAGTGTAAGCATCCCAGCGTCTTCAGGCATGGTGAGCCCCCAACCCCCACACCCATGTTAGCAGGGGCCCTGAGCTGCCCGGGGATTCCCCCAAGCCCCAGACCACCACAGACCCAGTTCCTGACTCCCCCAGGTAACCTGTTAGCCCATGGAGTAGCCACAACCAGTCCTACAGACCCCTAGGCCTGGCCTGGCCCCATCCCCAGTCTCCCAAGGCCTCAGGCCATGCCCTGGTCCTACCCAAGTCCTCCCCCGACAGGAGACAACAGCTTCCGGCTCCTGTTCGACGTGGTCGTGATTCTCACCTGTTCCTTCTCCTTCCTGCTGTGCGCCCGCTCGCTGCTCCGTGGCTTTCTGCTGCAGAACGTGAGTGCTGCCTCCAGGGTCACACCCGTGTGTCTGAGCCAGCCTCGCCCAGCTCGGGGGCCCATAAGGGCCGGGGGGGATGGAGAGGGTCCCTCGCTGGGCCCGGCCGGCCCTCACCCCACCTGCCTCCTTGCAGGAGTTTGTTGGGTTCATGTGGCGGCAGCGGGGACGGGTCATCAGCCTCTGGGATCGGCTGGAATTTGTCAACGGCTGGTACATCCTGCTGGTCACCAGCGACGTGCTCACCATCTCGGGCACCATCATGAAGATCGGCATAGAAGCCAAGGTGGGACCTGGTCCCTCATACCGCCCTCTCCACCCCTCCCGCACCTGTCTGGGGCCATAGCCCGCAGGAAGGGCCAAGCCAGGTGGGGGTGACGCTGCTTCTGCCCCTAGAACCTGGCGAGCTACGACGTCTGCAGCATTCTCCTGGGCACCTCCACGCTGCTCGTCTGGGTCGGCGTCATCCGCTATCTGACCTTCTTCCATAAGTACAACGTAAGCTTCGTGTGTGCAGGCTGGACCCTCCAGGCGGTGGCCACGTGCTCCCCAAGTCTCACTGTCCTCCCCTGGGTAGATTCATACACCTGTGGCCGTCGCCAGCCTCTAGATGGCCTGTCACGAGCCTCTTGCCCACACTGGCCCACCCAGACGTGCCTGTCCCTACAGCCAAAGCAGAACCATGGGACTCCAGCTGAGTCCAGCGGAGTGGGGGTGGGGAATGGTCAGGCCCTGCCTGCTCCCCCCGCCCGATTCACAAGGTCAGTAGACGTTGTGGCCACACCCACACGGATACCCCCCCCCTCAATCTGCCGACCACAGATTCTCATTGCCACGCTGCGGGTGGCCCTGCCCAGCGTCATGCGTTTCTGCTGCTGTGTGGCTGTCATCTACCTGGGCTATTGCTTCTGTGGCTGGATCGTGCTGGGGCCCTACCATGTGAAGGTACGGGCTGTCCGGGCCGTGGTGCCTGTGACCAACAGTCAACGCGTTCCCGTCTCCCCCTCTCCAAGCCCAGCGCTGAACCCTCTGAGCCCTGGTCTAACACTGAACGGTCCACCTGGACCCCTGGTACCTTACCAGGAGGTCTCCGGCAGTCCTGCCCGTTGTTCCCTCTGACTCCCCCGCCCCATGACCCCACCCCAGCCCCAGCCCCCCGTTGCACCCATGGTCCGTCTGACCCCACAACCCCACTGCCCTGCTGGCAGTTCCGCTCGCTGTCCATGGTGTCGGAGTGCCTGTTCTCGCTCATCAACGGGGACGACATGTTCGTGACGTTCGCCGCGATGCAGGCTCAGCAGGGCCGCAGCAGCCTCGTCTGGCTCTTCTCCCAGCTCTACCTCTACTCCTTCATCAGCCTCTTCATCTACATGGTGCTTAGCCTCTTCATCGCGCTCATCACTGGCGCCTACGACACCATCAAGGTCAGCGCCGTCCCGCGTGCCTCCCCCCACCTGCCTCCATGGGGGGCCAAGCCTCACGGATATACAGCCCTGAACCTTGGGCTCCGGGTCCCTTGGAGTTGGCCCCGGCAGGGTCTCAGGGCGCATGAGGCAGGGCGAGGAGGGAAAGACCCGGGGAGAGAAGGTGGGAGACTGAAAAGCCGGAAGGGGCGAGTGGGGCGTGCTGACCAGAGCTGCCACATTCTCAGTTCTATCAAGGTAGGGCTGTGGCCAGGTCAGGTTCCCTTGTCTTTTACCGATGGGGAAACCAGGGTGTACCGTTTTAGTGATTTGCCTGAGGTCAGTTGCTAAGTGGTAGAGCCAGATGTAACCCAGGACTGTGTGATTCCGGAATCCTGAATCCTATACATGTCCTGTACGGTGGCCTGGGTAGGAGCTCTTTGGGCCCAGGGAGTGGTGGTGGCCTGCACGCTGCAGGCGTTAGAGGAGAGAGGTGTTGGAGTAGAACGTGAGGGTGGCAGGTACACACGATTCTTTAGCAAATGTGTGTTTGAGGGCCCTGGGCTGGGTATCTGGGAAATGCGGTATATACAGACAATGCCAGACCAGTAGGCAAGATGGGTGATCTGTGAACAGAAGTGTGATGACCAATTTGTGAGAGGGATGAAGGTTACAGAGGGATCCCCTGCTTTAGACTGGTATTGGGGTGAGTCCAGGAAAGTCTAGAATGTGCCAATACTGGTCCTAGCCACATGTGACTGTTCAAATAATGACTTGAATTGAAATGAAACAGAATTCCATATTCAGTTTCTCATCACACCATTCACCTGTCAAGTGTGCAAAGGTTTATACAGCTAGTGACTACCAGATCAGATGGCACAGATAGCAAACTCTCCTGTATCAGAAACTTCTGGATTGAGAGTCCAGGAGAGAGCACGAGGGAGAAGGAACAGCCAAAGGCCCGTAGCCAGAAAGGACTTGGGGATGAGAAGATGGCTTCTCTACAGGTTGGGAGGGGTGAAGGCTCTGCTGAAAGCCAGGGTTCTGCTGGGGAGTCAGACATGCACCCCCCAAGCCTGGATACAGTCATCCCACAGATACACTTCTGTCACTCTGGCCCAAGGAGTCTTGGCTCTTGCTCTAGCACCTAAACGTCACACGTGTGTATCAGCCTTGGATATACAGGCCCAGACTTTGTTCCTGCCGTGTGTGCCCACTCAGTAGATGTTCCCTTCCAGGCCCCCAGCTTGTGTCAGGTACTGCTCTGGGTGCTGAAGCAGCAGCAGAGGGCACCAACTGACCAAGATGCGGGATGTGCACATTTTCGGGGGCCAGGGAATGTCTCTCCGGGAAGCAAACCCGGAGGAATGACAGGTGGAGGGACTTCGGTGCTTAGGTGTGGTGGGGGTGGGGGAACTTGGTTGGTGGCGAGTCACAGGGAGGAGATCCCGGTGGCTAGCTGGCTGGCGAGGAGGTGGGGGGGGGGTGCAGAGAGCAGACCTCAAAGGGGCCACCCCGCATTTGTTCCCCAGCACCCCGGAGGTGCTGGCGCGGAGGAGAGCGAGCTCCAGGCCTACATCGCGCAGTGCCAGGACAGCCCCACCTCCGGCAAGTTCCGCCGCGGGAGCGGCTCCGCCTGCAGCCTCCTCTGCTGCTGCGGCAGGTGCGAGCTGGGGATTGGGGATTGGGGTCCGGGGACAGGGAGCCTGCCAGAGGGAACTGGTCCCTTCCGCCCTGGCTGGCAGGCTGACACGGCCTCTCCCCCAGGGACGCCTCGGAGGAGCATTCGCTGCTGGTGAATTGAGTCGGAGCCGCTACTGCTACTGGACACTAGCCCTCCGACTGCGGAGACTCACGCTTATTTATTTGTAGGGTTTGCTTTTAAGGACCGGTTCCCTCCAGCGCCCTGAGGACCTGGGCCAGTCGGGTCGGACGCGGGTGGGGACGGGAGGGGTGGGTGTTAAATAAACGGGAAAATAAATGTGTCTTCGTTTGTAGCGGGAGGGGCGTTCTCCGCGCCGGTCGGTTTCGGCTCCTTTAAGGCGTCGTCAAACAGCGTGGCGGGCTGCGCGAGACCTTACAAACATGATGGGGGGCGGGGCCGAGGCGCGCCCTGCGGTGAATAATTTAAAGGGACCGCGCCTGTGGGCTGGGCGGAAAGCTACCGGTGTTGGCGCAGAGTGGACCGCGGCTGCGGCCGGGTGGGTGAGTACGAGTTTTTGTCGCCCCCTCAGAGGCGTCCCTTAGGAGGTCGTTAGCACCTGTTCTCCTCTGCTGGCCAATAGCGCCGGACTCTCTGATGCTCCCATCCCCCCAGTTCCTGGCAGGTGTTTCCATGCTGGGAGCCAGGTGCGCCCTAGGGTGGAAGGGAACTAGTCCTCCCCGTGAATTTTCCAGGTAATATCTCCAGGGCCCAGTGACGCCCCCAGATTTCCGTTAGTACTCCAGCGGTGCCTGAAATACTCTGTTTTCCAGAAAAGTCCCAGTAATATTCCGGCATTCATTCCTAGGTCGACTCTTGCTCAAACGATCTCAGGGACGTGCCCACCCAGCTCCCAGTTTTTCCCAGCAGTAGTTCTCTATTCCTGAGATTCCCTCAGTAACTTTACAGTGACTTCCAGTAATTCCCGCGTCCCTGGTTACGTCTCCCAGTAATGGCCCTAGCATCGTTCCCAGAGTCCTAGAAATGTTCCACATTGTCAGAGACCCCATAACTGCACTAATGCGTAACGGTGAATCTAGCACCGTCTAGTAACCTCTTGGGAGCTCGCCCCACTCCGGGGGTCCCCGTATTCTTCCGAGACTCCGATTCGCCCCAGGACCCCTTATGTGGGAGTTGCCAGCAGCACTCCCGTGCACCCCGGCCCGTAGGTCCCCCAGCCTGGGGCACCCTATTTTTGCATGGGATTGTGGCCTAAGGTCTGCTGGGTTGGGATTGATCAATCCCGGAGGGCAGAGACAAGGAGGGGGCCACTTGCGGGAGGAAGGCGGGCCCTTCGGGGACCCGTGCATAGGTTGCTGACTGTGGGTATCCGGCCGGCTGCCCTTTGGTCCTAGGGTGGGGCTCTACCTGTAGGGCGTCTAGTTGGCTCGGCGTGTGGGTGAAGGGAGCCAGGGACTCGCCTTACGCCCCAGCCCGGCGTCGAAGTCAACCTGTATCACCCCCTCTGCTCTACAGCGCCCCACCAGCCGTTCCCTGGCCAGCAAAGCCATCCGAGCGGCGAGTATGAAGGGGGCAAGCCTCGTGGTAGGGGTAAGGGGAGAAGCGGGCCAAGAGTGACGACTTGCACCAGTTCCTCCTGCTTCTTATTCCCCTGGACTCCGGGCCACCAGACCTGCCGCCCAGTCTGGAGCAAGTGATGGAGGCTCCGTTGCAAACAGGAATGGTAAACGTTGGGTTGTGTGGCGCTGCGGGGACTGCAGTTCCCGAAATGCTTAGCGCTCATGTTACAGTCTCGCGGTAGTTTCAGACGGAACTACGTTTCCCGGCATGCACCGCGGGTCGCGGAGCCGCCGGAAAGAGTTGCGCCCCCGGGGAGGTAGCCGCGGCTACCCATTCTGCAGATGGGGACGCCGAGGCAGGGGCCTGCTGTGACCTCCTCGGGGGCGGAGAACTTGACCGAATGGGGTGGAGACGGGGGCGTCCCGGCCTCCGGGGAGGGCTCGGCAGGCCGTGTATGCGATGCGCAGCCAGTGCCCTTCGTCCCCCAGGTGCTGGGCGTGATGATTGGGGCCGGAGTCGCGGTGCTGGTCACGGCCGTGCTCATCCTCCTGCTCGTGCGGAGGCTGCGAGTGCCGAGTGAGAACCTGGAGGGCCCTTCCGGGGTGGCTGCGGGAACTGAAATGCCCGGGTTCCTGAGGCAGTAGAGATGGGACTTACGCGACAGTGTCCTCATCTCTGGCCGCGTGGAGTAGGCGCAGAGCTCAGGGTGCTTCTCTCCTCACTTATCCCCAGAAACGCCAGCACCGGACGGCCCCCGGTATCGATTTCGGAAGAGAGACAAAGTGCTCTTCTATGGTCGGAAGATTATGCGGAAGGTGAGTCTAGGACCCGGGGCGGGGGGGTGTCCCCGCTGAACGCAGAGGTTCTGCCCTTTTTCTCTTTAGACGTCTTAGGAAGCCCGTCCTCCGTGACTAGCTTCCTCTGGATCTGGGCCCTTCTTCCCTCGGTCTGAACTGGCAGTTCACCCGTCCCCCATCCTTACCCTTCCTAGGTATCACAATCTACTTCCTCTCTGGTGGATGCTTCTGTCTCCACCACCTCCCGGCCACGCATGAAGAAGAAACTTAAGATGCTCAACATTGCCAAAAAGTAAGGCTGTACTGGGTGTACTGGGTGTACTGGGCACGGGGGGGCTCTCTCAGGGACTGTTTGAGTAATCAGCCCACACCAAAAGGTGTATCTAAGGGTTCTTTGAGCTGCGAGTTTTCCCACATCAGAGGGGCTATCTCAGAGCTCTCCCACACGGGACAGGCTGGCTCTGGTGTCTCTGTGCCCTGAGACAATGTATCTCAGTGACATTCCCCCTGCAGCGGGGTGTCCGTGAGCCAGTTGTCTCCAGTCAGTATCGTAGACGTTTTGTAATAGATTTAGGGGATTTGCGCCTGGGTTCTCCATGTAGGATAGTTCCTGGGTCTCCCCACACAGGAGGTGATTCACTGGGGTTAACTCAGGTGTGACCTACTGGTTAACTCAGTCTGTGACCTACTGGAAGGGCTCTCTCTAGCTTTTGTTTTCTAGGGTTTTCCTCAGCAGTCTCTCTACGTCAGAAAGTATCTCTCTATGTCACCTACCCTGGAGTTCTTTCTACACTAAGGAGGCTATCTTAGGCATTTGTTTCCCAGGAGTTATTTCAAGGATCTTCTTGCTCTAAGAAACATAGGAAGGACATCCCAGGGTTCCATGCCATCAGCAAACGGCTATCTCAGAGTCTCTGAGAAAGACTCTCCCAGGGAGCTTTCTAAGTTGGAAGCTGGCTCTGAGGTCCGTCTCTTCACATCATGGAATATACTGGAAGGTCTGTCCCCAGGGTGTTTTCACGCTAAGGGATACCCCACTGAGGGTGTCATCCCAGGGCTGTCCGCGAGCAGCCGATGTGTCCTCACGTGGCTTTTTGTGATTCCAGTAGAAGGGCTGGCTCTAGACCCTTGGTGATCAGTTGAGGATTTAGATCTTGTGTCTCTGTATGTCATAGGGGTTGTCTTCACGTGTCCCTGCTCTGGAGGAGCTACACTGGTGTTGTCATGACTTCCAGGGCCTATCTCCGCTCTCTGTGAACTGGGCAAGGGCCAGCCCAAGATCTCTCGGATCCGAAGAGAAGCTATATCTAGATTTCTCTATAGTGTGGAATTTAATTTAGGAGTCTGCTCGTTCTAGGGGCTGTGTCTCGGGGGGCTTGTGACAGGGGTGGGGGTGGCTAGCTCAGTGGTGCCTGTGACTTGCAGGAAAGGGCTCTTTTGGGTCTGGGAGTAGCAGAAGAGCTGTATTCATGCTGTCCGCATACAAAGAGAGCTATTTATTTATTTATTTATTTATTTATTTGACAGAGAGAGATCACAAGTAGGCAGAGAGGCAGGCAGAGAGAGAGGAAGGGAAACAGGCCCCCTGCTGAGCAGAGAGCCCAATACGGGACTCGATCCCAGGACCCTGAGATCATGACCTGAGCCGAAGGCAGCGGCTTAACCCACTGAGCCACCCAGGCGCCCCCAAAGAGAGCTATTTTAGGAGTCTTTGTGACCATCGATGGGGTCATCTCAGGGTTCTCTGAGATCTAGAAGGAAAGGCCAGCTCTGGGAGCCTTACGAAGGTAAGAGCAGCTGATGGGGTTTCCTGGTATGATGGGAGCTACCCCAGAGCTCTGCTGACGTTAGGGAGGCTATTTCCGGGTCTGGTCTGTGCTAGGAAGAAGGTCTCAGGGTTCCCGTGATGAATGGAGGTGCAATTTCTGGGAACAGCCCATATTTTACATCAGGGCTCTGCCAAACACAGGGTTTATCTCAGGGGCTTATGATAACAAACGGGCGATCTCAGGGTTTTACATTAGAAGATGGTAAATTTTTTTGTACGGGGTCAGGTTAGTAAACATCTTAGGCATGGTAGGTCATATGACTATGTCACAATTTTTGAACTTTTGGCCGAGTAAAAGCAGCCACAAGTAACATGTAAATGATTGGGTGCCAACAGAGCTTTGTTTAATGAAAGTAGGTAGCAGGCCAGAGTTGACTGAGCCCTGTTTTTTGTGATTTAGAGGAAAGGGTATGTGGGAGACTCAGGTCTGCCTGAGGCTGCTCCCTCCCTGCCCCCCCTGCGACCTTTCTTTTCCCGCCAGGATCCTTCGTATCCAGAAAGAGGCACCAACGCTGCAACGAAAGGAGCCCCCGCCGGCAGTGCTCGAGGCTGACCTGACGGAGGGTGACCTGGCTAACTCCCACCTGCCCTCCGAGGTGCTCTATATGCTCAAGAATGTCCGGTCAGTGTTGGGGTGTAGGCGGAGGGGGGTGGCTGCAGAGCTGGGGGCTCACTTAACCTGCATTCCTCCGCCTCCCTGTCCCATCCAACAGGGTGCTGGGCCACTTCGAGAAGCCGCTCTTCCTGGAGCTCTGTCGACACATGGTCTTCCAGCGGCTCAGCCAGGGGGATTATGTCTTCCGGCCGGGCCAGCCGGATGCCAGTATCTACGTGGTGCAGGACGGGCTGCTGGAGCTCTGTCTCCCGGGGCCGGTGAGTGGACCACCTGCGGGGCACCACGGGGAGATGGCAGTGGGGACTGGGATAGGCGTTGCTGTCAGGCGGCAGGCTTCACCGTCTTTGGAGATGCGCAGGCAGAAATTGGGAACAAATGCACAAGGGTGTCGGGGTGGTCTGCGCGGTCAGCGGTTACAGTTAATGACGGCCAGAAAATAGAAGCCGGTCAGAGATTTGGTGGGTTCGGGGATCGGAGTGTCCGTGATCACTAGGTGGTGAGTTGAGAGCTCAGGGGTGGAGTGCCATGGCAGGGTGGGGACAGCCCCAGTCACCTCCCCCCCCGACACACACCCTCTGTGTCTCAGGATGGGAAGGAGTGTGTGGTGAAGGAAGTGGTCCCTGGGGACAGCGTCAACAGCCTTCTGAGCATCCTGGATGTCATCACTGTGAGTGATTAGTCTTGGGGGACAAGGAGACTGAGTATGAGGACCCAGTCAGTGGGTTGGTTCCGAGAGGGTCACGTGGGAGGCCTCAGTGTCCCAGAGTCTCCTCCGATGCTCCCAGTGGTCTCACAAGGCACTGGCCTTGGGAAGGACTCAGAGAGCACAGCCCGTGATCTCCCTTCTCCTTGTTCCGCGCACACCCACAGGGCCACCAGCACCCCCAGCGGACTGTGTCTGCCCGGGCAGCCCGAGACTCCACAGTGCTGCGGCTGCCCGTGGAGGCCTTCTCTGCCGTGTTCACCAAGTACCCCGAGAGTTTGGTGCGGGTGGTGCAGGTCAGTGGGGCCTTCCGCCTCCCTCCGCCTGCCCCGACCCATCCCAGGCTCCTGCAGGCTGCGCTTATCAGCCCTGAGCAGTCAGATCTTTGGGGGCCCCTGTTCCTCCCTTTAGCTGCCGCCGCCCCCTTCTCCCCAGGCTTCTGCCACCTGATTGTGGGTTTCTCCCTGGCTCACTGTCTGCCGCTGGCCAGCCCCTTACTCCTCCCGACCTTGACCTTCCCCACCGTTCCACCCCGTTAATGCTTAGTGCCCATTTTCTCCCGCTCCGTGTACCTGAGTCGCATTACCCGGTGTCTCCCGTCCCTTCCCCGTGGCCACAGATCATCATGGTGAGGCTGCAGCGGGTCACCTTTCTGGCGCTTCACAACTACCTGGGTTTGACCAACGAGCTGTTCAGCCACGTGAGTTGCGCAGGGAGCCCAGGGAGTACGCGGCTGCGGAGGGTGGGGGGAGGGGGACGCACGCCTCTCAGGACCTGCCTCGAGGGTGCTCTCTGTCACCAGGAGATCCAGCCCCTGCGCCTGTTCCCCAGCCCTGGCCTCCCAGCCCGCACCAGCCCCGTGCGCGGCTCCAAGCGGGTGGTCAGTACCTCAGCTACGGAGGAGCCTAGGGAGAGTCCCGGCCGGCCGCCTGACCCCACTGGGGCCCCACTACCTGGACCTGCAGGTATCAGACATGACCCCAGCCGTTTCCCAGGGACCCCACAGCTAGGCACCTAGGTTTGACTCCCGTCTGGTCCCCCGGAGACCCCTGGCCCCAGGGCGGGGCATCAGAATCGCTTTCCTAGTCTCCTAGTCCTCAGAGACTGTGAAATGAGCCCTCTCTCAACCGTGCTCAGTGCCCTAGCTGTAGGCCTGGTGATCCTAGCTGTAGGCCTGGTGGCTCCAAGGGGCAGGAGCCTGACCACGTGTCTCTCCCAGGGGACCCAGTGAAGCCTACGTCCCTGGAGGCTCCCTCGGCCCCCCTGCTGAGTCGCTGCATCTCCATGCCAGTGGACATTTCAGGTTTGGGCACCAGGTGGGGGAGGGGGAGAGGACATCGGGCTTCTGGGTTGCCTGAAGGCATTCAGGCCTTGATTTTCCCTATCTGCGAAGTGGAAACACGCCGTATTTTCATGATGTTTTAGCGGGTAATTGTTGAGACGTTGTCTTCCTAGCTGGGGTTAAGAAGGATTCTGAGGGCAGATGCAGTAATGGAGCAGTCGTGTCTGGACAGAGGGGGGATTTGGCACCTAAGTCAACTGGGGTCGCTGTCAACATGATCGTTTTTGTAAAATACCTCTTGCCCACCGCAGGCTTGCAGGGTGGCCCCCGCTCGGACTTTGACATGGCGTATGAGCGTGGCCGGATCTCCGTGTCCCTGCAGGAAGAGGCTTCAGGGGGGCCCCAGGCAGCTCCCGCTCGGGTAAGGCCTTGCCCTCTCTCCCCCTCCCTTCCCAGTGCCCTCCCAGCACCTTTGTCTGGCCCACGGTGGCATCTCCGAAAGAGGTTCGGGTGGGAGCACAGAGGTCACAGGCCTTCCCCCGTGCAGACCCCCACTCAGGAGCCCCGGGAGCAGCCAGCAGGGGCCTGCGAGCACAGCTACGGCGAGGACGAGCTGGCCGCCGGGGGCTGCCCCTTCGGGCCCTACCAGGGACGCCAGACAAGCAGCATCTTTGAGGCAGCAAAGCGGGAGCTGGCGAAACTGATGCGGATTGAGGTGGGTGGCCACGGGGTCCTAGGGGACGTGAAGTGGAGGGCGGGGAGGCCCAGGTGGGCCCGTCTCAACCCCCCCATTCTCTCCAGGATCCCTCCCTTCTGAACAGCCGGGTCTTGCTACATCACGCCAAAGCTGGTACCATCATCGCCCGCCAGGGAGACCAGGTGAGGCTGACCCCTGGGATCTAATGCACCTCAGACCCAAGACCTTTTTCTGATCTCTGATCCTTCTGTTTGACCCCATATGTACATCCCTCAGCATGTGATTTCTGTCCCTGCCCCTAGATGCTAGGACTCTGATTCCTGTGCCGTCTGGATCCACTGACCTTTCCTTTCTAATCCTTGAAACTTTTACCTGAGGACTGCAGCCCCTAGGTCTCTCTGACCTGTCCTGTCCTTCCCTGTGACTTCTGTTTTCTGACCTTTCAAGTCTGCAGTGTGCTCTGACGTACCGCCTGCTTCTCTTCCTGAGTCCCGCTGGGATGGGTGTGTGCTAAGGGCGGTAGGGATCAGAATCTGGACCCAGAGGCCGTGAGCCAGCCCCTGGAGCTGGATGTCCAGGAGCGCAGGAAAGTGTATCCCACGAATCCGTCTAGTGTCCACTTGGGGAAACTGAGACCTGGTCACGATTTCAGTCCGGAAGCACAGCGGAGGAAGAGGGCTCTGGACTAGCGGGGTGGGTGGGTAGATTTGTGATCACATTCCGTCCTGACTTCCTCTGTGACCTTGGCCAAATCATCAAGAAAGTTCTCAGCTTCCTCATGCACGGAATGGGGTAATAACTGTAACTGTCTGCTAGAATTGTCACGAGGAAGGAAGGGCGGCTCTGAACCGCTTAAGATTTTCAGAGATGCCAGGCTTGCAGGAGGGTTTGGAGCAGTTCATGGGGAGACCACAGCCCCTCCACCCAGGGGAGTTGGAGGGAGGGCCTGGGCTTGGGCGGGGGGGTGGTTGGAATAGGGGCGCGGCCCAGCTGGCTGGGATATTGTGGTACTTAATCTGTTGCTCGAGCTGTCACTGGAGTGCTCATTACTGGGTGGGCTCCTTCTGTAGAGGAAGCTGGGGGAGGTTTTTGCGAGGTCACTGGTACTGACTGGGGCAGAGGGATCATGGTCACACTGTGGCTTTTGTTGTGGGCCCCTGGGCCCTGCCTACCTGGGAGACTGTTGGGCTCAACCTAGCCCCAGCCTGGCTTGCTAATAGACCAGACCGGTTGCTCTGCTGCCACTCGAGGCTGCAGGGGGTCTTCAGATCATTGTTACCAATGGTTTTTCATTTGGGGGCGGTTTTATTCCCTACTCCCACTCCAGGGACATTTGCCAATGTTCAGACTTTTTTTTTTTAAGATTTTATTTATTTATTTGACAGACAGAGGTCACAAATAGGCGGGGGCGGTGGGGGGGGCAGGCTTCCCGCTGAGCAGAGATCCCGATGCAGGTCTCGATCCCAGGACCCTGGGATCATGACCCGAGCCAAAGGCAGAGGCTTTAACCCATTGAGTCACCCAGGTGCCCTTGTTCAGGCATTTTTAAACTGACTTGTGAGGGTGCTACTGGAATCTAGTGGGTAGAGGCCAGAGATGCAAAATTACACAGGACCCCCCCTCCCCCACAGCAGAATTATTCAGTCCCAAGTGTTAATGGTGCCAAGGTTAGGAAACTCTGCTTTACAGACATTTCCCAAAGTGTGTTTCATGGAACACCTATATCATGAACAAGGGATCTGTGCTCAAATTTGGGAAATGTTAGCTGTTTAATCCCTTTGTGGAAGCTCTTTGTGAACACCATTATGATATTCAAGGCTCTGAGAAGTCCTGCAATGAAGAGATTTGTTTCTCAATCTGATGCCAAATGGCAACTTAATATTAGTAACTCCCATTCATATCCCAACCAGAGTCTGGAAATTGTATCTTAGAAGGTTCCAGCACGTGTATGCATCTCCTGGGGCTGCAGAGGCAGGAGACATCAGCAAGATCCCTGCCCTTGGGAAGCCCACAATTCTGACTGACATTGTACTAAAGAATCACACTAATTCTTGGAAAACCATACGTGCTTCATGCTTACACGTAAAAGACATTCTTGGCTTTACAAAATCTGGCTTAGGCAGGTTAGCACCTCTGAGAAGGTGACCTCCAGCTAAGGAGGAAGGATGGGAGGAATTAACTAGGTGCAAGGAGGAGAAAAGAGCTTTCTAGGCAGAGGGAAAGCTTGTGCAAATATCCTGTGGCAGGAATAGGACATGTGGTCTCTGGGAGACCAACAGGGATGGAGTGGAATGAGGGAACTGGGAGCAAAACTTATGTGTATATACCTATACGTACTTATTTATATATCATGTACACAAATATATATTCATGGGTTTTTAGTACGTTCACAGAATTGTACAACCATCACCACTATCAGCTTGGAATTGAAAGAATACTTTGATCACCTTGAAAAGAAACCTCATACCCTTGCGCTATCCCCCTCCTGCCTTTGAACCCCCATCCCAGCGATACGCAGTTCCTAGTCTTAGTTTGCTATCAATTTGCCTGTCTTGGATATTTTATATAGATAGAATCTTACAGGATGTGGCCTCTGTGGCTGACTTCTTTGACGTAGCATCATGTTTTCAAGGGTCGTCTACACTGTAGTGCATGTCGGTGTCCCTCCTTCATGATGAAATAATCGATCGTGTGGGCCTACCACGTTTTTTGTGTGCAATCGTCACGTGACAGACACTTGAGCCATTTCCACCTTTTGGCTATTATGCATTATGCTGCTATGAAGATTTCTGTACAAATTTCTGTGAGGATTTAGGTTTCCATTTCTTCTAAGTGTGTATAGGAATCAAGTTGCCGAGTAAGGACAATCCTGCTCTTTACTCTTTGTGGACTGTTTCTGATTTTTGCCAGACTGTTTTCCAAAGCAGTGGCACTCCTTCCGTTCCCAATGGCAGCGTGTGAGAGTTTCAATGGCTCTACACCCTAACATGTTTTTTAAGATTTTATTTATTTGACAGAGAGATCACAAGTAAGCAGAGAGGCAGGCAGAGAGAGAGGGAGAAGCAGGCTCCCTGTTGAGCGGAGAGTCTGACCCGGGGCTCCATCCCTGGACCCTGGGATCATGACCTGAGCCAATGGCAGCCACTTAACTGACTGAGCCATCCAGTCGCCCCTGATTTTGAGCATCTTTTCATGTGCTTATTGGACCTTTATTTTCGGAGAAGTGTCTATTCAGAGCTTTGCCCATTTTAAATTGAGTTATTGGTCCTTTTATTATTGGGTTGTAAGAATTCTTTACGTATTCTAGGTACAAGACCCTGAGCAAACATGATTTGCAAATATTTTCTCCTAGTCTCTGGGTTGTTCTTTCACTTTCTTGAAACTCAAAAAAAAAAAAAAAAAGTTTAATCAAGTCCAATCGATCACTTTTTGTTGTTCCTTATACTTTTGATGTCCTATCCAAGAATGCATTGCCAAATTCAGAGTCACAAAGATTGGCTGCTGTATTTTCTTCAAAGAATTTTATAGTTTTAGGGGCGCCTGGGTGGCTCTGTGGGTTAAGCCACTGCCTTCAGCTCAGGTCATGATCTCAGGGTCCTGGCATGAGCCCCGCATCAGGCTTTTTGCTCAGCAGGGAGCCTGCTTCCTCCTCTCTCTCTGCTGCCTCTCTGCCTGCTTGTGATCTCTGTCTGTCAAATAAATTAAAAAATCTTAAAAAAAAAAGAATTTTGTAGTTTTAGCCCTTACATCCATGTCTTTTGATCATTTTGATATGGTGTGAAGTACGAGTCAAACTTTTTTTTTTTTTTTTTTTAATTAATGAGAGGCAGAGGAAGAAACAGGTTCTCCAAGGAGCATGGGAGCCCGATGCGGCACTTGATCCCAGGACTCCAGGATCACAACCTGAGCTGAAGGGAGATGCTTAACCAACTGAGCCACCCAGGCGCCCCAAGAGTCCAGCTTTATTCTTCCATGGGCTGTCGAGTTGCCCAGCATAAGCAAAGAGGGTTTAGCTCAGCCACCCGCCTGCATAGCCAGTCCTTGCAGCCTCTTGCTGGCCTTATTGAAAAGAATTTATGGGCCTTGGAGCGCCTGGCTGGCTCTGTCCGTAGAGCAGGCGATTCTTGATTCCGGGGTTGCGAGTTTGAGCTCCATGTTGGGCACTGAGGTTACTTAAAAGAAAACCTTTATTTAAAGAATAATTTATGGGCCTTAATCTGAGCTCAGATTTTGGTGATCCATTAGTAATGTCTGCCCTGGGTGCCAGATGGGAGTTAGATACTTATGCTGTGCAACTGAACGAGCCAACGTCCCCTTCAACTTTTCCTTCCTTGGCCTCTTCTGGGTGGATTGGGCTGGGTCAGGGCTGGGACTGTCGCCCGTGTGCCCAGCTCTCCTCTGCCCCACAGGATGTGAGCCTGCACTTTGTGCTGTGGGGCTGCCTGCATGTCTACCAGCGCATGATTGACAAGGCAGAGGACGTGTGCCTGTTCGTGGCACAACCTGGGGAGCTGGTGGGCCAGCTGGCAGTGCTCACCGGCGAGCCCCTCATCTTCACACTGAGAGCCCAGCGTGACTGCACCTTCCTGAGGATCTCTAAGTCCGACTTCTATGAGTACGGCTGGGCACCCCCCTCCACCCGGCCCATGGTGGGTGGCACTGGCACCTGGAGGGCCCCCACTTAGCTCCATTCTGCTGTGGCAGAGGTCATCCCTCTGGATGCCCAGTACCTTTCCAGGGCAGCTTTGAGCCCTTCTGATCCCACTGCCACGCCGTCACCCACCCTTTCCACTTCCTAAGGAATGTGCCAGGGCAGCCCCCCAAGCCCATGCCCCCCTAACTTTCCTCTCCAGGATTATGCGAGCACAACCCAGTGTGGTGCTGAGTGCCGCGCACACCGTGGCCGCAAGGATGTCGCCTTTCGTGCGCCAGATGGACTTTGCCATCGACTGGACAGCGGTGGAGGCCGGCCGTGCTTTGTACAGGTGCAGACCTTGGCCTTTCTTGCAGCTCAGGCCTTGCCTAAGACCCCTCGCCAACCCTGTCTTACCTGCCCCCCACCCCAGGCAGGGCGACCGCTCAGACTGCACCTACATTGTGCTCAATGGACGGCTGCGCAGCGTCATTCAGCGGGGAAGCGGCAAGAAGGAGCTGGTGGGCGAGTACGGCCGCGGGGACCTCATTGGCGTGGTGAGTGCCACGCCCCCCCACGGCCCTCTGATCACTCCCGCTGCGGGTTCCCTCCCACTGCGCCCAACAAAGCACAGAGTCTGGGGTAATCTGATGGACCGGTGACAGCCTCCCAACCGCTGGCCTAGCCCAGTCCGCTTGTCCAGCTCCTTTCCGTGGGCAGGAGGAGGGGGAAAATTCTTGTCTTAATTGGACTCCGTCCCTAGACCTCTGTTAGAAGAGGAGACACCCCCCCCCGCGTACGTGTGGACACACTCACACACCCGGGCATGGATCCCTAACCCTCTCCCTCTCCCCAAGCCCTAATGAGTAGTGCGATTCGATTTCCACCCATCTCGGGGGTCTGTTGGGGGTAGGGCAGTAGCGCATCTGGTCTGGGTCCCCCTTTCCCATCGGGGCCTCCTGGCTCAAGCAGCCCTGGTCATAAATGCCCCCCCCCCCCAGGTGGAGGCGCTGACACGGCAGCCTCGTGCCACGACAGTGCACGCGGTGCGCGACACGGAGCTGGCCAAACTCCCGGAGGGCACGCTGGGCCACATCAAACGGCGATACCCGCAGGTGCGGCTCCAACCTGTGTGGGCTGGCGTCCTGGTGGGGGGCGGGGCTCGAGGAGGCAGGGCCTAATAGAGGGGCGGGGCGTGGCGGAGGAGTCCCAGGGAGGAGGCAGAGACCCTCGAGTTAGAGCAGGGCTCTTGGAAGGAACGGGGACCCAGGCGCCCCGGTAGGACTCGGACAGTTGCCCCTCGCGTCTCACTGGAACGCCGGCCTCCCATGCCCCAGGTCGTAACTCGTCTCATCCACCTGCTAAGCCAGAAGATTTTAGGGAATTTGCAGCAGCTGCAGGGACCCTTCCCAGGTGAGAGTCCTCCGCCCCGGGCATGGTGTGGGAATGTAGTCCGATTCCTGGAACACACCGGGAGGGGGAGCCCTAGGCCCTGGGCATGCTGGGAAATGGAGTCCGGCGTAGGAACTGCGCTCTGGGTGGGGCTTAAAGTAGGAGTGGGATCTGATGTCCGGTGCCTGTTTGGAGGGGTGGCGGGTGGAGTTGGGGGTCCTGGGCACGCCGAGAAACAGAGCCCTAGACCCAGGCCATGCTCTTGATGAAACCTACAGTGTCTGACATGTCGACTGACGGAGTCTTTAGGGGCAAACTTGGTTCTGGGTGTGAGAGCTTATAGGCGGGATGGAGTCCACGTCCTGAGCACGCTGGGAGAGGGAGTCCTGGAAGAGTATGCTGGGACATGAAGTCCGTGGGGTGGGAGCTGGGGGCTAGGGGCCAGGCTGGGAACGGGCTGCTGAAGTTACTGGCGAGCTGAAAGATGTAGTTTGCTGAGTTAGGGTACATCCGGAATGAAGTCGGATTCCAGGTGCATACGGGCCTGAGAGTCTGTGCAAGAGCCAGCCGACCCTGGATCAGCCCAGCTCCTCCTATCCCCCAAGGTCTTCCGCCCCTTCGGCCTTGACACCTGGATGGTGGTGGCGGTGGTGAGCCTTGGCTAAGAACCACCCCATGCTCAGGATCTTCCCGGATAGATTTTTTTCTCCCCAGTCTTGGCCCATGCATGCAAATGCCCGTTCATTTCCCATCGGACCGTTGGTTCATCCTTTTCACGATTGTGGGGCAGCTTTGCTGGCAGAAACTCTCTGTTGATGAGATACAGAAAAATCTTCCAGGGAGCACCTAATGTATAGGCCCTGTGCTGGGCATGGGTCGTGGGGGGGAGGGAGGAAGAGTGACCAGGCAGACGAGGCTCTTAGAAGGGTTTACAGCTTGGCAAACAACACATGTGAAAAATACAAAGAAGAAGTGTGAAGCAAACAAAAGAAGGTCTTGATGGAATGTGGTGGAGGGAGGGAGGGTGGTTCTGGGGGCCCTGAGCTGGGACTAGACAGACGAGATAGGGCGTGGCATTGACGGGAACTAGGAAGGCCCTGCACACAGGGTTTTGTGGGTTTGAAGCACTTCAAAGAGGAAAGTGAGGAAGGGGGAGATACG